>NC_042617.1:402567301-402885046 GCF_901001135.1 Rhinatrema bivittatum | reverse complement strand
GAGACCAATAAGAAAAATACACCAAGCAAACTTGCGTCCTCTTCACTTAAACACATCAAACACGTTTCTACAAGAGACCGCGCTTTCACTATCATGGGAACCAATATCTGGAACAAAATGCCCACTGATCTGCGTCTTGAACCCTGCCACAAAAAATTCAAGCAGAACCTCAAATCTTGGCTGTTTGAACAAGCATACTCGCAATGATCTTCTCCATTTTCTCAAATACCCATTACTTGTACTGCTTCTCCAATAGATCTTTTGGGATTTTATATGCCTCCCCAAATAGATCAGTTGGGATTATATTATCATTATTTTCAACAGACTATGATTATCTTTATGTTAATTTGATTAGTGCTTAACTATGTCGTTAAATTTGTTCTTAATTGATTTATTATGTACTCCCGAGTTTATTCTCCTTTTGATTGTAAAGCTTGTTGCTAATTTACTGTTGATTGTGAACCGAGGTGATGTTATTAACATGCCGCGGTATATAAAAAACTTCGAAATAAATAAATAAATACAATTTCATTTTCAAAATAAGTCATCCTCAGTTTAGTGCTGAGCCCCAACAAAAAAATCACGTGTGTTTGTGGCCAGCTTCCTGCTCTCTACCTGCCCAGTTCTCTGGCTTCCTGGTGTATTCCTGCAAACTGTTACCAATCCTTAGTTACATAGTAACATAGTAATGATGGCAGAAAAAGACCAAAATGGTCCATCTAGTTGCTCCTATTTCTAGTCCTGTTTTTTTCAAATTGGTACCTGCCAACCCAAAGCCCATGTCAGTGTTAACTTTTGCTTTACAGGAAAATGGCACTCACCTCTTGATCAGTCAGTGCCTTTTTCTTGTATGGGAAAAATACACAACAATGCCAGCCTTGGGTCAACCAACACCATTTTGAAAACAGGACCTGTAGAGAAGGTGTGACTGGGATTCACTACTGCCCCTTTAAGGCAAAGGGTGAGGTGGTCTGGAGGGGGCTGACCATAGGTGGAACCTTTTTCAACTTTGTCAGCAGGGGCCCAGACACAATTATTTTATTCATTCATTTTGCTTTTTGTGAACACATGAAAAAATGAAAGGAAAAATCAAAATGAAAGGAAAAATTATTCAGCTCTTTTGGAAGTCCATAGTCATGTCTTATTACATATGACTTGATGAAAAATCCTGTTGCCCATGCCCAGCCCATTATAAAAACTCCAAATTCATTGTGAAAATAAATATAGAGATGACTGAGATAAATATGCACCTCATCTAAGTTCACAGTATTGATATTTAAATTTTCTAATGCAAGATCTTAAGGAGCTCAGAGACAACCTGCCTTGCTCATACTTATCAATTCAATATCAGGAGAATACATGAAAAAAGGAATTTTATTTTCTATAGAATTTCTTTTTGTAATTTTATAGCAATTGATGAAGCTTTGTTGTTTGGCATTACTGCTTATGAGTTTCAAACATGGTAATTCAGCCCTTTTTTGTTTATTTTTCTTATTTTTCAAAACTGAGACCTTAACAATTGTTTTGAATGACATTTGCTTAAAGGTCATTACATCCTTTCTGCTGTTAAAATGTAAATACATGCATACTTCAAAGTAGATGAATCAGTACAAGTGATTATGTGCCTGGCAATCAGCTTAGCAATTACTTCTGATTATTTTTTTAGCTGTGCCTCTAAAACATATTGACATGCCTGCAGTTTTCTGTGCATGTGATTGAAGTAGAAATTAGTTTTATACTGTTTCACTGTCATCTATCTTCTAATAATATATTTAGAGCAATGAAGAAGCCCTGTACAACAGAGGAGTATATTACCTATGGGCGGTAAGTGAAGAGTGGTTAATAGTAATGTGGATAGAGGTAGGGGGTAGGGTGGTGAGGATAGGAATTAGGGAATTGGGGGTGGGATGTGGGATGTGGGAGCAACAAAGGCACTCATAGTGCTTGGGTAGGTGTGGGTTAGGCGGATTTTGGTAGAGTGTGTGATCAGCAATACAGAAATATAGGATGGCAATAAAGTGGAAATCGGGGGGGAGGGGTAATAGTGTCACCGACAGGGGGCAAAGAGAGGGTCAATACAAAATAAGTTGCTTTTCAATTCCTATTTCTCTTAATAGATTAAAAACTTAATGAAGAAGGCCTGAAAGCACTGACACAAGGAAAGGGAATGGCTTATGCAGGTACAGGACTGGGAGGAGGCGCACTATGGAAAGTTAATAAAATTATCATCAGGGAGATATCTTGAGGTATTTTTAATGTCATGCCTACATCACAGGTCCCACTATTGTGCAGTTACTCGGTTGAACTCTGTCTTTACCTATTGCTTCAAGCAACCCTCATGCACACAATTATAAGTTTGCCTATTTTCTGGGTCTTGGGAAGCACTGTCATGAAGCTGTACATGTGGGGCATTCACTGGCCTTGCATAGAACTCATGAGGGTGTTACATCCAATACCCCATACCCTTAGCTGTAAAACTTTGTGCCTACCATTCAACAAATTAAATAAATAAAGAACGGAGAGAAGATCAATGATTGATTATAAAACCAGTTGATAAGGATGGCTCTGTTGTTTGAAATCATGCAGAATATATAGAAGAAATAGAGAGTCAGTTGCAATGATGCCAACTGTTATAAGATATCACAAGCAAATCTTTCTAAATCATTACAGAATGGCATTAAGCAAATCACTTAATGGGTAGTAGATTTTGGGTTTTTTTATTAATCAAGAATTTGAATTTTTGAACAATCATTACCAGCATCTATGTGTTATCAAATGTACACAAAATTATGCAAAAACCTCCGGGCCATCCAATTATCTTAACCAAAGCTTAAATGTTGGAAAAATTATCAATTTATGTGGATATATTTTTAAAATATTTTGCCTCAGCCTATTCCATTATTTATTCAATATAACACACATTATTTGAGCATTTTGAGTCAGTTCAAATATTAAAATACAGATTTTATTTTGGTTAACTTAGATGCTAAATCACTGTATACATCCAATCCTTAGAATGAGGCAATTTCTGTTCTCTAGTGTATTATCTCAAAGGGGTCATCCATATATATTACCAATTGAATTTATCATAGAATTGGCAACATTAGCCTTATTTCATTTTTTGAGGTATATTCTATCAACAGATTTTCAGTACCACCAAAGGGGCCATCATGGCTCCTTCTCTGGGAATCTATTTATGTTTAAATTTAAGGATAAACTGGATCACACATTCTCCCTTTGCTGAAAACAGAGGATAACTTTCAAAGAACTGCGTGTACACTAGGGATGTGCAGCAAGGAAGGATTTGTCTCATTCAGTATTCATATTCGTATTCGTCGGGACCGAAATCCATTGCATCTGTTCTCGGGGGACCCCGATTCATTCATTAGTTACATATGTATTCATTTCCCAAAAAAACCCCCATCCCAACCCTTTAAATTTAATTTACTATAACCCCCCACCCACCTGACCCTCCCAAGACTTGCCAAAAGTCCCTGGTGGTCCAGCGGGAGTCAAGGAGCGATCTCCTGCACTCAGGCTGTCGGCTGCCAGTATTCAAAATTGCACCAATAGCCTTTGCCCTTGCTATGTCACAGGGGCTACCGGTGCCATTGGTCGGCCCCTGTCACATGGTAGGAGCAATGGACGGCTGGCACCATCTTGTGCTCCTACCATGTGACAGGCAGCTAAGAGCCCGATTGCAGGAGATCGCTCCAAGACCCCCGCTGGACCACCAGGGACTTTTGGTAAGTCTTGGGGAGGTCAGGAGTCCCCCCCAAGACTTGCCAAAAGTCCCTGGTGGTCCAGTGGGGGTCCTGGAGTGATCTCCTGCAATTGGGCCATCGGCTGCCAGTATTCAAAATGGCACTGATAGCCTTTGCCCTTACTATGTCATGGGGGCTACCGGTGCCATTGGTTGGCCCCTGTCACATGGTAGGAGCATAAGATGGTGCCGGCCAAGATGGGACTCCTGACCTCCCCAAGACTTGCCAAACGTCCCTGGTGGTCCAGGGGGGATCCTGGAGTGATCTCCTGCAATTGGGCCATCGGCTGCCAGTATTCAAAATGGCGCCGATAGACTTTGCCCTTACTATGTCACAGGGGCTATCGGCGCCATTTTGAATACCGGCAGTCGACAGCCCGAGTGCAGGAGATCGCTCGAGGACCCCCGCTGCATCACCAGGGACTTTTGGCAATTCTTGGGGGGGTCAGTAGTATGGGGGTTTATTCCTTAGTGATGCGTTATATTTGTGGGGGTTCGCCATACGTTTCGTGACCCCCACGAATACAACAAATATGGCATATACGTTGCGGATTGCCAATACATTGCAAACAAATGCACACCCCTAGTGTACACCCATAAATGCACGTATACATGGGTGTGCATGCATTCACATGCATTTTCTATTGTGCATGCAAATGCATGCACATGGTACAAAATCTGTGTAACTTTAACTTGCCAACTTCTCACACAGGTATGTGCAAGTTTGCACATACCATGCACATTCAAGTACACTGGAATGCATGCACTTCTATAAGCACAGAGAAAATGCTGCCACTAGCCAGGCAGTCTAATTTCACTGCCAGGGACATCATCCATCTGGCATCTATGATAGTGGAGTATGAACAGAACCTCTTCCCTATTGCTGAGTTGAGGAAGAACCTGTGGAGGAATAAGCTGGTGAGACACCTTTTACCCATACAGGGTAGTGGATATTGGGGGTAGGTAAGAGTGTACATGGAGTCACTAAGGCATGCATGTTGGGTCATTAAGGCAATCCCAATGTGGCCTACAAATAGGGCATGAATCAATAGGATTGTATGTATACTATAACTATTGTACATTTTATTAATTGCATGAATTTACATTTGTTGCCAATGTAATATAATATAATAGACAAGGTTAACAAGGAATGATTGAAGCCTATAGTATAGAATAGTATAGTAATGATGTAATGATCAGATATAACTTCCTCTAGGACATTTCATATATTTTATGGAGGTACCTATAACACTGGAATTCTTTTGGAAGGTATAGATTAGGGCCTGCCACATAGGGATGTACAGAGGGATGCCATACGTTGCATTCATGATTCGGATTCGTCGGGGAGCAGAAACATTGCATTTGGCCATATGGTGCCCCGATGCGTTAATACGGCGATTTCTATTCGTGCCCCATCTAAAATTAAAATTAACTACAATCCCCACCCTCCTGAACCCCCAAGACTTACCAAAACTCCCTGGTGGTCCAGCGGGGAGTCCGGGAGCTATCCCCTGCACTCTCACACCCTCGGTGCCGGTTTCATCATGGCGCTGATAGCCTTTGTCACAGGGGCTACTGGTGCCATTGGTCAGCCCCTGTCATCGGTGCCATCTTGTGCTCCTACCATGTGACAGGGGCTGACCAATGGCACCGGTAGCCCCTGTGATATAGTATGGGCAAAGGCTATCGGCGCCATTTTGAGTATTGGCATCGGACGGCCGGAGTGCAGGAGGTCGCTCCGGGACCCCCGTTGGACCCCCAGGGACTTTTGGCCAGCTTGGCGGGGGGGCCTTCTGACTCCCACAAGACTTGCCAAAAGTCCAGCGGGGGTCCGGGAGCGACCTCCTGCACGCCGATTGCCTTTACTCTCACTATGTCACAGGTACCGATGGTCAGCCCCTGTGACATAGTAAGGTCAAAGGCTATCGGTGCCATTTTGAATACCGGCAGCTGACGGTGTGAGTGCAGGAGATGATCCAGGACCTCCGCTGGACCACCAGGGACTTTAAACAAGTCTTGGGGGGGGTCAGGACGGTGGGGTGTTTATTTGTTCAGGATTCGTTGCATTCATGGGGATTCGCCATACGTTTCGCGAACCCACAAATGCAACGAATAGGGATCTATTCGTTGCGGATTGCACATTCGTTCACAATGAATGCACATCCCTATGGTACATACATGTCTTGAATTGCTTTAAAATAGTTTGAGATCTCTTAATCTCTGTCTTGTAAAATTTCCTTATACTTCTTTGATCAGTCCACATGAGCTCATTATCAAATACTTTAAAGACAATTTATGTATCTCTGAAGATCATATGCCCTCCTTAACTAAGATATATTATATTATTTCTAAGAAACCTCTTGAGGGTAAAAACAATCTTGAGGCTTCTCAATTATCCTCTGGATCATTTAATTTGACAAATTTTCTTGAGCAATCTGATGATAATTTTGAGGAACAGGGAATTCTTTTGATTACATGTTCTGCTGAGAGTGAGAAGAATTTGACTCATTTTATGGGATATAAAATTCAAATTTCTCCAGATGTCTCCACACAAACCAAGAATAAGCTTTTCTCCAGTTTATTGCTACTGTTCTTAGACCTAGATTCATCATTTTGCAATAAATATAGCAACATTTTTTACAGCAATGCATGCTAAATGTATCATACCCATGATATTTTCACATCACAAGAAGCCCCCACACAGACTTTTATGAGAGAGAGGGAGAAAGAGAGAGAGACCTTCTCAAGAATCATCCAAAGTCCCTGGTGGTCCGGTGGGGGGCCCAGGAGTGATCTCTCACTCCAGGGTTTCAGCTGCCAGTAATCAAAATGGCACCAGTGGCCCTTTGCCCTCATCATGTGATAGGGACTACTGGTACCATTGGGTGGTCCCAGATACATGGCAGGAGCAATGGACAGCCCAAAATGATGCCGGTCATCCATGGCCTATACTATGGGATAGAGGCTGCCCAATGGCACCGGTAGCCTCTGTCACATAGTAAGGGCAAAAGGCCATTGGCACCATTGCTCCTACCATGGGAAAGGGGCCACCCAATGGCACCAGTAGCACCTGTCACATGGTAAGTGCAAAAGGGCCACTAGTGCCATTTTGATTACTGGCTCCTATCAGCCTGGGAGCAGGAGATTGCTCCTGGGGCCCCTCGCTGGACCACCAGGGACTTTGGGTAAGTCTTGGAGGGGTCAGGAAGGTAGGGGGCTTTATATTTAATGAAATTTGAAGGGTTGGGGTGCAATTTGAGGTGATTATTTTTTTTAAGTGCACACTTCCCGAAAAAAAATGCTAGGAAATCCACATGAAATTTTGTGGGTTTTCCTATCTTTTTTCCTGCTTCCCAAAATGCAACAAAATAGGAAATGTCATCTTTATTTCCTATTTCATTACAAATGACTGCACATCTGTAGAAGATAATATTAATAACTATAGTAAGCTATACTATAATGCTATTAACATTCTCTCCATACCATGTCCTCCCTAATTTAGCATCTTATCTTTATTTTGTATACATTTTACCCACATCCTGTTCATCACTTCATGTATCTGACAAAGTGGATTGTTGCATTCAGTGGACCATGAACCCATTCTGTGACCTGCTGCCCTTATCTACCAGCAAGGCCTGGCCATACAGCTTCCCAATGTCACATCTCCCATGCTACTCTTGGCGACCCTGCTTGGCGTCCTCCTCCTGAGCATGGCAGGAAGTTGTGCCATGCTGCTCTAGCCAACCTTTCTCCAATGTGGCAGGATGCTGCTTGATCATTAGACCCATGACCGCTTTCCAGGAAGCCTCCCCCCTGCTTCCCTGTGTGTGCGCACATGCGGCCAATTCCCCCACATTTAAAGGGCCAGTGGTGGAAACAGCCAGACGACACCCTCTGATGACATTACTGGCTGGCTCATATAAAAAGCTGCTCCAGATGCCTCTCCAGTGCCTCGGCAAAAGATCAACTCGTCCTGCTGAAGTGCTTTGCCAGCATTCCTGATCCCTGTTTCTTATCCTGTTTCTTGGTTCCTGTTTCTGCTGTGGTGTTCCTGAGTCCATGTCTTCCAAACTTGTTTCCTGCAGTTTGTCTTGCCTTTGGATTTCCTCATCTGTGGTCAGTCTTCCCTCATCTGTCTTCAGCATCTTCTCGTGTCCCTGTGGTCCCTCATCATCCTCTTCTTTGTCTCTCTCCACAGACTGTTCTTCTTGCTGACCTTGAATTGGACTAGATACTGCTTGACCTCCACCTGCCACTGACTACTGCCTGTAATCCATCTTTGATTGAACTCTGCTTGCTTCCGACCACTGCCTCATCCAGACTCCACTGCCTGTTACCTGTGCTGCTTGTGGACTGAACCAACTGTGCCTTGCCATATTGGCCTGCCTCATAGACCAAGATTCAGATCTTCATCTACACGGAGGCCCACACCTAAGTCTAGCCAGCCCTGGCACCCGAGGGCTCAATCTAAGGGGACAAGGGCTGGAATTGGTGAAGCTCCAGTTGGGCCTCTGCTCCAGTCAGCTTTATCTAATGACAGTGGGGACCTGCAGCGCTCCTCCCTGCAGGTTTTGCCAATCCTGCCTTGGGCTAAGGGTTCCCTTCCACAACATGGACTCTGTTCTCAAAAGCTCATGCTCCTGTCATTTCTTTACATGCATAAAGTTTTAAGCATGTAAATCTTTCTGAAAATGACTTCCATAGTTTGCCTGGGAATTTCAATGTGTGAATATAAAAAAAATCTGTGAACACATGACATTTCTACTGATTTTTCTCTTAGGTGTTCTATCTAATTCATTTTTCCACTAACTTGTTTTGTTATAACATTGAAATTCCCAGGCAAAATAAAATAAACATTGAAAATGAAGGTCCTTATTGATAATGAAGAATCCTAAACTATTATTATCAGATCACAGTTTTTACATGCTATGGGTTCCTGCCCTGAGACTCTTAGCAGCCTGTCCTGCAGCCTGTCCTGCAGCTCATTTCACAAGGAGACATGATGGCACCATGTTAGACATCTGTTTTACTGGCTGTTGTCTAATCAGATGAAGTTAGATTTAATTTGATCAACTGAGCAGACAGTATATTTAACTTGGGTCAGCATATAATCACTCATTCATTCAATTTTTTTTTTAAGCAAAAGACAACACTGGCTATAAGAATCTGCTGCAGTTCAATATTCCTCTCACAATATTCACCAATAAACAGTCACTTTAAAAGCTTTTTCCTTCTGGGCCATGTTTGTTCCATGATGTTAGTTTTCATGCATTTAAATGCATTCAGGCAATTTGCATTGAATAATCCAATATTAATTTTAACTGCTTATATTTAAAATAGTTACGTGTTCCTTTACTGATTTTCATAGCAGTTATCTGCCTGTGTCTTCAAACTGCTCACTTCACATAGAAATATGTTGGTACTATTTTAAAGGTTTGCTGCATTGGCCACAGTTTAATCAGATGAAGTGAGACTCACTTTGGGTGAGTGAATAATGACAATAACTTTAATAAAAAATAATCATCATTTGCTTGGGACAGAATAAACACTAGATGTTAATGCTGACTTATGAGTACTGCTTCTCCTCATCACTACTCATTAATAATTACCTCATAAAGACCATTGTATTAAACCCAATTCTCTTTGGTGTCAATTCTCTGATCATAATGTTTATTTTGATATTTCACACACAGAGAGTTCAAACACTTTGGGATAAACAAAAAAAAAAAAAAGATGTATGACTGAGGGAAGCCTGAATTACTATGCGGCATTTTGGAATGAAGGTGTCAGAAGGAGAGACTGGAGGATTACTCCTGCCTCTGGCTAACCCAGATTCTTCATAGTTGGTAAGAAAGAGTGCTAGAGGAATTGCATCAGTGTAGGTATGTGTGGGAAAGTATTTTGGAGATTTTATTGGAAACAACAATTTAGCCAGGGGACAGGGCTTAATGTTTTAAATTGTTTGGAGATTCTGCCAGGGAAAGCCTATTGCATTATAAGGCTTCTTTTGTTAATAATAGAGATGTGAGTGTATTATGTTTTTTTATAAATGGGGTAAATACAATTTAAATAAATACCTGCTCACTTGTTGCTGGGGCTACGGGAGGAGCTCCTGGCAGCTAGAGAGATCCCAGAAGTGCCTTGATGAGTTTTTAAAAAAATATACAGACAAATGCTGCTCAGTGCGGCTGGTGTCCCATGGCAGTGCAATACTGGGAATGATGCCACTGCCAGCTTACAGCATTAAGGATGTAATCAAAGCCCTGGCACAATTACAGTGCAGGCCAAAGGGTCTTAACAAAGTGTAAAAAGTGTGAAAATGTGATGATTCAAAAGGGGAGCATGTGGAGAGGCTCCCACCTAAGTGTCAGCCCCTGGGAATCACCCTGGCAAACCCAGTGCCAATAAATTTAATACACTTTATTTTATTAATAAAATTTAACATTTTACAAGTATTGGTATTATTTAGGAGTGCTTGTGACCTGACCACATCTGACGTTTGGGGTCAGAAGTGAATATTAATTAATGTAACCCACCCATTTTCCAGGGGGGTTCCCTGTGATTGAAAGGTGATTAAAACCTGTCAGTAACTGGGGTTTGGTGGTGGTAGTCACCAGGTGAGATCATATAAATATCAATTTAACCCTTGGTTTGGGGAAAAATGTTGATTATGTAAGTTAAAAATATAATTAGCTGTAAAAATATTAAAATATCTAATATGGTCTTGAAAAGACAGAGGACTACTGTTACATTCATTTAGAATCTAACCTGAAAGTTTGGTGTGATTTTGAACTGTACAAATGGAGTTTTTTAAAATTGGTTTCATTTTCCAATTCATTTTAATGGGCAACCAAAAAAGTAGTAAAAACTAGGTCCATACAGCTCTCAGAGAGAGAGAGAGAAAAAAAAAAGAAAACTCTTTGCTATCCCACAGACAATGCCATGCTAATGCCATAGTAATGCTAGCTCTCCTCAGCATCTATGCAAAACAGCTGGGTGATCAGGTCTGCATAGCAACACCAAGTTGAGGCAAACACAGAAAGATTTGAGAAGTAATTTGTCTTAAAATAATATTTTGAACATACTAAAAATTCTTTTGAAAGCCGTGTCACTTAGTCAAGGTGTTTTTAAATGTTTTTCTTTTTTTTTATGGATAAGAAGGTGTTTATTTTAATAGATGAGAATTATTTCTTGAAAAGTTTTCTGAGGAGAAAGGATCTCTTCTGAGGGGTTTTCCAGAAAGCATGTGGAATCTCAGGCAGGGAGAGCTGTATTGGAGGCTGCAGTCAGGGCTGTGTTGGGGGGCTGCAGGCAGGGTTGTGCAGGAAATATGAGATAGAGATGTGTTGGAGACTGCAAGTAAGAGGCCCAGTTGCAGGTCCCTATCACAGAAGCCTAGACTAAGTGGAAAAGCACCCAAATACCTTAGGAAACACTAGCTGTGTGTGTGTGAAAGTGGTTTTACTGTAATTCTAATTCTTTAAGAGGTAAGGAATTTGTTAAAATTAGGGCTAACTTTCTATAGCTGGTCAGCAGTGATTTTTGCCAACTGTGATAGATAAGTGGATATGAGAAAAGTGGATGATTGATGGTCTGATTCTGAGCTGATTTATTTGAAGTACATACTAACTCAGAAAGAACATTTTTCAATACGCCCCACAGACCAGATTGTATACACTCCACCTGTAGATAAAGGTGCTACAGTGTTTAATCACAGGTAAATAAAGATACCTCAGTGTTGTTTCCTTAGAGGAAAAACATGTTTTTAAATAACTTGGAATATAGAAGTCATACAACTTGTTTCTGTCTGTATTGGCAAATAAGTGTGGAATTTGAGCGAGAGAGTGATTAAATATTTTCTTTATTTTGTGAGTTCTCTCAAACCCAGCATCCTTAGAAGTATTTTTTTATTTCAATTCGCAAGAAATCCAGTCTCATTTAGATGCACATGCTAGCAACATTGTAGACTTGTTGTGACCACCTTCACATCCTGCTGTGAACACGGGGGTGTGGTCACTTGCTCTAGGGGGGATGTAAGCTCTTGGGCCATGGCATGGCTCAGGAAGGAACCCCAAGGCACACAGCATGAGAGGCAAGAGTGTCCAAGCACAGGCTGGAACAAGGCTGGACCAGGATCGAGATATGGAACATTGAGGAACAGAAGCAAGGCAGGCTCACATGTCCATTGGACCTACACACACAAGTGAGACCCAGTAATGCAATGCTGGTCTCAAGAGTTGCCCTCCGGTCACTCGGTAACCCTTCCGGACACACCGCTTAGGAATGATGAGCGTGTGAGGCCAGGCGGAGGCTGAGGGCAGGAACACGATGAGACATGGGACTGAGGAACTTGGAAGACTCAGACAAGGATTCCGGATTCAGGCACTAGTACAAGGTGAGTACTACACTGCAGCATACCCTACACAGCCGCCCATGGCTGGTTGCAGACCATGCCAGAAGCAAAGCAGACTCCAGACGAGAAGATGAAGACTTGGAACTAGAAACATGATGAAGATTCAGGAAAGGCCTTCACCGAAGTATGCCCTACACAGCCGCCTGTGAGTGGTCGTGGACCATGCTAAAGTGGAGCAGATTCTGGCTGAGTCTAGAGCATGGATGGGAACAGGAACAAGGAACTATGAAGACCAGGAACAGGATTCAAGACTCAGGATTCAAGACTCAGGATTCAAGGATTCAGAACTTGGATTCAGGAACAGACCTTGGAATTAAAAGCAAGGGCCTTCCGGAGACTTGTGCTGTAGACGTGAAGACAGGTATTGTGCCATGAAGTACCCTACACAGTTCCTTATGGGCTGGTCATGGACCCTGATGATGACATGCCAGGAAAGGTGGATGAGCAGGAAACCTGGAAGCAGGTCGAAGAGACGGAGATGGGAACATCAGGAACAGGATTGGAACATAGGACTATCAGGAACATGGAACAGGTGAAGAAGGAGCTCCAATGAGGAACTGGACCAGGAACATCAAGAACATCCAACAAAGAAGACGAGGAACACCAAGAACATCCAACAAAGAAGACCAGGAACATCAGGAACATCTAACATGGAACCATGATGACAGAAGCAGATGATGGAGGACCTTGTCGAATGAAGAGACCACAGGCTACTGTGAAGATCTGATGCAAAGGTTCTGAGGAGAACAAGCAGAGCCCTTTTATAGGGCTGGACTTGGCACGGAGAGATGACATCATCTGTTTCTTGATCTTGAAGTCCTTTAAAGTAAGGGAGGATCCATGTTATCTTTTCTGCAGTGAATATACTGAGCATTCAGTTCAGGGAAAGAAGTGGGGAATCTCAAAAACACCGGCATGCAGCATAACTTGCAGAAGCAGCACCTGCTAGAATTAGTATCAGAGAAAAGTGGCAGAATAAGCCTGGAAACCCTTACGCCACTTCAAGTAAAAGCCAGAGGAAAAGGATTGAAAATGAAGACTCTTCCACAAGCTGATACCACAGACCCCTCCAGCAGTCAGGTGGCAGGCTATCAATCTACAAACATTCGTCCTGAGAGGTAATAAAACATAAATGAAATGGTGTCATGTTCTGTACATAAGAACATAAGATATACCATACTGGGTCAGATCACGGGTCCATCAAACCCATTATCCTGTTTCCAACAATGAAAAATCCAAATCACAAGTACCTAGCAAGTTCCCAAACATTAGATAGGTCATAAGTTATTATTGCTTATTAATTACCATCATAGAAGTTTATGGAACCTATTCAAACCTTTTTTAAACCCAGTTACATTAACTGCTGTAACCACATCCTCTGGCAATGAATTCTGGAGCTTAACTATGCTCTAAGTGAAAAATAATTTTCTTCAATTTGTTTTAAATGAGCTACTTGCTAACTTCATGGAGTGTCCCCTGGTCCTTCTATTATCTGAGAGAGTAAATAACTGATTTACATTAACTTGTTCAAGTCCTTTCATGATTTTGTAGACTTCTATCATATCCCCCCTCAGTCATCTCTTGTCCAAACTGAACATCCCTACCTTCTTTAGCCTTTCCTCACAGGGCAGCTGTTCCATGCCCCTTATCATTTTGGTCACCCTTCTTTGAACTTTTTCTAGTGCAGCTATATCCTTTTTGAGATGCAGTGATCACAAGTGCACACAGTATTCAAGGTGTGGTCTCACCATGGAGCAATACAGAGGCATTATGACATCCTCCATTTTATTACTAATAGAATATTGCACTACTCTTGATAATCAACAAACCCAATATTTTTTCAAACAAAACGTTGATTAATAAACTTTAATCTAAATTCAACTCCTTTATAGTTTGCCCCCGAAAATTATTGTGTGAGCATTTACTATTTTACATTTTTCATTTTCATTTTATGTCCTTATTTAAAGGACCTTCATAACACCCTACAGGTAATGAGTGATTTTACTCAACTTTTTTACCGCATCGGTCATTTTTAATCATTGGTCCAAAATGTCCACACGTAATAGTAAAATATTTATTTATGTATTTATTTAAAATATTTTCTATACCGTTGCTAAGTAAATACCATCGCAATGGTTTACGTGTTGGCACATAAATTAAGGTGATTGAGTGCGTACTATAGTACATTCTAACAGGTGCCGCAAAAGGTTTGGTTACAATATATTAAAAGAACTAGCAATTTTTCTTATTTTTTGATAACTAAAAACCACTTTTACTCATTTTTGTTCAATGTTATTCAAAGTACTTCCCTTGTCAGGCAAAACTCAGTTACCCAGTCCAGAGATTTAGTTCGACATGATCATGTTTCGCTGTCCGCTTTGTCATGAACACCTCTGGTATTACTAATTCTGTTTGGGGATTTTTTTCTTCTTTGTAGATAATCCTAAAAAAGAAATCTTGTCACTACCACGTATTACAGGGAAAATGTCTTCATTAGAAATTCAACTCTAGCTTACCCTCCTGTGGCCGTCCTGCACTGGGCGTCTTTCAAAGCTAAAGGATTACTAAATGTCCTTTTATATGCATGCTTGTTGCTCTATTCGTAACTGGCTCATTGTGCAATATTCTATCAGCTATAAGAAAGATGCTGGATGGTTAACAGCTAGACCAGAGAGGTAGGAGTAGGCAGGTTTCTTTGTGGCAGACTATGGTGCAAATATGGTAAAGGCAAAAGAGGATGGGGGCTTTAGAAGCAGGACGAATTTAGAAAACCTCATTGGATTTGCCATCTAATTCAATAAGTTGGCACCTGCTGGAATTAAACCTTTATGATATTGCAGAGATTAGTGGAACAGCAGACATCCCTTTATGATTTGTCTCTGGAAACTGAAATAGTGTGCATTGCTTCTGGATCATCTTGGTTGGATAATGATGAAGCAGCTGGTACAAATTCTGAAGCACTTTAATTATGACACGGAGCATCTGAGTTCCAGAAGTGCAACCCTAGGTGGTGTCTTCCCTATAATAAATATTCTGGAGGACAATTTAGTAGGGATGTGAATTGTTTTCCATATCGTCTTAACGATAGAAATCGTGTGGCAGGGCAAGAAAATCGTCTTAGGCACGATTTTTTAGTTAAAAAATCGTTAAAAATCGTTTTTTCCGATTAGTGCGCACTAACTCGAGTTAGTGCGCACTAACGGGAGTTAGTGCACACTAACTGGGAGTTAGTGCGCACTAACTGAAAAGTATACAATTTGACACTTTTCAGGTCAGTTAAGGTCAGTTTAGGAATGAATATGTATTCCTATTGGCTGCCCTCTTATTTATTCATGTTACCAAGTTTCCTACTGACAGTATATGGGGGATGGGAAATGGAAACAGTTGGTAGCTTGACAAAACAAGTAATGTGATCAGTCAATGTGACTAGAACTTGTGCCCTAACCCTGATACCAGGGGTATTGTGATCTTCCTGCACACAGTGCCCTATCCCTATTAATACCAGGAGTGTTGTGATCTTCCTGCACACAGTGCCCTATCCCTAATACCAGGGGTGTTGTGATCTTCCTGCACACAGTGCCCTATTCCTGATACTGGGGGTGTTGTGATCTTCCTGCACACAGTGCCCTATTCCTGATACTGGGGGTGTTGTGATCTTCTTGCACACATCCCGATATCAGGGATAGGGCACTGCATGCAGGAAGATCACAACACTCCTGGTATTAATAGGGATAGGGCACTGCATGCAGGAAGATCACAACACCCCGGAGGAGTGAGGGTCAGGCAGCTCCCCCCTGTCTGTGAAGCCAGCCTCTCACTAGTAATGCAGGGAGGGAGCTGTCTCAGACTTCACCATCCTCCCCCCCCCCCCCCCCTTACCCACACACCATTCACTAGCTGGGACATGGGGGAAGTCAGGAGTGAGGGTCAGGCAGCTCCCCCCTGTCTGTGAAGCCAGCCTCTCACTAGTAATGCAGGGAGGGAGCTGTCTCAGACTTCACCATCCTCCCCCCCCCCCCTTACCCACACACCATTCACTAGCTGGGACATGGGGGAAGTCAGGAGTGAGGGTCAGGCAGCTCCCCCCTGTCTGTGAAGCCAGCCTCTCACTAGTAATGCAGGGAGGGAGCTGTCTCAGACTTCACCATCCACCCCCCCCCCCCTCACCCACACACCATTCACTAGCTGGGACATGGGGGAAGTCAGGAGTGAGGGACAGGCAGCTCCCCCCTGTCTGTGAAGCCAGCCTCTCACTAGTAATGCAGGGAGGGAGCTGTCTCAGACTTCACCATCCTCCCCCCCCCCCCCTCACCCACACACCATTCACTAGCTGGGACATGGGGGAAGTCAGGAGTGAGGGTCAGGCAGCTCCCCCCTGTCTGTGAAACCAGCCTCTCACTAGTAATGCAGGGAGGGAGCTGTCTCAGACTTCACCATCCTCCCCCCCCCCCCCTTACCCACACACCATTCACTAGCTGGGACATGGGGGGAAGTCAGGAGTGAGGGTCAGGCAGCTCCCCCCTGTCTGTGAAGCCAGCCTCTCACTAGTAATGCAGGGAGGGAGCTGTCTCAGACTTCACCATCCACCACCCCCCCCCCTCACCCACACACCATTCACTAGCTGGGACATGGGGGAAGTCAGGAGTGAGGGACAGGCAGCTCCCCCCTGTCTGTGAAGCCAGCCTCTCACTAGTAATGCAGGGAGGGAGCTGTCTCAGACTTCACCATCCTCCCCCCCCTCACCCACACACCATTCACTAGCTGGGAATTGGGGGAAGTCCGGAGTGAGGGTCAGGCAGCTCCCCCCTGTCTGTGAAGCCAGCCTCTCACTAGTAATGCAGGGAGGGAGCTGTCTCAGACTTCACCATCCTCCCCCCCCCCCCTCACCCACACACCATTCACTAGCTGGGACATGGGGGAAGTCAGGAGTGAGGGTCAGGCAGCTCCCCCCTGTCTGTGAAGCCAGCCTCTCACTAGTAATGCAGGGAGGGAGCTGTCTCAGACTTCACCATCCTCCCCCCCCCCCCCCCTCACCCACACACCATTCACTAGCTGGGACATGGGGGAAGTCAGGAGTGAGGGTCAGGCAGCTCCCCCCTGTCTGTGAAGCCAGCCTCTCACTAGTAATGCAGGGAGGGAGCTGTCTCAGACTTCACCATCCTCCCCCCCCCCCTCACCCACACACCATTCACTAGCTGGGACATAGGGGAAGTCAGGAGTGAGGGTCAGGCAGCTCCCCCCTGTCTGTGAAGCCAGCCTCTCACTAGTAATGCAGGGAGGGAGCTGTCTCAGACTTCACCATCCTCCCCCCCCCCTCACCCACACACCATTCACTAGCTGGGAATTGGGGGAAGTCAGGAGTGAGGGTCAGGCAGCTCCCCCCTGTCTGTGAAGCCAGCCTCTCACTAGTAATGCAGGGAGGGAGCTGTCTCAGACTTCACCATCCTCCCCCCCCCCCTCACCCACACACCATTCACTAGCTGGGACATGGGGGAAGTCAGGAGTGAGGGTCAGGCAGCTCCCCCCTGTCTGTGAAGCCAGCCTCTCACTAGTAATGCAGGGAGGGAGCTGTCTCAGACTTCACCATCCTCCCCCCCCCCCCCCTCACCCACACACCATTCACTAGCTGGGACATGGGGGAAGTCAGGAGTGAGGGTCAGGCAGCTCCCCCCTGTCTGTGAAGCCAGCCTCTCACTAGTAATGCAGGGAGGGAGCTGTCTCAGACTTCACCATCCTCCCCCCCCCCCCCCCCCCTCACCCACACACCATTCACTAGCTGGGACATAGGGGAAGTCAGGAGTGAGGGTCAGGCAGCTCCCCCCTGTCTGTGAAGCCAGCCTCTCACTAGTAATGCAGGGAGGGAGCTGTCTCAGACTTCACCATCCTCCCCCCCCCCCCCCGCACCCACACACCATTCACTAGCTGGGACATGGGGGAAGTCAGGAGTGAGGGTCAGGCAGCTCCCCCCTGTCTGTGAAGCCAGCCTCTCACTAGTAATGCAGGGAGGGAGCTGTCTCAGACTGGTATCAGGGTTAGGGCACTGTGTGCAGGAAGATCACAACACTCCTGGTATTAATAGGGATAGGGCACTGTAAGAGATGACTGTAGTAGATTGAATAAAGATCTGATGTTTCTGCTCTCCTCACACCAAACAAAAACAACACACAAGCAGAGAAGCCCTTCTTACAAAGCTGAGCTAGTGAGTTAAGTAGGAGGAAAAGTAAACATACTGGTGCCAGTGTGGCTACTTAAAAAATACACTTACCAACAATCAATTACATATATTTGAACTGTGTACAGTTCCAGCCAGGACCACCTTTCTAAAATGCACAGTGATTGGCAAATTCAACATGCACTAGCATTTCAGGTGCCTGCTAACAAAAATAATAAACAAACAAGTTCTAGTCACGTGAGTGCTGATCATTACATTACTTTTTTTGTCAAGCTTCCAACTGTTTCCATTTCACATCCCCCCAACCATATTGGTAACATCAATAGATAAGAGCACAGCCAGCCAATAGGAATACATACATACATATTCATTCCTAAGTGACCTTTACTGACCTGGGAAGTGTGAACACTTTGTTTCATTTTCTGTTGGTGTTCGTTAGTTTCCAGTTCCATTTCCCATCCCCCCAACCATCACCTCAGTGGTAACCTTGATAACATCAATAGATAAGAGGGCAGCCAGCCAATAGGAACACATATTCATTCCTAACTGACCTTCTGTGACCTGGAAAGTGTTTATTTGTATCATTTTCAGTTAGTGCGCACTAAATCGAGTTAGTGCGCACTAACGGGGAGTTAGTGCGCACTAACTCGAGTTAGTGCGCACTAACACGATTTAACGATTTTTAACGATAAATCGTTAGAATTTCTATTGTATCGTGTTCTATAACGATTTAAGACGATATAAACATTATCGGACGATAATTTTAATCGTTGAAAAACGATTCACATCCCTACAATTTAGAGGGCTTCCATGAGCAAAAGGGAATAGTAGCAAAGGTGTTTCAGTTTCAGGTCTCCTTGCAGCAGCCGGTGCTAGAGACTAGAGATATGCATTCGTTTATCATGAATTAGACAATTTCAACAAAATTGCCTAATTTGTAGTGGTTCGAGGGACCTGAACCATGAAACGGATTTTCCCCGAACTTCGGGGAAAATTCTTTTTTCGGGTTAGTGTGGGGGGGAGAGGCACATTTATTAAAAAAAACAAACCCCACCCCAACCCTTCACATTTAGGGGCGGATTTTCAGAGCCCTGCTCACCTAAATCCGCCCAAAACCGGGCGGATTTAGGCGAGCAGGGCCCTGCGCGCCGGTAAGCCTATTTTACATAGGCGTACCGGCGCGCGCAGAGCCCCGGGACTCGCGTAAGTCCCGGGGTTCTCCGAGGGGGGCATGTCGGGGGGTGGTCCCGGTCATCGCGGCGTTTCCGGGGCGTGTCGGCAGCGTTTTGGGGGCGGGTATGGGGGCGTGGCTATGGCCCGGGGCGGCCCAGGGGCGTGGCTGCGCCCTCCGGACCCGCCCCCAGGTCGCGTCCCGGTGCGCAGGAGGCCCGCTGACGCGCAGGGATTTACGCCTCCCTCCGGGAGGCGTAAATCCCCCGACAAAGGTAAGGGGGGGGCTTAGACAGGGCCGGGTGGGTGGGTTAGGTAGGGGAAGGGAGGGGAAGGTGAGGGGAGGGAACGGGGGTAGGCTGCGTGGCTCGGCGCGCGCCGGCTATACAAAATCGATAGCCTTGCGCGCGCCGATCCAGGTTTTTAGCAGATACGCGCGGAGCCGCGCGTATCTGCTAAAAAAATCCAGCGTACTTTTGTTTGCGCCTGGAGCGCAAACAAAAGTAGGCCTATTCGCGGAGTATGAAAATCCACCCCTTACTGTATTACAACCCCCAACCATCCCATCCCTCCCCAAGACTTACTAAAAGCCCTAGTGGTTCAGTGGGGTCTCGCAAGCGATCTCTCCCTCCGTGCCATCAGGCCTGCTATGCATCAAAATTGCACCAATGGCCCTTTGCCCTTATGGTGTCACAGGGGCTACCGGTGCCATTGGTCAGCCCTGTCACATGGTAGGAGTAATAGATGACTGGTGCCATCTTGTGTCTGCTCCCCCCAAGACTTGCCAAAAGTCCCTGGTGGTCCAGCGGGGGTCCGGGAGCAATCTCCTGCACTCAAGCCATCAACTGCCAGTACTCAAAATGGCACCGATAGCCTTTGCTCTTACTATGTCACAGGGGCTACCTGTGGCATTGGTAAGCCCCTGTCACATGGTAGGAGCACAAGAAGGTGCTGGCCGTCCATTGCTCCTACCATGTGACAGGAGCTGACCAATGGCACCAGTAGCCCCTGTGACATTGTAAGGGCAAAGGGCCATCAGTACCATTTTGATTCGTAGCAAGCCCGACAGCCCGATGGCACGGAGGGAGAGATCACTCGTGGGACCCCGCTGGATGACCAGGGCTTTTAGTAAGTCTTGGGTAGGGATCGGGATGGTGTGTGTGTGTGTGTGTGTGGGGGGGGGGGGTTGTAAGAAAGTACAATAGAAGGGGTTGGGGTGTTTTTTTTTCCGATTTTTTTTTAATTCATTTTTCTGGTTTCGTGTTTGTGTTCCAGCTTTGTTTTTTCTGGAAAATGATCCGTGGGAAAACGAGTTTTTCCACGAACCGCCCAAACTGAAACCCGACCTGAGCCAGAAAAATGAAAGCTCATCTTTACTAGAGATGCTGAAATCTTTCACTGAAATGATACATACATGTTTGCTACAGTTTGTGATTCTTGGATATAAGAGAGTATTGCCCTCAAGTCCAAGTGTCTCACATTCATGAAGGAGATGTGGGTAACTAGGGCATATGAACAAGAGGAGCAGAATCAGATGTGCAGTGGGGATGTAGTACAGGAAAAAATGTCCATCTCAGAGATTAGTGCAAGCAGGAGTATCACCTAGCAGCTAGCATTTCCTCCTCCACCTAAATACACAAAAGTCATTGTTGCCCATAAAGAACTATTTCTCTAGATATAGGCCATAACTAAAACAGCAGGCATGCGAGATCATCAGCCCACCCCAGCAAAGGAGTCTCCAGTAGGGATGTGAATCGTTTTCCATATCGTCTTAACGATAGAAATCGTGTGGCAGGGCAAGAAAATCGTCTTAGGCACGATTTTTTAGTTAAAAAATCGTTAAAAATCGTTTTTTTCCGATTAGTGCACACTAACTCGAGTTAGTGCGCACTAACGGGAGTTAGTGCGCACTAACTGGGAGTTAGTGCGCACTAACTGAAAATGATACAATTTGACACTTTTCAGATCAGTTAAGGTCAGTTTAGGAATGAATATGTATTCCTATTGGCTGCCCTCTTATTTATTCATGTTACCAAGTTTCCTACTGACAGTATATGGGGGATGGGAAATGGAAACAGTTGGTAGCTTGACAAAACAAGTAATGTGATCAGTCAATGTGACTAGAACTTGTGCCCTAACCCTGATACCAGGGGTATTGTGATCTTCCTGCACACAGTGCCCTATCCCTATTAATACCAGGAGTGTTGTGATATTCCTGCACACAGTGCCCTATCCCTAATACCAGGGGTGTTGTGATCTTCTTGCACACAGTGCCCTATTCCTGATACTGGGGGTGTTGTGATCTTCCTGCACACAGTGCCCTATTCCTGATACCGGGGGTGTTGTGATCTTCTTGCACACATCCCGGTATCAGGGATAGGGCACTGCATGCAGGAAGATCACAACACTCCTGGTATTAATAGGGATAGGGCACTGCATGCAGGAAGATCACAACACTCCTGGTATTAATAGGGATAGGGCACTGCATGCAGGAAGATCACAACACCCCTGGTATCAGGGATAGGGCACTGTGTGCAGGAAGATCACAATACCCCGGAGGAGTGAGGGTCAGGCAGCTCCCCCCTGTCTGTGAAGCCAGCCTCTCACTAGTAATGCAGGGAGGGAGCTGTCTCAGACTTCACCATCCTCCCCCCCCCCCCCCCCTCACCCACACACCATTCACTAGCTGGGACATGGGGGAAGTCAGGAGTGAGGGTCAGGCAGCTCCCCCCTGTCTGTGAAGCCAGCCTCTCACTAGTAATGCAGGGAGGGAGCTGTCTCAGACTTCACCATCCTCCCCCCCCCCCCTCACCCACACACCATTCACTAGCTGGGACATGGGGGAAGTCAGGAGTGAGGGTCAGGCAGCTCCCCCCTGTCTGTGAAGCCAGCCTCTCACTAGTAATGCAGGGAGGGAGCTGTCTCAGACTTCACCATCCTCCCCCCCCCCTCACCCACACACCATTCACTAGCTGGGACATGGGGGAAGTCAGGAGTGAGGGTCAGGCAGCTCCCCCCTGTCTGTGAAGCCAGCCTCTCACTAGTAATGCAGGGAGGGAGCTGTCTCAGACTTCACCATCCTCCCCCCCCCCCTCACCCACACACCATTCACTAGCTGGGACATGGGGGAAGTCAGGAGTGAGGGTCAGGCAGCTCCCCCCTGTCTGTGAAGCCAGCCTCTCACTAGTAATGCAGGGAGGGAGCTGTCTCAGACTTCACCATCCCCCCCCTCACCCACACACCATTCACTAGCTGGGACATGGGGGAAGTCAGGAGTGAGGGTCAGGCAGCTCCCCCCTGTCTGTGAAGCCAGCCTCTCACTAGTAATGCAGGGAGGGAGCTGTCTCAGACTGGTATCAGGGTTAGGGCACTGTGTGCAGGAAGATCACAACACTCCTGGTATTAATAGGGATAGGGCACTGTAAGAGATGACTGTAGTAGATTGAATAAAGATCTGATGTTTCTGCTCTCCTCACACCAAACAAAAACAACACACAAGCAGAGAAGCCCTTCTTACAAATCTGAGCTAGTGAGTTAAGTAGGAGGAAAAGTAAACATACTTGTGCCAGTGTGGCTACTTAAAAAATACACTTACCAACAATCAATTACATATATTTGAACTGTGTACAGTTCCAGCCAGGACCACCTTTCTAAAATGCACAGTGATTGGCAAATTCAACATGCACTAGCATTTCAGGTGCCTGCTAACAAAAATAATAAACAAACAAGTTCTAGTCACGTGAGTGCTGATCATTACATTACTTTTTTTGTCAAGCTTCCAACTGTTTCCATTTCACATCCCCCCAACCATTACCTCAGTATTAGCCTTGATAACATCAATAGATAAGAGCACAGCCAGCCAATAGGAATACATACATACATATTCATTCCTAAGTGACCTTTACTGACCTGGGAAGTGTGAACACTTTGTTTCATTTTCTGTTGGTGTTCGTTAGTTTCCAGTTCCATTTCCCATCCCCCCAACCATCACCTCAGTGGTAACCTTGGTAACATCAATAGATAAGAGGGCAGCCAGCCAATAGGAACACATATTCATTCCTAACTGACCTTCAGTGACCTGGAAAGTGTTTATTTGTATCATTTTCAGTTAGTGCGCACTAAATCGAGTTAGTGCGCACTAACGGGGAGTTAGTGCGCACTAACTCGAGTTAGTGCGCACTAACACGATTTAACGATTTTTAACGATAAATCGTTAGAATTTCTATTGTATCGTGTTCTATAACGATTTAAGACGATATAAACATTATCGGACGATAATTTTAATCGTTGAAAAACGATTCACATCCCTAGTCTCCAGCACAAATGTCTGTGACTTGCTATCTCACAGAGCTCATTGAGGACATGGACACAGATTCGCTGGCATATTGGGTGCACAAGTCTGCAATCTGGCCAGACATAGCCAAGGTGACTTATCACTCACTATTTGTTCCACCCACCAACCAGCATGGCCAATGAACATGGCCAATGAGCATGTCTTCTCAATGATAGGGGACATGGTGAGCCCTCATCACTCAAGGCTGGTGCAAAACAGAAGAAAAAGTTGGTCTTTTTGAAAATCATTTTCTCTTTTCTTAGGTTCCAGAATTTCCATGTGAGTAGCAAGATAATTGAAAGCTCTTTAAAGGCCTTGTCATTGTGCCATGCCCCAGATAAGAACATAAGAACATAATAAATGCCATGCTAGGTCATACCAAGATCTTTGAGCCCAGCATTATGTGTCTGACAATGGCCAGTCAGATCATAAGTTTCCATCATATCCCAAACAGTTGACTTTTTTTTTATTTTCACTTCAAGAGATAACCACCAGCTTTTCCACATCTATCTGGCTAATAACTGGTTATGGATTTTTCCTTCTGGAAATTGTCCAATCCTCTTTTGAACCTCACTATTGGCCTGGTTCATTAAGGCATGTCTCCCATTCTGAGCTATGGGAAAATACCCTGATGATTCAGGCCCTATGTTATTTGCGTTGATCATGTTATCTGGCAACAGATTCCACAGACTGATGTGTGCGCTGAGTGAAAAAATTAGGGATGTGCATTCGTTTGCAACAAAATAGAAAATAGAGACAATATTTCCTATTTTGTTGTGTTTCGGGAGAGCGATGAAACTATAAGAAAACCCACAAAATTTTGTGTGGTTTTCTTATTGTATTTCAGGGAAGGGGAGAAAGGGCACATTAAAAAAAACAAAACCCTAAACCCACCCCAATCCTTCAAATCTAATTAATTGCAAACTCCCCACCCTCAACCTAGCTTGATGTTACCCAGGTAGAGAGTCCATCAAGCTAGGTTGAGAGAACCTTGCCCAAATCTCATCTTGGAGTGAATTTCCTCACTCTGAAGGCCAGCAAATCTTCACAAGTGACCACTGTTCTGTTCGTAGGTATCACGTAGCATGTCAAAGTGGCCCCTAACCCCCTACACACTTACCTAATCCCCACCTCGAGTTACTAGGTGGGCCTACCCTAGGGATACAAATACCTGCCTATGGGCCATGATATTATTGCCAGTCTCTCTCTCTCTCTCTCTCTCTCTCTCTCTCTCTCTCTCTCTCTCTCTCTCTCTCTCTCTCTCTCTCTCCCCTGGGATCATTGAAAAACTGGTCCCCCAGTGGTTGACTGTGGGAAATACATCAGGTTTGGCACTTATCGCAGAATCTGAAATGGTATCGCAATGTGCACAAACTTATCTCTTCACACAGGTAATTATCGCAAATTGCGAAAAATACTATATTAGCATAAAACACGCCCCTTTTGCTATCACATGTGGTACTTACCGCATTTTGATAAATCCAGGCTTTAACGACAGTATAGAAAAGTTTTAAAATAAATAAATAAATCTTTTCTCCCAGCTGAACAGCCCTAACATATTTAGCCTTTAATCATAGGAGAGCTGTTTCATACAATTTATCATTTTGGTTGCCCTTCTCTGTACCTTTTACAATGCAACTGTATCTTTTTTTAGATGAGGTAACCAGAACTGTACACAGTACTCCATGCAGTACTACACAAACTACTCAATGGAGCAATACAGAGGTATTATGACATTCACAGTTCTATTATCCATTCCTTTCCTAATAATTCCTAACAATTCTTTGTTATCCCACCTTAGGGGCCTTGATTCCACATGCTTACCTGCCATGCCCTATATGTACCATTTTAGAGGTCTTGCTGCCCCCTCTCTGACTACTTGCCACGCCTCTGATATCCCACCTTAGTACAGGGTTTCTTCATTGCTCTACATATATTGTTAGAAGATAGATGACAATGAAACAGTATAAAACTAATTTCTACTTCAATCACATGCACAGAAAACTATAGGCTTATCAATATGTTTTAGAGGCAAAGCTATAGGTGCCTCCCCATGCAGCAGGAGAGCTGTCGCTGATCCACTTCTCGCGGCAGGGATGCCACCAACCCCGTCTTCCTTCATCTCTCCCCGGGCCCTGCATAGGCACGCGTACACCTCTTCTTAATATTTAAAGGGCCAGCAGTGGGAAATGCCCTGTGCCTGTGATTGGGTGACTAAGGAATTGGATCAAGGAAGAGCACTTGATGTCATCTACTTGGATTTTAGCAAAGCTTTTGATACGGTCCCACAGAGGAGGCTTGTAAATAAAACAAGAAGCTTGGGAGTGAGTGCCAAGGTGGTGGCATGGATAGCAAACTGGTTGAAGGACAGAAGACAATGTGTGATGGTAAATGGAACTTACTCGGAAGAGAGAGCAGTGATGAGCGGAGTGCTGCAAGAGTCGGTGTTGGGACCGGTCCTGTTCAATATCTTGTGAGTGACATCGCGGACAGGATAGAAGGTAAGGATTGTCTATTTGTGAATGATACTAAGATCTGCAACAGAGTGGACATGCCAGAAGGAGTGGACAGAAAGAAACTGGATTTAAGGAAGCTGGAAGACTGGTCGAAGATATGGCAGCTGAGATTTAATGCCAAGAAGAGCAGAGTCATGCATATGGGATGTGGAAATCCGAAAGAAATGTATTTGATGGGGAGTGAAGGGCTGATGTGCATGGAGCAGGAGGGAGACCTTGGGGTGAGAGTGTCTAATAATCTGAAGTCGGCGAAATAATGCGACATGGTGATAGCTAAAGCCAAAAGAATGCTGGGCTGCATAGAGAGAGAAATAACAAGTAAGAAAAGGGAAGTGATTATCCCCTTGTACAGGTCTTTGGTGACGCCTCACCTGGAGTACTGTGCTCAGTTCTGGAGACCATATCTCCGAAGGGACAGAGACAGAATGGAGGCGGTCCAGAGAAGGGCGACCAAAAAGGTGTAGGGTCTTCATCGAATGACTTATGAGGAGAGATTGAAAAATCTAAATATGTATACCCTGGAGGAAAGGAGGAACAGGGGTGATATGATACAGTCTTTCAGTTACTTGAAAGGCTTTAATGATCCAAAGTCAACAACAAACATTTTATGTTGGAAAAAAATCAGCAGAACCAGGGGTCATGATTTAAAACTCCAGGGAGGAAGACTCAGAACCAATGTCAGGAAGTATTTCTTCACGGAGAGGGTTGTGGATGCCTGGAACGCCCTTCCAGAAGAAGTGGTGAGGACCAAAACTGTGAAGATTTCAAAAGGGCATGGGATAAACACTATGGATCCATAAAGTCTTGAGGATGAGAATGAAATGAAGAGAAGACGCACAGGGGTGGCTTACGCGAATGACGGCTACTATCCTTATTCAATAAACATACACATGGTTAATGCAACTCCAACTTTGCTCTATGTTTCAGTGGCAAGAGGAAATGTGAGAAAAAGGATCTGCGTTCACAAATAAGCGTGGGGGTAGCTTGCTTTTTACGGCGGTTACTACCCCAAACCAAATTAGCCTTATATGTCACTGGCAGGGGGAATGAAGAAAAGAGGATTTATATTCAAACAACAAACAAGGACTAAATTGCACAGGCTGAAAAAACAAATACGTGTGGGAATAGCTTGCTTGTTACGGTGGTTACTACCCCGAACCAATCAAGCCTGATACTTCACTTTGAATTCATATACAGTGCAGCTCACTGCTTCAACAGCAGAGGGGAATGAAGAAAAGAGGATTTATATTCAGACAACAACCAACAAGGACTAAATTGCACAGGCTGGGCAAACAAATAAGCGTGGGAATAGCTTGCTTATTGCGGCG
This sequence comes from Rhinatrema bivittatum, assembly GCF_901001135.1. Taxonomy (NCBI): domain Eukaryota; kingdom Metazoa; phylum Chordata; class Amphibia; order Gymnophiona; family Rhinatrematidae; genus Rhinatrema; species Rhinatrema bivittatum. Next base: position 402,857,351 of record NC_042617.1, on the reverse strand, counting down.
GTTACTACCCCTAACCAATTAGGCTTGATACTTCACATTGATACAGCTCCAGCACTGCTCTCTACATCAATTGGCAGGGGTGGAAGGAAATTAGAACTAAAAAGTTACCAATAAGGGCCCTGACCTCAGCGGTCAAAGTAACAGATTAGTATGAGAAAAATAAATATGAAAGCTTGCTGGGCAGACTGGAGGGGCCATTTGATCTTCTTCTGCCATGATTTCTATGTTTCTATGTCAGGATTCTTTAGTTGAACTATCCCTACACAGATGGTATATTCTTTTTAGTAGAAAGCCAGTAGGGTTCTATATAATTACTAATATTTATAATTTTAAAGCACTATTAAAAATGCACATTGGTGTACATACACACATAAGAGACAGTCAGGACAAACATAAATACATAAGCAACCCATCTACCCTCAGGATTCTCCTCCTGGTCAAAATTTGAACTGACAGAGATTTATGGATTACTATAGCAACACCTTTCTTTTTTCCAAAGTGCTGTAATAAAAAAATACATGACCGATGCAATCCTATTTGATTTTAAGGTATTCTTGATAGGTCAAATGCGTTTCCTGTAATAAAAACAAGGTTAGAATGCTGAGAATGAAAATATTCCAAGACTTTTTTTTGCTAATTATAGTGATTGAGACCACTGACACTCAGAGAAAAATATTTTTGGTCAGTAGTCATAAGGTAGGAAATAGTATATAAGACATATCAGCCCAAGCTAAGCCATAGTGAAACACAGAAAAAAAGAAACAATATGGTAATGCAATATTTATAATTGTGAGGCTGCAAATATCAGTGCTCCAAGTATATCTTACTAAGATTAAAAAAAGGCAGTTAAGCAACTAACAAAAAAGGCATTGTAGGAAAAAAATATACAGCACCAATAACTCCAAAGTGGGGAATGGAGCAGGGACATGTGAGTCAGAAAGTGTGAGGCCCAAGACTGTCAGACCTGATCATAAAAGACTGCTGCAACATAAACAAAAAAACAACAATGATACTACAAAAATGACCAGAAAAATTCTTATAAATAGCAACAGCAGTATGAGTCAGTGAATAATAAATGTCTTAAGACGCTGTCACTATATGCAAAACATAAATATTAAAAAAAATATATTAAAAAACCCCCTACAATCACTAGAGAAGAGCTTCATTTTTCTGTGTCGGGTCGGGTTTTGGTTTGGGTGCTTCGTGGGAAATTTTGTTTTCCCGCGGGTTGTTTTTCAGTGGTACGAATCAGGAAAACGAACCTGAAAAATGAATCGGAAAAAAAAAAAAAGAATCAGAAAAAATCCACTCCAACCCTTCAATTTTACTTTATTATAACCCCCTCACCATCCCAATCCCTCCCCAAGTCTTACTAAAAGCCCTGGTGGTCCAGTGAGGTCCCGCAAGCGATGTCTCCCTCTCGGGCTATCGGGCCATCGGGCCTACTATGAATCAAAATGGTGCCGGTGCCCTTGGCCCTTACCATGTGACAGGGGCTACCAGTGCCATTGGTAGGCCCCTGTCACATGGTAGGAGCAATGGACGGCCGGCGCCATCTTAGAAAATGGCATGGGCCATTAATTGCTCCTTCCATGTGACAAGGGGCCGACCAATGGTACCGGTAGCCCCTGTCACATGGTAAGGGCAAAGGGCCACCCGCACCATTTTGATTCCTGGCAGGCCCGACGGCCCAAAGGCCTGAGAGGGAGACATCGCTTGTGGGACTCCATTGGACCAGCAGGGCGTTTAGTAAGTCTTGGGGAGGGATTGGGATGGTGGGGGGTTATAATAAAGTAAAATTGAAGGGTTAGGGTGCTTTGGGTTTTTTTTAAATAAATGTGCCCCTCCCCTCCCATACTAACCCGAAAAACAAATTTTATCTGAAGTTCGGGGAAAATCCGTTTCGGGGTTTGGGTCCCCCGAACCATGACGAATTAGGCAATGTTGTTGAAATTGCCTAATTCATGATAAAATAATGCAGATCTCTAACAATCACTGGTTGCACAGGCTGGGGATGACCTTTCTGCTAAATGTGGTTCTGGATGGGACTTTGTAATTTGGAACTAAGACCTTCAGCAAATGCTTGAAACCCACATTCTCCACTATCTTCAAGGGCTGGTCATCAAGGGCAATCATTTCCCCAATGCTCCTGGTTACAACATTTGAGGCTGCCTGCTTCCTTCCCTGGGATAGCATTACCGAACATCACCCCATTTCCTCCATGGTGGGTTATAGCTTCTGACACATGGCAGGGGGCTGCTGGCCTGCCACCTGACTGCTAGAAGGGGCTGAGGGCATGGGGTGACTCTGCTCCTTTTCAACCAATTTACACTGCCTGGAACAAGGGGGTCCCCTGACTGGTACTGCCACCATCCCCAGATGGCAGTACTGTTGGGTGCTGCTTCTGCATGTGATGCATCATGCCAAAATTAGTTAGATGTCTCATTTGCTTGCCTCTGCTAATAACCCTGGCACAGCAATTACACAGAGCAAAACGAGGGTCCTCTGTCACTTTAAAGTTGCTCCAGATCACAGCTTTCTTTCATGATCCCTTCTCTATTGCCTTCGGGGTGGATGCTGGCACTGGAGTTGAAGTAGTGGGTGCACCCTGAGAAGCAATGCCAGGGGCATCAGTCACACTCTGTGCCTGCACTACCTGCTATTCCTCCTCATCATCATCAGTTTCATCTGTCCTCTGCAGCACTGAAGTGGAGGCTAAGACAGAACTAGCTAATCCTCCTAAACCTTCTTCAGCTATAACCTCTTCCATTTCTGATGATGAGAATCTCACACAAGATGATTCTTCATCAGAATCAGAAGCAAACAGTGTCTGCACTACATTTTCAGTGCTAACTAGAATCTGCTGTTGCACTGCTGCTTTTGGGTCTCACCCTTTTGTCTTGCATGACTCAGCCTTCTTTTCCCTCACCTCCAAAACAACAGGGTCAGAAACAGGTGGTGGCGGTACATCATCTTTAAATTTCAGTTTTTTTCCGGATGGAACTGCTTGCCCCTCTAGAGATTTTAGATTAGAACAGGTCCCTTTTTAACTTTAATGGGGGACTGGCACTGCCTTTTGAAGTGCCTCCTCTGCCAGTGCCTCCTCTGCCAGTCCCAATCATTCAACCACGTCTAGTTTTCCCTGACATCATGTATTTAATGTCACTGCCTACTAGGGATTTCAATTAAAATAATTATTTCCAAAAGAGGCCTACTGGGGATTTAGCTTCAAAGAGCACCACTGTCCCAATATATGTGAGTCTGCAAAACTGCCCACAGATGCAGTGCTTTGATATACACTACAGCTGGGACCACTGTATGTGCCCACAACAAACTTATAACTACAAAAGAGGCCTACTGGGGATTTGGCTTCAAAGAGCACCACTGTCCCAATATATGTGAGTCTGCAAAACTGCCCACAGATGCAGTGCCTTGATGTACACTACAACTGGGACCACTGTATATGCACACAATACATTTGTAACTACAAAAGAGGCCTACTGGAGATTTGCATTAAAAGAGCGCTGCTACCCACAGATGCAGTGCAGTGCCTGTACACTACAACTGAGACTGCTCTGTGTACACAATTCCTAGTGATGCTGCTTCTTGTTTGAAAATACCAATTCACACTATCTCCCTCCCATACGCTGCCTATGTCGACATAGTGAGGGCAAAAGTAGCACCGGCGCCATTTTGAATATTGGCAATATGGCCCGCTTGCAGGAGGTCGCTCCCGGATCCCCGCTGGACTTTTGGCAAGTCTTGTGGGGGTCAGGAGGCCCCCCCAAGCTGGCCAAAAGTCCCTGGGGGTCTAGCGGGGGTCTGGGAGCGATCTCCTGCACTCGTGACGTCGGGTGACAGGAACCAAAATGGCACCGGCGCTACCTTTGCCCTGTCATATGGTAAGGGCAAAGGGCCACCGGCGCCATTTATATTAAAGCAGCCGTGGCCCGAGAGCGGGAGATCACGCCAAGACCCCCCCCCACACACACACACTGGACCCCAGGTAATTTAAAACATTTTGGGGGGGTTCGGGAGGGTGGGGGATTTGTTTTAAAGGGTCGGGTGGGTTTTAGGGTTGTTTTGGTGTGCCGGTTTTCCCGCCCTCCCCCCTCCCCCGATTTACGATTTTGTGACGATAAATCGGGGGAATTGCTATTGTATCGCGGCTCTAATGACTTTTGATGATTTAAAATATATCTGATGATTGTTTTAAATCGTCAAAAAACGATTCACATCCCTAATCCCTAATGTATGTATAGCAATGTGTATTTTTAGTTGTGCTTTAAAATTATAAATATTAGTAATTATATAGAACCCTACTGGCTTTCTACTAAAAAGAATATACCATCTGTGTAGGGGCAGCTCAAACATGTATTTTGTTTTACAGGTCCTCATTTGGGCTGCTGTATCAGTAACATCCTGATTATAGAAAATTCTACTAAAGAGTCCTGACATGGTGTTGTGTTTCATCATACCTGCATCAGGGAGTCCAACACTTGAATCTCACATTAATTTGAACACTGCTGGTAGTCCACAGTGTTTGAATTAATGAGAGATTCAAGTGTTGGACCCCCTGATGCAGTTACAATGAAACATAACAACATGTCAGGGTTCTTTTGAGGACTTATCAATAAAGTGCTGAGATACGTATCCTTGGGAACTTAATATGCACTGACTAAAAAATCAAAATTTTATTTGCAGTAAGAAATTTACCAAAAAAAACCCCAATATTAGATCAAAATGGACCTGATGGTTATTTATAGCCTATACATTTGTATATATAGGTTGTACATGTAATGGTCCTGCAAACATATGTACAAAAAATGTATTCTGGAGTTTGAAAGTAGTACTGGAGATTTTTTGTTTTGGATTTTGTCATTTACTCTTTCCATGCTTTCGGGTATTTTTTGAGTTATTCCATACTGTTTTTATAAAAACCAGGGACCCATCTTATAAATTTTTAGTTCTTCTTTTGAAAATGGAGTGCTTTTCTTTTATCTCCTGTTTTCTTTTCCTTTTTTTTTTTTAATTTTTGGAAAGAAGAATCCTTAGACCTTATGTCAAAACATCTGGGTTCAAAAAAAGTGGAAAAGATGTTCTATTCTCTTCTTGTTAAGAAATATTATTTCCTATTTTCTAAACTTTTTTTTTTCTATTCTAAACTTTTTTTGAAGGAAGTTTTATCCACCCTTCCTTCTTTCATAGATTTTCTGAGCTTTCCATTTGTGAGAGAGTTAGAGCACCCATTCATTTTTTTTCAAGGATACCTGGGAGAGAGTGAAGACTTGAGAAGAGTGGCACCCCAATAATGTAGATCCACTACAAATAACTACTAGATAATCAGGAAGAGTTGGATGAGTACTCACAGGTACAGCAAGGACTGAGAAACAAACCAGGGAAGCATAAGACTTGAATATCAAGACATCTGTTGCATTTGGCAGCTTGCAGGACCCTGCTGTGATCACTCACCACCGGGGGAAGCCCCCCATGGTGGATGTGTCCTACCACTGTGGTCTCCAGCCCATGCAGTAGGCTACCGTGCTCATCCTGGGCCCAATGCTGCAGTCGTCCAGGCTTCCTCGTAGGCGCGTGTGGGTCTGATCGTGTCCTTCTTAAAAGACCAATGGCGGGAATGGGACTGGGATACCCAGTGATGACATCACCGTCTAGGGCCTACTTAAAACTCTCTCCTGCTTCGCTTTGCCTTGGCAACATGTTGACTACTCTCCAGTAGAGCTAATTGCGTCCGCATTTTGCCTGCATTCCAGTTCTTGTCTTCAATTCCTGTTTCATGTTCCTGGTTCCTGTGTGGCTGTTTCTCCATTTCCAGGCCTTCCCCTCATCTCTTCTTCTTGGTCAGTTACCAGTGTTCAGTCATCATCATCTCCTGTGGTTTCCTGTCCTTCTGTTCAGTGTTCTCTATTGGACTCCCAGCTTGACTCTGGGATCTGGACCTTGACGTTGCTGACCTTCTGCCTGCCTCTGACCTTGGACCACGCTTCACTTGTGACTGAACTCCACATGCCTTCGACCTTCACGTGGACCATGATTCTGCCTACCTTATAGCCTTCTGCCTGGACCACAACATCTTGCAATCTCAGTCTGTCTGGGCCCTCCACCTGGGCTACCACCCTGAGGTCCTCTGATCGACACAGACCATCGCCACTCCATGCTCTGGATCAACCTAGATTTCTTTCTGTGCTGGCCTGCAGCACTTTCACCTCTACAATTCTCCATCAGCACAGAGGCCCACACCTAAGACAAACTGGCACTGGCACCCAGGGGCTCAACCTAAGGGGAATGTGGGCTGGTATTGGCAAAGCTCCAGTTAGGCCTCTGCTTCAGCCAGCTCTATCTGCTGATGGAGGGAACCTGTGGGGCTCCTCTCCGCAGGTAGCACCAACTCCCCCTTGGCCCAAGGGTCTACTTTGCCAACAACATCATATCAGAGGTAATGTGAATGGGCAATTTAATCTGATCCACATCCCACCAGAGTAGCCAACCCTAGGAGGAAGCCTCAAAATTCCCCTTAAGTTGGCTGGGAATGTAAATGGACTTTATAGAAACCAACAACAGCTTAAGCTCCAATTTTATTTGACTGCAGTCACAGATTTATTCTCAGTAATGTTTATGCTATAGATTACATGAAGATTGGACTTGTAAAGAGAACTATATGTAACCTTTAAAGCAGTGGTTCTCAACCCTGTCCTGGGGACCCCCCAGCCAGTCGGGTTTTCATGATATCCACAATGAATATGCATGAGAGAAAATGTGCATGTTATGGAGGCAGTGTATGCAAATTTTCTCTCAAGGATATTCATTGTGGATATCATGAAAACCCGAATGGCTGGGGGGGTCCCCAGGACAGGGTTGAGAACCACTGCTTTAAAGCATCTATCAGTAAAGTTATGTTTGAATCTTATAATTAAGTCTAATGTGATTTTTACTACTTTCAATGGAGACTGTGAATGGACAACTCTCAGGGCCTAGGAAAGTGTTCTCCCCCCACGCCACACTCACACACTCACACACACACACACACACACACACACACACACACACACACACAGACAGACAGAATCCTGAAGAATCTGAAGCTAATAGACTTTATAGAAACCAATGACAGCTTAAGCTCCAGTTTTATTTGTATGTCCATGGACTCCTTAATAAGGAGCTCAGTCGAGGGGTTTTAGAATTTTAATGGAGATTCTTTCCAAAGTTTTATTTTATTTAATATTGCATTTCTATTATGCCTTTTGTGACTGGATAATCCCTTCAAGGTGGATCTGTGCTGGACTATAAAAAAGAAAGTTGCAGAATATAAAATGGATTAAAACAATAAAATAGATAAATAAATCACAGTCATGTTTCAGGATAAGGTTTACTTACTAGATTACTGTGAAATATAACAACAAAACAATATTTTAAGCACTAAATCATGTTGAAATTGAATGAGACCACACATTTCTGTTCAATGTGGAAAAAGCTTCAAACTGAAGACCCAACTCAAAAGGCACCAGAGAATCCACATTGACAAGAGATCAAGAAGAGATGTTAATCTGAACAGCAGGCAAGGAAAATCAATTGAAAAAATCATAAATATAGTGGGAAGTACAGAGCTGCTTCAGAAATGCCATATGGATCAAAATTTGACTCAGAAATAGTTAGGAAGAGGTGATCTTAGACCTAAAGATGAGAGAATGATAATTGCAGTAGAGGATAGTGGATTATAGACAAGCTGGTTCACAGCCAGCATAGGAAAAAAAATGGTAAAACATAAATGCAGATCCTATAAAACAGAACTAAAAATGATTAGACACCTCATAGCTGAATGTCAAGTGCTGATGTCTTAAAGCCTGGATATAGAAAAGCATAATAGTGTGGCACAGCTCATCAGCTGCAAATTGTGTAAACTTTATAGCATCGCTGTACCAGAAAAGCACTGGGATCATGACCCTGAGGGAATTGTAGAGAATGAAGAAATTCCCATTTCAACAGATAAAAAGCTTGATGCAAAAAAACAGATACTATGGTAAGGAAGAAGAGCACAAAAACAGCTTTGCTGATAGAAGTGTCAGTATCAAGCAACTATAATATATCGTATGAAGAGAGAGAAGGTTCTCACATACCGAATGATGCAATCAGAGATCAAGGAAATGTAGCAGAAATATATAGAGACAATCCCAATGGTATTGGCTGAAAATGGCCTGATTTAAAAAAAAAAAATGTCCAGGCACATCTAGTCATGTTGCCTGTGCATGCATCTCTTTATGAACTCCAGACAGAAGCTCTCTTTGGCAAAATGCAAGTATTAAGATGGGCATAAGCTAAGCAGTGCATTTCAGAGACTGGGATCATACTTAACAAACCATGGCTTGAGTGAGATTCATTTCTGTCAAGATATGTGCAAAATCAGTCCATTTGCAGACATACCACAAGAAAAAATGTTCATGTTGATTTTAGTCTGATTTTTTTTGTTTATTTTAACACATTTATTGTTTGTATATTTTTGTTGCATGTTCCTTGGGACACTAATGAGTTATAAATGTGAGTAGTAAATAAAACAAGGGATTAGCTTTGCATATGATAACAACTACCATATAAGCCATGCATGCTAAAGCTCAGCAGACAACCTCACTATAGAATGTCATAAAAACTAGGAAGAATGCTAGGAGTTTCACATTTAGTGTACATAAGGCGAATGCAGCAATAATTCTCTGATGACTGCTGGCCAGCAATCAAACTGTTGTATGTTGGACAGCATTAATTTTTGATCCTATAGGGGGTCTTCTATTTAGCTTGTAGTTCAGCTATCTAAGAAACTTTGTTTTCTGAATGCACAGTACTCAATGATTATAAGGAAGTGGGGAGTGAGTTCCACAAGTCAAGAGATAGACAGTGATCTAGGTTTTGGTGAAAAATTAATAGAGCTCTAACACTAAACTTTCAAAAGGGAAACTTTAATAAAATGAGGAAAATAGAAAAAAACTGAAAGGTGCAGCTGCAAAGGTTAAAAGTGTTCAACAGGCATGGACATTGCTTAAAAATATAATCCTAGAGGTGCAGTCCATATGTATTCCACACATTAAGGAAGGTGGAAGGAAGGCAAAACGATTACCATCAAGGTTAAAAGGTGAAGTGAAAGAGGCTATGTTAGCCAAAAAAACATCCTTCAAAAATTGGAAGAAGTATCCAGCTGAAGAAAATAGGATAATGTGTTATGGGACAAAGAAATGTTTTCTTGTAACTCATGAAAACTATGAATGACATTAGAGTTCTCAACAAATAGTTGTTGAATACAGATAAGGCCCTTCCTGTGCTAACTCTGAAAAATAGGATTGTCCATACTCGGGGGAGGGTGGGAAGAGGATTGTTACATATGGATATAAGAGTTGAAAATTTACCTGTGTGCTGTAGCAATTTGCACTGTAAAATCCAAGCTTTTCTGCAAGAATTCACCAAAAATTTTGATCTACAATCTTTCAGGAGTAGTCCAATATCAATTTGGTATAGAATATTCAGAGATTTTGAACCAAACCAAATTTGTAAATGCTCCTGGGGGAGATAATGATAGGTACTCTGGAACCAATCCTCTACTTATGAGGATGTTGGGGAGATACCAGTTCCGGAGATGGTTTTCAGGGGTGATGAGTCAGACGAACTGAACGTAACCACTGTTAACCTGGAAGATGTAGTAGGCAAGATTGACAAACTAAAGAGTAGCAAATCACCTGGACCAGATGGTATGCCTCCTAGGGTACTGAAGGAACTGAAAAATGAAATTTCTGTTCTATTAGTTAAAATTTGTAACCTATCATTAAAATCATCCATTGTACCTGAAGACTGGAGGGTGGCCAATGTAACCCCAATATTTAAAAAAGGCTCCAGGGGTGATCCGGGTAACTATAGACCAGTGAGCCTGACTTCAGTGCTGGGAAAAATAGTGGAAACTATTCTCAAGATCAAAATCGTAGAGCATATAGAAAGACATGGTTTAATGGAACACAGTCAACATGGATTTACCCAAGGGAAGTCTTGCCTAACAAATCTGCTTCATTTTTTGAAGGGGTTAATAAACATGTAGATAAAGGTGAAGTGGTAGATGTAGTGTATTTGGATTTTCAGAAGGCGTTTGAGAAAGTCCCTCATGAGAGGCTTCTAAGAAAACTAAAAAGTCATGGGATAGGAGGCAATGTCCTTTCGTGGATTACAACTGGTTAAAAGACAGGAAACAGAGAATAGGATTAAATGGTCAATTTTCTCAGTGGAAAAGGGATAAACAGTGGAGTGCCAAAGGGATCTGAACTTGGACCGGTGCTTTTCAATATATATATAAATTATCTGGAAAGGAATACGACGAGTGAGGTTATCAAATTTGCAGATGATACAAAATTAGTCAGAGTAGTTAAATCACAAGAGGATTGTGATACATTACAGGAGGATCTTGCAAGACTGGAAGACTGGGAATCCAAATGGCAGATGAAATTTAATGTGGACAAGTGCAAGGTATTGCATATAGGGAAAAATAACCCTTGCTGTAGTTACATGATGTTAGGTTCCATTTTAGGAGCTATCACCCAGGAAAAAGATCTAGGCATCACAGTGGATAATACTTTAAAAACGTCGGCTCAGTGTACTGCAGCAGTCAAAAAAGCAAACAATGTTAGGAATTATTAGGAAGGGAATGGTTAATAAAACGGAAAATGTCATAATGCCTCATTATCGCTCCATGTTGAGACCACACCTTATTTATTTATTTATTTATTTATTTAGTGCTTATTTATACCGACATTCATGATACAGATCATATCAGATCAGTTTACAAGGAACAAAGGGGAATAATATTAACCAAAACATAGAGGAAGGCAAAGTTACAATAAAACAGGGGTACTGGAACTGGGGAAGAGGAGCCAATAGCAGAAGATAATTCGATAGCTATAGCAAAAACAAATCATTTACAAAATATGTGAAGGAGAGCATTAGATAAAGGGCATTGGTATGAGATTATAATTGAGATGGGCCTGAATTAAGAAAAGGCTTGTTGAAACAGCCAAGTCTTGAGATTTTTTTCTGAAAGTCAATAGACAGGGTTCTTGTCTTGAATAATACTGTGTACAATTCTGGTTGCCACATCTCAAAATAGATATAGTTGTGATGGAGAAGGTACAGAGAACGACAACCAAAATGATAAAGGGGATGGAACAGCTCCCATATGAGGAAAGGCTGAAGGGGTTAGAGCTGTTCAGCTTGGAGAAGAGACGGCTGAATGGGGATATGATAGAGGTCTTTAAGATCATGAGAGGTCTTGAACGAGTAGATGTGAATCGATTATTTACCCTTTCGAATAATAGAAGGACTAGGGGGTATTCCATGAAGTTAACAAGTAGCACATTTAAGACTAATTGGAGAAAATTCTTTTTCACTCAACGCACAATAAAGCTCTGGAATTTGTTGCCAGAGGATGTGGTTAGTGCAATTAGTGTAGCTGGATTCAAAAAAGGTTTGGATGGGTCTTGGAGGAGAAGTCCATTAATGGCTATTAATCAAGTTTACTTAGGGAATAGCCACTGCTATTAATTGCATCAGTAGCATGGGATTTTCTTAGTCTTTGGGTAATTGCCAGGTTCTTATGGCCTGGTTTGGCCTCTGTTGGAAACAGGATGCTGGGCTTGATGGACCCTTGGTCTGACCCAGTATGGCAATTTCTTATGTTCTTATATCATCAGCTTCTATTTTACAGTCTATGTATTTTGTGTGCACAGATTGGTCTGCACATCAGTTAAGCTTCACAAGACTGTTAGCAACAATCTAATAGATACTGAATTTGTAAAGCAGATGGAATATTTTCAACATATGATTTTTTTATTACCCAAAGATTTATAAATGTTTGCAGCAGATATGAGGCAGAATTAGACAAAGGTCTACATTCAAATTAGAATATCTTGCACATTGAGCCAAACTTTCAAATCTCTCCATGGTACAGCATTTATGTTTGTAAGTGGATGCACAGACACTAATGTTAGTACTATTTTATAAACCATGTGGTGGGAGCTGCACAGTTTATAAAATACTGTGTATATCTGCTCTGAAGCTACACTAGGGTTGTCAACTGCCCAGTTTTGGACTGGACAGCCAGGTTTTTAGATATGTTTTTCAGTGTCCAGTCAGAAGTACTGACCGGACACTCCCCCACAATCTCCTAGTTACAGGAAGAGATAGGCAGAGTGGGAGGCTCTCAAAGGAGAGCTGCATTGTTTTCCTGCCCCAATATCTTTCCTTAGGCTGAAACTGGACAGCATAGGGAGAGGAAGTGGCTCCACAGATTTCTTTAGTAATCACCCTCTTGGTCCCACCCACCCTTACCCCCTCTCACAGAATGCGGGGCCAGGACGAAAGAGAGGGGCTGCAATGAGCCAGCCAAGACAGATACAGGCACAGAGAAGAAAGTGGAGAGATAGCCAAATGGAGATACAGGGTGAGAAGAGGGGAGAGACACAGAGGGGTGGAAAAGGGAAATAGATACATGGGGAGCATAGTAGGTTTGAGAAACAGAGGGGTATAGAAGGAGGCAATGGGTCATAGCATCTCTTGCTCAGTCCAGCCAACAGCTGCATCTGTCTGGGAAATTGCTCTATAGGCTGTATATTCCTACCTCAGGTCTCACTCTGAATTTATCTGATGTTAAACAGAAACATATAATGTACTGGAATGACCCCCTTTGCCTTTCTGCTCATGTCTGTACCCCTTTCCCTGCCCAACATCCCCTGCCCTGAATCCAGTTTTCCCCTGCCTATTATCTCATTGCTCCCCTCAGACCTATTCCTGGCCTGCCATGGGCAATGTAGGTAATATGGCTCATGAGCCAGCTGAGCCAGCAGTCACACAGGGGCTAAGGAACACTTGTTCCACTAAAATGGTGGCATGCAGCATGGGGATCAGCCCCCTAATGGGATGCATTAGTGCCCCTTGGTCTTGGAACCCTGGACAGTTGCTTGCCTCTTCTGACAGCCTTGATTCTCTCCTCTTTCCTCCTTCCCTGCTCAGCATGCTTCTGACCTTCTGATATCATGTGTGAAAGAGAGAGAGAGCATGTATGAGTGAGCATCTCTGTGTGTGATAGAATGAATATGTTATGTGTATGAGAGAAGGATGCAGGACAAAGTTTGGGCCACCCACTACCACCCCCTAATAATCCATGAGTTAAGAAATGGGGAGCAGCTGAGTGGAGGGGGGCCCCCTTCATTGCCCTGAGAGGCTGGAAGAGAAATTGTTGCCTCTCTGCAGCCTGTCAATTCATTATTGCCCTTTAATGCATACATAGATTCAGTGTTTCGGCACTTCACTGGCAGGAACTAACATTTCTCTTCTCCCCTCCCTCCCCCACCCCCCGGTCCTGAAGTGCCCAATCCTGGTCTGCAGAAATGTTGGAAACCCTAAGCTACACACACACGTTTCAGTACATGCACATATTTCCAATGCAAGAAAACACATACTTTCCTTACCTATTTTATAACCATACACACGTAATGGTCAATTTTCTAAATGTTACAAAATAGCATATATGTTCATCAGTAGCATCTGCTTGCATACTCCATATTTTATAAATGTTGAAAATACGTGTGTATTTTCAGTTTTGCAAACACATATACATGTATAAAAAAGGAATGCTCTAGAGGCATTCTAGGGCTGGGCCAACACTTATGCATGTAGGTTGCTATTTTAAAAGACACATTTGCACTTTTTCTAACTTCCTTGCCTATTTTTATACTTGCTCATTACCTAGTGTAAGTATTATTAAACATGTTTATTGTGTAGTACTGACTGGGTGGGAGGGCTGGGTAGACTATGTGGAGCTTAGGCTGCAGAACCAGGAAGACCTTGATGACCTGAAGGAGGACTAGATGAACTGGTGGACTAATCGGTAAGTTGTTAATTTTCTCAACAAACACATGTTTTAAAATTGGGTGACTTGCACATATACATCGGGATTTACACGAGTAAATCCTAGTTTACTTTTGCACATAAAATAGGTGTGTATATGTTTAAAATAGGAGGATAAAGTATGCATGTTCAATGTATTGAAATACATGGTGTCAATGCATTACATTTTGTGTGCACAGATTGGTCTGCACATCAGTTAAGCTTCAAAAGACTGTTAGCAACAATCTAATAGATACTGAATATGTAAATCAGATGGAACAATTTTTGATGAAATTGCCCCCAAGACCCCCCAAGACTTCCCAAAAGTCCCTGGTGGTCCAGCGGGGGTCCTGGCATGATCTCTAGCACTCAGGCCATCGGCTGCCAATATTCAAAATGGCACTGATAGCCTTTGCCCTTACTATGTCACAGGGGCTACCAGTACCATTAGTCGGCCCCTGTCACATGGTAAGAGCACAAGATGGCGCCGGCCAGGACCCCTGCTGGACTACCAGGGACTCCATCTTGTGCTCCTACCATGTGACAGGGGCAGACCAATGGCACCAGTAGCCCTTGTTACATTTTAAGGGCAAAGGGCACCAGTGCCATTTTGATTCGTGGTAGGTCCGACGGCCCGAGAGGGAGACATTGCTCGCGGGACACCGCTGGACCACCAGGGCTTTTACTAAGTCTTGAGGAGGGATCAAGATGGTGAGGGGGTTGTAAGAAAGTAAAATTGAAGGGTTGGGGTGGTTTTTTTCCGATTTTTTTTTTCCCGATTTGTTTTTTTTTTTGATTCATTTTCCGACTCGTTTTTCTCGATCCGTGCCGACAAAAAATGATCCACCGAAAAACAAAATTTTCAACGAAGCGCCCGAACCGAAATACGTCCCGATACGAAAAAACAAAGCTCATCTCATTTTATAATATACACTTAAGTGATTCATGCATGTTTTAAATTCAATGGTAAAACTATGTACAGTCACATACATGTATATATGCCACCATGCAAAGCTGTTTGAAAGTTATCCTAGAATATTTACAGTGCATACAAAAAATATAATGTATGCATAATAACCCAGATTTATATGTGGAGGCAGGTAATTTATAAAGTATGTGTGTATAATGTTTTCAAAATACTTGTGTACTTGAAATCCCCATTTCATTGATACCTTCACCAGTTCCTCAGTCCATCGCCAGTTCACCTAGATCCTCTAGCACTTCACCCTTAACCCCTTTCAGTTCACTCAGATCTCTCATAATGGACAAGTCTTATTTCACTTGTATGAATCAGTTAACAGATGTAAAAGTGCACACATAAGTTTGGTAATGTATATGCGTATATCTCTTACAAAAGAGCAACTACTATGCATACCAGTGTACCCCACCCCAGAATACCCTAGCCAGCCCCTCTTCTCACGAATAATATATATACCAAAATGAAATATATACACGTACTCTCAACATATATAAAATAGCATATACACGTGAAATTCATTTGAAAATGTATTCCATTAATAATATTTCAGTCAGTAAATTTGGTAGGGATGTGCGGAAGAAAAAATAATTGTTTCAGGTTTATTCATTCATTTCGTTGGAGCCCAAATTTGTTTCATTGGTTTCAATACCAAAAAACAAACAAAAAAAAAAAGTGTTTGTTTTATTAGTTTATTTGTTTGCTATTAAAAGCTACTGGGGAAACATAGCAATATATTCTTGGCTTCAGTATAGTGATTTTCTTATTAATTCTAATGAAACTTGTAAGAAGAATTCATCAGGAGGTGGAAAGAAGTGCAAGGTACTTAGACAGTGGCAAAGTGGAATCAAAAGAGTGGCATAAAATAGCTTAAGTCTCCATAAAGAGGCAAAGAGATACCAGGCTTCCAGCATTGGCAGGCATATTCCAAAATACTCTGAAAGGAGCAAAGAAGCAATAAGAGAAGAAGAACATCCCAATGTGGTAAAAGAGGATGCCAGAAATAGTGACATGAACTCTTGATGGCATCATGTGAGGCAAAATGGAACCAAAAGTGTCATCAGTACCCTAAAAGCACCCTGAAATGGAAACAAATTGGAAAACATGACAGGAAACATACCAAGGTACAGATAAAGGGAACAAGAATAAAAAAGAGTAGTATCAAGATTTCAAAAACATAGGAGAAGTGCATAGCAGCATCCCAGATTGGCAAGAAAACCTCAAAGTGTAAGAACTGGAGCATGCCAGGAAGATACAGTGGCAGAAAAAAGTTAAGAATCCAAAGATGTAAAATATGCACATAGCAACAAGGCCGAGTGGCACTAAGATTCAATGGTGTGGGATAAGGGGCATAGCATTAAGGCAGAGTGGCATGGGAGATCCATGCCATTCATGTATACAGACAACAGAAGTTTGAGATGCCTCTCCCTGTCAAAGTACGGCTGCACCTGGCTGATCCACCAGTCCAATAGCAGATGTCTGTGCCATGGAGTAAGCCAAACCATGCACATCATAGGTACCCTCATGCACAGTACAGTAGAACTGTAAATGGACCATGATATCAGTTACGATTCATGGAGTGGTGCAGAAAGTGTGCAGAACAGTGGATAGTGATGGCATGAGAAAGAGATGAGAAGAAGATGAAGATACAAATGGTATTAAAAGCCTGAGGAGTACTTCTCTAATAGGTTCATTCATCAAAACATGCTAGGGCACTAATTCCCACATTATTTATTGTATCATGAGGTGCATTTACAAATTTTTGGCAAAGAGGAGGATTTTAGAGACAGAGACAGAGAGAGCCTCTAAGGTAGCATATCTATCAGTCATCTATTTATAGCACTATAAGAGGGTCATCTAGTAACTCAAGCTGAGGTTTTGGTGGTGGTCTAGGGTTTCAGAGCCAGTTTCACATGCATAGGCAGACATATGAACAGCTAAGTACACATCGGTGAAGATTTGACGTGATTTGGATTGAGGAAAGGTACAAAAAGATGAGATTTTGAAAATGTACTCTCAGCCTAGCTTGATGTACTCTCTACCTGGTGCTATGAAACTAGGTCGAGAGTACATTGTAGAAATCTTATCTTTGTGTACCTTTCCTCAATCCAAATCACGTCAAATCTTCACTGATGTGTTCTATGCTATTTGTATGTCTGCTTGTGCATGTAAATCTGGCCCCCAAATCCTAGACCACTATAAAACCTCACCTCGAGTTACTTGATGACCCTCCTATAGTGCTATAAATATTTGACTAATATAAGCTCTTCATAAAGATTTTCCTTCTTGCCCTCTCATCTTCTCATCAGGAACAGCTCCAAACAAGGAAATGGTTAGCTGGGCACTTTGCAAGCTGTGAAGTAAAACAAATCACAGGTGCAGTAAAATTTATCACACCCTGCAGTAAAATACCTATGCAAAGCAATAAAATAGCACATGTTGCTGTAACTCAAATATAACTCTAACCACACCCCTTTTTTATCATGGGCGTTATTCATGCAAAATTTACCATATTTTGATGAATCTAGAGGTGAGTTTGCAAAGAATGTATGTTTAGGGCAAGACAAAACATAGGCAAGTACTATAGGGGAAGGGGAATTAGCAAGCACCTTAAATACAGCTGGAGCAGTGGAGGAAGCATTCTAAAGTGCCAACACTGGCTTGGAATAGAAGCAGCAGCAATAGTGTTGCTATATCTTAAGAACTGGTATGATAAGAACAAAACAACACAGTGAAAAGTTTAGCTATAACACCCCAAAAGTCATTTTCCAATCCTTACATATGCACAGAAGAGAAGAGCAAGCAGGCAAGGTAATGTGGTAAGAATAACTTGGAGTAGTTGTGGCAGAAGTGATGTTGGTTAATAATTCTTAAAGAGTTATGCTATAATGGCAAATTTACAAGTTAATAATTATAATTTATTAAATATCAAACAAGTCATTAGTATCAAAAAATCTTATAAACCTAAATATATGCCACTTAGTCTGAAATCAACATTAAATTACCACAGAAAATAAAAATACTTTCAAAATGACAATAAGGATTTTGCGCTTGGAGGTGGACCTTTGTACTGGGGCAGTGAAGGAACACCTCCTGATAGGGATCAGGAGGGAACTGCCCCCAGGGGGTGGAGCACTGCAGGAGACAGAGGCTAGGATGAGCTTCACCACGGGAAGCTCGAGGTCCCCCCTGGGAGGGGCCCGTAGGGGCCTGGGCCACTTGGACTTAGGTGAGCCTCACAGGGTCTCCTGGGAGAGTAGAAGTCCGGCATGTCCACAGACAGAAGGGGAGCACAGTAAGGTTCGAGACTGGAGTTCAGATGGAACAAGAAGGACTAGAATAGCGTAGATGATGACAAGGCTAGGAACAGAGCCAAAATCTAGGGACAAGGTCAGGCGAGCAAAGGTCAGAGTCCAGAGGTCAGTCTGTGGGATGGTCAACAAGGCAGAGGTCAGGTACCGGAGATCAGATGAGGTCACGGGCAGGCAGAAGTCAGGAGGCATGCAGCAGGCAGATGGGCAGGTCATGGAACAAGCTGAGGTTTTGAGCCAGGCGGCAGGCAGGCAGGCAGGTCAAGGAACAAGCTGAGGTCTTGAGGCAGGTGGCAAGCAGGCAGGCAGGTCAAGGAACAAGCTGAGGTCTTAAGGCAGGCAGCAGGCAGGCAGGCAGGTCAAGGAACAAGCCAAGGTTAGTACTGGATAGACAGTTCAGAGGTACTACCTGGGGAGACGTACAGACGAACACAGGAACAAGATGAGCAGGAACTAGGATATAGGAACAAGGCAGGAACAGAACTGGAACAGAAAGATCCTGGAATGAGACTAGGAACAAGACAAGTGTAGGAACAAACGCAGAGGCAATCTCGCATACAAGCCGACCCGATTGCTAAGGCAAGGAAGCACTATCAGGGACTTCCTTATATACTGTACAATATAACAGAATGAAAAATGTATTCTAATCATAAATAGCCTTATGTAAAGGTCTGTGTTGTAATTAAGCAATGATTTCCATATCTAATTTATTATGCAATAGAATAACATAATTACTTTATAGAAAAATTGTCACTTCATAATCAGAGGTTCTATATGGCAAGTAAAATGAATTTAGACAATATTCTTTTTAGGGATGTGCAGAGCAAAATTTTATGTTCATATTTTTTATGTCCGAAAGGGGGTCCCACTTGCGGCCAATATGGACATAAAAAAAATCCAATGAGTTGGGTATATGTACATATGTGCAAAAAAAAAATTTAAACCCCCTCCCCCTCCTTAATCCCCCCCCCCCCAGACTTACCACAACTCCCTGGTGATCGAGCGAGGAGTGAGGACGTCATTTCTGCAATCCTTGGCGAGAAGCATGTGACGTCAGTGGCACGTCGAGTGACGCGGCGTCACGTGATTCCCGGCGAGTTCGCGCCGGACGGCTCGTTCGGCCCAAAAAGAACTTTTGGCCAGCTTGGGGGGGCCTCCTGACCCCCCCAAGCTGGCCAAAAGTTCTTTTTGGGCCGAACGAGCCGTCCGGCGCGAACGAGCCGGGAATCACGTGACGCCGACGTCACGTGATTCCCGGCAAGTTCGCGCCGGACGGCTCGTTCGGCCCAAAAAGAACTTTTGGCCAGCTTGGGGGGGCCTCCTGACCCCCTCAAGCTGGCCAAAAGTTCTTTTTGGGCCGAACGAGCCGTCCGGCGCGAACTTGCCGGGAATCACGTGACGTCGCGTCTGAGTGACGCGGCGCCACGTGATTCCCGGCTCGTTTGCGCCGGACGGCTCGTTCGGCCCAAAAAGAACTTTTGGCCAGCTTGGGGGGGCCTCCTGACCCCCCCAAGCTGGCCAAAAGTTCTTTTTGGGCCGAACGAGCCGTCCGGCGCGAACGAGCCAGGAATCACGTGACGCCGGCGTCACTCGACGTGCCGCCGACGTCACATGCTTCTCGCCAAGGATTGCAGAAATGGCGTCCTCACTCCTCGCTCGATCACCAGGGAGTTGTGGTAAGTCTGGGGGGGGATTAAGGAGGGTGAGGGGGTTTAAATTTTTATTTTGGCTCAACAATCGCGATTTCCCACATATCGAACATATCTATGTTCGATATGTGGGAAATCCGATCGTTTATGTCGAATCAATTTTTTAAGTAAAAAAAAAATATGAGTTGCGTTTTACTAATGCGGTCAATCCGAATGCACACCCCTAATTCTTTTTACATTTTATATCATTCCATTTTCTTATTTATAACAATTATAGAACAATGATGCCAGGAATTGGAAGCTATTTTAAGTAATTTAACATCTGGTCTGTTTGGTAAACTTCTCATGCAGCTATACTGGGAGTGTTGGAATTGCTTTGTCATGTGCCTTGTGTCCAGACTGCTGGTTTGCTATACAGCTTTCACTATTTATTTGTATATAATTCTCTATCTGTCTATCAGTAAAACTCTATAAGGTATATTGTATATACCTTAAATTGTATGTAAGACAACAGTTTCCTCCAATAACTTTTAAGTAAATTCTACATTACAGCAAGGAATAGAAACAAATGCACAGAAAAGGTTTTGAAATTCTATGGCAAATTTACAAATAATTTCATATGAAAACAAGTAAAAAAAAATTACAATCGATATTTTTAAAAACATTTCTTTAAAATATAGAATTCTTTAACCTGTTGTATCTGAATCATTTTTTTACTTTTCTAATTCATTTTTTTATATTTGTTTGTTTCATTGTTTCATTTCTTGTTTCTTCTACATCTTCTTTCTCTCTCACTACAATCTGCTTCTTCTCTTTTGAAAAGTACATATTTTCCTCTCAATTGCTTGTACTCTTTCCATCTTTTATTTTCACCCAGAAATTTCACTACTGCGTTCTATCCCTCCCACCTTCTATCCCTTCCTCTATCTTTTCTCTTAGCATTTGATGTTCTTTTGTTTTTGGTAGTATTTTTGTTACTTACCAAAAAAGCATTGGAGTAACCTGCATGGTGTGACCACACTATCCCTCCTCATATCTGGTTGTGTGCCATTGAATATCTGGGTAAAATTTTCTGAGGAGCTTCACCTGGATAAACTTCCTGCTTGATGGCTCATTGAATATTAGCCTCATCACAACATACATATTAAATGATAGCAGAAAAAGGCGAAATCATCAAATTAACTCTTTCCAAATTAGAACTCTTCTACTTTGGGTAAACAACCATATAAATTCCTATATCCAATCAAACAACAGCTGTCCAGAATTATTTTTTAACCTAAAATTTCAACCCTTTCCTACTGTTGCCTTCCATATCAGTCCCAAGCTTGCCAAGAATGTGCATGTGGAATAGCTGAGTAACTTTTTTAGGCTGGAGGCATGTAACATACAGACACCAGCCTTCTTAACAGATTCTATTTTATTTACACTTATCAGTTTTGTTGTTGTTTAGGAGAGTTGTGGGTGGATCCTTGGACCGGTGGCAGATGACCACGCCCCCGGGGGAAGATCCCGAGAGGGACGACTGGTCAGGCTCAGAGTTAGAAGATAGAAACACACTAGTTCTTTTATTAGACAGTATACTGAACCACCAGAGGTCGCAGTAGTGAGCTGGGATGCCTGACTGGCCTGTAGTCCCTCAGATACTGGAACAGTGATCCCTGGAGGCTGAGCTGTAGAGAAACTGAAATATAGTGAGTAAGCAAGGTATGCAGAGTTCATGTACCTAACCTGATGGTAACACTCACACAATGTCTCATAGAAGCCCAGGAGCTGGAATGATGTATGCCCTCGAGGAGCGAGTCCCTGGTTCCAGGGAAAGCTCTGAGAGAGCGATGGTAACTCACTGATGTAGTTGGCAGTGATGACTTCCAGGCAGAAGAGAATACGGAGCAAGTCTGGGAATGAGGGCCCTTGAGGAGTGAGTACCGGTTCCAGACTGTCACCTGAAAAACAAAGGAGAGAGCGAGGCCCCTGAGGAGCGGGTACCCCTGGTAAGTCCGAGGAGGCAGAGTAGCTTAGGTAGAGTAACCCGAACCCTTGCTAACTCGATCTGTTAGAAAATTCTAAGACCTTATATATCCATCGCGGGTGATGTCATCTCAGGGGGATGCCCCTGAGGTTCGCGCCATCGCCGGTACTTCAGTCAGGGCTGTGTGCGCGCGCCCTTAGACCTCCAGGAAACATGGCGGGTTGCAGCGTCTAGCCGGTCCGGGGGCGCCGGAGGACTTCAGCAGAAGGACACCACGGCAGCCAATCTTCCCACGGGCGAAGAGGGAGTCACCAAAGAGGTAAGGAGGGAGGAGAGAAGGTGTCAGGAACCGACGGGCACAACAAGTTTATGGATAGGTAGACTGCTTACCTGCAGCAGTGTACATCCACCTTTACCTTAATATAAAGATGTATTCAGGAGCTCCTTCTCTTGGAGATGTGAGCATCCTGATCCCAGCTGAATTCAGCCTCTTATTCTGCCCCAGCAGGGTTCCACCCACAGAGCTCTTTCTCTTACTCTGGCTTTTAAGGTGGACTAGGCATCTAGCTTGGTCCTGCACAGGTTAAGGGGAAGTAGTAAGGCAACTCCATCACAGTGTGAAAGTACTATCCTTCACCGCTTTCACTGGTAGGCCATTTCAGGCCTTGTCATCATCATCTTTGATTCTTACAAACAACACAAAATTTAATACCCAGATCCCCTTCTTGTCTTATTACCAAGTGTCCTAATAAGCCATACAATTACCAAACAAGTGAATTATTTGTCCAAAACATCTAGCCTCCACATTCTTATTAAGGCATTCATTTTAATGATGGTCACAGGGCAGGATTAAAAAACATGAATATAACTCAGAAATCACTAGGCTTTCATACCACCAAGCCCATATTATACATCATAAAATTTAAATCTACCATTCTCTATTTGAATTACTCTCCCCCAAAACAATTATTGGTGTGGCAGAGAAATACTGCAATCTGTATATTTTTTCTACAGTTCAAAGTATATTTTACTAAAAAAAAAAATCTTGATTTGTAGAGTACTGTAATGTTATATCCTTCTATTAACAAACCTGCCACATATATTTTTCAATACATATTGCAGTATCTTAGAAAAAGGCTTCTACCATGCATCATAGCTAAAAAATATTTTCCAAGTCAACCAGTTGACACAAAAATATCAAACACTCAAAATATGAACAAAAGTGTAAGTGAACCTAGCCCAGTAATGTTTTTTGAAATGGTACAGAAAAAAATTGTATATTTTAAATAAATAAAACAGGATTTTCTATATACAGAAAACAAGAACTACCCTGACAATCTATAGGGTATACTGCAAGTTATTGCCCTGAAGCAAATAATTAAATGAAAGGGATTTATAATCATTACAAAATTTAAAAATCCATATGATAGATAATATGATTCATGAATCTGCATAGAATAACCCTGAGTGCATATTTTTAACAGCTGTATGCTACTGCACTGAAATCACAGTTCCTAAAAAGGAAAGAGAACTCAGATTTATGTGTAAGACTTTTTAAAAAGTTAAACAAAAACATTTTCCCTAAGAGAGATTATAATTCTGTTTAATAGCCCTACATTTGTATATAAGCAGAATGTAAGAAGGCCAGAAATAGTATTTTAGCCATCTTGAATTGCTGTTTTAACCAAGTGATCTATGGAATTCTATCTCATGAAATAGCTGGTATGCAGCAATATATAAAAGCTATTAGAGTGATGCTAGAGGGAAATGCATTACTTTAATGAGTAAATTCTAATTCTCTACACATTACAACATAGCTTTCTGAATATACATTTTACATTAAGCACTATATTTTCTGGTACCCTCTCTTTGAAGCTATGTCCTTTATTACTTTTTTTTAATTCTGAAGGTGTTTGCAAACTGTGAAATGAGCAGATGTTACAGTCATTACATAATAGACTTGTTGCTCTTTGAGTTGAATAACAGAAGAATGGAAATGAATATGGCTAAAGGACAAGGGTGAATTGCTATGATTCAGTTACATTCCGTAAGCCATTACCCATCACAATCTCGTATCTCACACCTGGGAATATTTTTAAACTTTCCATTTGAGTGAATATCTAACTCTGGGGTTACTGTGGCCCTTCAACATTGATTAGAGATATGTGAATAATATTTAATTCCTCCTGCACCTTACCCTTGATACAATCAATAAAAAGATTTGGCATGGAAGCTTAAGAAAATCACACAGGAGAGTATGAGAATCTATCCTTTGGGCTGCTTCTATCTCATTATTTCAATAAATAAGGTCAAGCCAGACATTCAATTAAAATTGTATTGATAGTTGTGCTGGTGATGAAGAAATAAGAGCATGAATTCAAATAGGAGGGAAATTGTTTAAAATGTAACAAAAAGTATAAAAGGTAGGGTGGATTTTCACTTGCAATAACTGTAGGAGCATTTAAGAGTTAACTATGCATATTAAGAATATGCAAATTGTCTTGGATATTTGATAGAAATGTGTTGACCATAAAAATCAGGATAACTCAAATTTTTTGTTCTTAATTGGGTATTGCAGGTACATAAATTCACATAGGGATTTAGTGGCAGAGAGCAGGTATAAGCTCATGTCTGATGAGTTATCTTTAATCTCAGTGCAATGTTCATACAAACAGATATATATAATATAATGGCAGAAAAGGACCTTAAAGCCATCTTGTAACATAATAGATGACAGCAGTTAAAGACCAAAAGGCCCATCTAGTCTGCTTAATTTAATTCCAAGTGATCTCTAGCATTCCTTTTATTCTTCAAAATAGCAGGCATTATTTTTTGCCTGCCATCCCCCACCATCACCACCACTTCCCCCACCAAGTTGCTCCATGTATCTACTATTATGTCCATGAAGAACTATTTTCTTACGTTTCTCCTGAGTTGACTCCCTTTGAGACTCTTATCATGACCTTTTGTTCTAAATCTTCTTTTCCACTAAAAATGTTTGCTTTGTGTGCATTATACCTTTGAGGTATTTGTCTATCTCTATCATATCACCCATTTATTTTCTCTCCAATAGGGTACTACATATATACACAGGTGAATTTTCATAAGCTTACATGAGCAAAAAAAGTGCATGTACACATGTATATGGTGCATTTGCATATAATCGCTGTTTTATAAAGGTGTTACATACTCGTGTATATGAATATTCATGTTTGGTGGGCTATTTTCTCTAAGGTGTATGGATATGACAGAAAACTAGGGAGAAGCAGTGAGTGCACCTGCATCAGATAGGGTTATATAGGGGTTCATAGGAACAAACTGGTGTGGCAGTGAGTTTATGTGGGACATACAGGGCTATACTGAGGGTGGGGGTGGGAGCAAGTACACCTTGGACAGATAGTCCTATACTGGGTGTTAACTGGTACAGACTAGTTTATGCTAGTGGTTAGCAATGAGTGTTGGAAAATCTGTATGCCAAATGATTCCAATGGGCTTAAGATATATGCACATGTGCTCTATTCAAGCAATTTGAATATAGAAGATTTAAATGCATCTCTCTGAGCTAATCAAATGATATTAACAGCAGTTTTATGATTATGTAGAGTTGACTATACACAAAGTAATTAAAACTGACAAAACTTAAATCACATATGGCACACAATACATAGTATTTTATTGAGCATATAAAGGACTATAATTCATAATGACAGAAACATTCTGTAATCAGCACAAGGGGTAGATTTTAAAAGGAGCGTGCATGGCCTACATGTGCGCACACTACCCAGCGCATGCAAAGCACGCAAGATATAAAATCAGGAGCCAGCGCGCTCAAAGGGGTACACAATTGTGCACCTTGCACGCTCCGAACCGCACTGCCTTCCCCCGTTCCCTTCCACCTAACCTGACCTTCCCACCCTTCCCCTACCCTTACCCCCCCCAGCCCTACTCTAACCCCCCCCAAAATGTTTATCTTACCTTTTGCACCTGCCTCTGGGCAGGCGCAAGTTGCGCACGCCGGCAGCCTGCACGCGATCTTCCGACAGAGCGGCAATGACCACTCTGTCGGAGGCCTCTGGCCCCAGCTCCTCTCCACCCCTTTTTGCAAGCCCCGGGACTTACACGCATCCCGGGGCTTTACGCGCATCGCCGGGCCTTTTTAAAATAGGCCCAACACGCGTAACCCTTTTAAAATCCGGCCTAAGATGTAGGATACTAACGTACTGACATTCTAATTTATTTAAATCCTACTACCTCTTCAGAAGTGAAAAAAAAATAAATAAAATAAAAGTGAGGTTACAGAAAACAGAGAGAATGTGAACAAGTGTTGTTATATGTTATCTATTTGTTTTAACTGCCACCTGAAATAAACTGCTGTAAGTCACTTAGAACTACAGTATATGAGATATGTGACTAATAAATGTAATCATCGACATTTTGGCTTCTACAACTTATTTGCATTTATTCCTAATAATAAAATGAGAGTACTAATTCAAATTTGTGGGACTAACACCAATTAAAAAAAAAGACTGTCAGTTTTTCCATTCATTTTAAGAAATCAAAAAAGCTTTAGAAAAAACAAAATCTAAAATATATTGACATGGTTTCTGTCTTGGGTTTTTTGATTCATATTGGATCAGATAAAATGTATATCCCCAGTGAATTTCATATCCTGTTGTCTACTGAGAATTAATTATGCAAACCAATTGCTCAAGCTATCTCTTCCTATTCAGGTACACAGTGAAAAGACTATATTGTAAACATTATTCCTTTTTCTTCAAGGAGTCCTTAAGAGAAATATGACATTGTCTATTGAGTACTAAGATATATTCATTTGTGTAAATGATAAAGAACAATAGGCCTACCCTACACTTCCAGAGAACTGTAAAATTGTCTCAAAACTTTTTTTTTTTTTTTTTTTTTTTTAGGAAAAGTGATTATTGAAAAGTCTGTGGTAGGCCAGTTGCAGGAGTTTTAGAGAACAAAATTGTCTTGGATCCCTTTCCAATCTAGGTTCTGCAAGGGCTATGCCACCAAGTCTTCCTTGGTCTCTACTCTTTATTCTAGATGGTATTCATCAAGAACTGGATGGAAAGGGGTTCTGTTCTCTTAGTACTATTGGATATCTCCTAATTTTTAGACACTCTTAATCGTTCTATACTATTGGGTTATCTGGGAGAACAAAAGGGTCCATGTGAACGTTATGTGCTGATTTGTCTTATCTGATTGCAAGTCCAATTGGGGGGAGAGAAATCTGGGTGGAGATCATTAATTCTTAAGTTCTTCAAGGCATCCTCCCTCTCTTGCCCTATTTAATGTTATTATTACTCAATAGTGCAGATGATTACAAAATTTGGCATTTTTTTAAACACATATGCAGATGATATTCATTGGTTTCTACTTCACACAAATAAGGGAGCTTTAAAGACCATTTCCAATTGTGTATTAGCTGAGAAAGAGTAGTTTTTTGACAATGTTTAATTGAATTGATAGAAATGGAGACTTTGTTGATTGTTTAGACAGCAAATTCAGAGACTAGATATTCTGTCCAGATGAGAAACCTGTAACTACTTACTCAGAGTACATGAAGTAAAAAACTGTAGGGGTCCTGTTGGACTCTACTTTGTCAATGAAAGCACAGGTTAAAGCTGTTGTTAAAGCAGCCTTCTTTAAATTAAGGGGGTTATTTACAAAGCTGCTTAAGACCTTTACCACAAAGAAAATGCCTTGCAGTAGTGATGATGTATGGTATTTAAAATTCTGTATGTTATTTTTCTTCCAATAATGATGATATGATAATGAGATGCTTTGCATGGAAATGCTTGGCAAATGCATGTAAACAGGTCATTACTAAGCTATTTAATGTAAATAAAATGTTGTGACTTGCCAGAAGAATCGCAAAGTGTGTTATTTTAATGAAAATTAGCTACAACTCAGGAGTTGCAGTTAATTTTCCCTGCGCGCATCAGAATGCTCCTGGGGCTGAAAATGAAAGGAGCAGAAATGTGTAAAGGAAACCCCACAAACATGTAGAACCCCCCCTGGTCTTGTGAATCCTACTCCCTGCCATGCCTAGAGGCAGCCCCAATATCTGATTGAAAAAAAAAAAGAAACAAACAAGAAACAAACATATATAAATGCTGTGTATGCTCCTCCCCCACTTCCCAACCCATCCCTTTGTAAAAATGCTCCCTCTCCTCAGCTTTCAACCCCCATGGCTTCAGGAACCCCCCCACTCTAATTCACTGCCAATCCCTCCCCAGTCATTCTCTGGAAAAGAGAGCCCACTAAGCTCCAGGTCCTGCTCCATCAGAAGATAAATGGCAATGGCCTGCTGCAATTCAGTTTATCAGATGGCACAGGGTCTGGAGTCCAAGTGGTACCCTGGAACCCACTAGGTTATCAGGTTTTCAAAGTATGACTTGGGGGGTTTTGGGGGTAAGGTTGGTTAGACTGGGGGGGGGGGGGTTCTTGAGGCCAGTGGGGATGGAGGCTGAGTGGATTTTTTTTTCCAAAAGCGATGAAGTTGAGAAGGAAGGAAAGAGGCCTGTGCAACTCTGATTTATGTGCAATTTGTTTTCATTGGGCACCGATGCTGCCTATTGGGGTAGTGGAGGTTCGGATGGGAGTATCACAAGACCCCTGCAGGAGGCTTCCACTCATGGAAGGGGTCTTTTGGTTCACTCTGGCACTTTAACATGATGGCAACCTCCGGCTGAAAAGCTTCCATTGCACAGCATTAGTAGGGCTACTAATCTGCATTTTTCCACTGGTATTTTACCAGTAGTGAAAATACCATGCAGTTTCCTAAACTGTGGTACCAAGTATCACAATTTAGTCCCTACAGAAGTTTCTTCCTGCAGGGGAAAACGTTTCACAAGAAGGTTAAAAACATTTTTTTTTAAATCAGCATTTGAAGATAGGGCACAGATTCTTGCCAATCCTGGCTTTTTTATGTTTTATGAAATGATTTAAATGTCATTTAATTCTGCTGGAGTTGTGTCTGTTCATAGGAAGGTTTATGGCTTATGTTATGTGTTATGTACCTTGTATTTTACATCTATGTTAAATGTATGGTATGTTTCTAATTATGGTTTACACTTCAATATGAGCTCATTTCAGCCTGGATGCATTAGTACTTGCATTAACTCTAGCAGCCGCCACTTTATCCACATGGCCGTTGTCCCTACCTTCTAGCTCTTTACTTTCCTTAGACCAGTAATCATTTCACTTTATACACATGAACAACATAGAGAATTGTCATTGGTATAATAAGGTCGCAGCTTTTATAGGGGTGTGCATTCGTTTTCGCCATATTGGCGATCCGCAACGTATACTGCAATATTCGTAGTATTTGTGGGGAAGCGAAACGTATCACGATTCCCCACGAATACACGAATATTCGCCGAATTATACGGCCACCTAAATAAAAATTTAAACAAACCCCCCCACCCTCCTGAACCCCCCCAAGACTTACCAAATCTCCCTGGTGGTCCAGCTGGGGGGGTCCAGGAACCATCCCCTACACTCACACCCTTGGTGCCGGTTTCATCATGGCGCCGATAGCCTTTGTCACAGGGGCTACCGGTGCCATTGGTCAGCCCCTGTCACATGGCCATCGGCGCCATCTTGAGCTCCTACCATGTGACAAGGGCTGACCAATGGCACCGGTAGCCCCTGTGACATAGTATGGGCAAAGGCTATCGGCACCATTTTGAGTACTGGCATCGGACGGCCGGACTGCAGGATGTCACTCCAGGACCCCCGTTGGACCCCCAGGGACTTTTGGCCAGCTTGGGGGGGGCCTCCTGACCCCCACAAGACTTGCCAAAAGTCCAGCGGGGGGTCCAGGAGCAATCTCCTGCACGTCGGCCGTCCGATGCCAATACCCAAAATGGCGCCGATCGCCTTTGCCCTCACTATGTCACAGGTACCGACGGTCGGCCCCTGTGACTAAGTGAGGGCAAAGGCGATCGGCGCCATTTTGAATACTGGCAGCAGATCGCCTTTGCCCTCACTATGTCACAGGGGCCGACCGACTGTACCTGTGACATAGTGAGGGCAAAGGCGATTGGCGCCATTTTGAGTATTGGCATCGGACGGCCAACATGCAGGAGGTCACTCCCGGACCCCCGCTGGACTTTTGGCAAGTATTGTGGGGGTCAGGAGGCCCTCCCCAAGCTGGCCAAAAGTCCCTGGGGGTCCAACGGTGGTCCCGGAGCGACCTCCTGCAGTCCGGCCATCCAATGCCAGTACTCAAAATGGCACCGATAGTCTTTGCCCATACTATGTCATAGGGGCTACCGGTGCCATTGGTCAGCCCTTGTCACATGGTAGGAGTTCAAGATGGCACCGATGGCCATGTGACAGGGGCTGACCAATGGCACCGGTAGCCCCTGTGACAAAGGCTATCGGCGCCATGATGAAACCGGCACCGAGGGTGTGAGTGTAGGGGATGGTTCCCGGACCCCCCCAGTTGGACTACCAGGGAGTTTTGGTAAGTCTTGGGGGGGTCAGGAGGGTGGGGGGTTGTAGTTAATTTTAATTTTAGCTGGGACACGATTAGAAATAGCCGTATTAATGCATCGGGGCGCCAAACGGCCGAATGCAACGTATCTGCTCCCCGACGAATCCGAATCACGAATGCAACATATGGCGTCCCTCTGCACTTCCCTAAGCTTTTATTTAACACATCAAGAAAAACTTCCCTGGGTATCCGAGCCGGTATGATGTCTCCAACCGCTGCCCGCCATAGGGACCAAGCAAGGCAGTCTTACTCCCTGGGCCCCTGCCTTGTCTGCCAGCAAGGGGGCCCCAACCATTGGTGCATTCCATGCCCCCACCTTTTCCACCACCCAAGGCGCTGATCGGCTACCACGCCTTCCTGTGATGTCACCGGCATCACTTGCAATATGCCCAACCGGCCTGGGTAACCGCCAAAACACAAGGTAGGGTAGACCCTTGCCTCATGTCCCCCACTTCTTGAATAAGCTGCGGCCTGTGCCTTTTCTTGTCCTACTATGCCCATATGGCATCCCATAGAGCATTACCGCAACCGATGGTCTCCCATAAAGCATTATTAAATATGTCTCAATCGTCAAAGAGCCAACCGATCCTTTATTATTACCTCCCCCTAGCAACCCTCGAACCCTCGGGTGCCGTAGTAGGAGCAGTAACTGTTCTTGACACATGCCAAGGCTGTCGCATCCATATGATGGTCGTGCCGGACCTAAGTGTGGTCCGTGGGGTCACAGGTCCTTACCCCCAGTTTATTCTTATTGGTTTGCAATGGTGTTGTTTGGTGTTTTACTTTTATTGTTTTGAAATGAACTATTTTTTATCTTTGCAGTGTGGACTGGTGAATTGTCTCCTCATGAAGACACATTTTGAAACTTGGTCCCACGTTGTGGCTTTGCTTCAGGTTTGTAAAAATTTCAGAGAAACTTGTGGCACTATGGGGGATTGAAGTTCACAATAAGATAAGTGGACTTTATTTGACTGAATATGCATTGATTCAAAATTTGATATTTAATACCTGCACTTGTAGGAACATGAGGTACTGAAATCTGTGCTGTGCAAAGAATAAGAGCTACATTAAAAAAAAAAAAAAACATGCGCGTGTCCATGTGCGCACGCTACCCAGTGCGCACACATGGGCACGTGATTTTATAATATGCGCGTGCTGGTGCTCACATGTTATAAAATTGGGGGCGGCGTGCACAAGGGAAGGCACACTTTAGCAAAAATCACGGGGCGACGCATCGTCGGCCTTCCCCAGTTCCCTCCCAGTCTGCTCCTTACCCTACCCTAACCTCCCTTCCCCTTCCCATCTCCTACCCGCCCACTATCCCTATCCTAGCTACCCTAATTTTTTAAAATTTACCTTTTGTTCCTCCAAAGGAGCAGTAACAAGTTGTGTGTGTTCCCTTGGCACAGCAGCAAATGGCCGCTGTACGGGTCACCTCCAGCCCTGTCTCCTGGTTCCCCTAGGTTCTTGACGTGTAACAGGGGTTACACGCGCGGCCGGGCCCCTTTTTAAATGTGTGCAGCGCATGCAAAACCACTGTTTTTATGCCTGCGGGCCATTTAAAATCGGGCCATAAGTGATCATCAGTTATAAGATTTCAAGGTTTAATTCTTGAATGCCTTTTGAGATATTTTGTGAATTGATTGCAAAATGTTTTTTCAGATTGACTGAAAATAACAATTCACAACTTAGTCCATGACTCTGGAATGCTGTATTTTTCAGAGTTTTCCTACCATTTTTCCCACACCGTGGGAAATTTCAACTGGGGGAGGTGTATGCTTGCAATTTTTGTTTTACTGTTTGGTTTGTCTCTGATGGTGCAAGTTAAGCATCCTTCTTATATTGTAAAAAAAAAAAAAAAATGGCAATGCTTGGAAAGTAGAAGATATTCTTTGCTGCAAGGTTAATGCATGTGATAAAATTAGGAACAGAACAAGATAGAGGAAAGACATTCCCAGGCCACTTATGAGATAAGTAACTATAGGGATGCGACCCTTATGAGCCATATCGAGTGCAAAGCTGAGCGAGTGACCTGTTTTCAAATGAGGTAGAGTGCTACTTCTGCTAGCTTAATATGTGAGTTTTCTCTTAGATAAATCTTAATGATTCTGCATTCAAAAGGAAAGCCTTTTGCGTTTCTTTTTTTTTTTTTTCTGTATTAGGTGAAAGCAAACAATCTAACAGAACAGAACAAACGTTGTACATGACTTTTATAACATAGTAGTGTCCTCCCTAGTTATGACTACCCTAAAAACTTTTATTGCAAACTTTTTTTTTTAAAGTATGTTTGAGTTTTCATTGTTATAAGTACTGTTCCTCTAAGGCCAAAATAAATTCAACTGTTTTGCTAGCTTTGCAGAATTGTATCCCTTTGGTCCACAGCAAATGACAAACCTGTCATTCTGTACCAAGCTACCTCTGCCTTCCAACTGATAAATCCTCCTCTGATAGGATTCTTTAGAATATATAGATGGAAAGGACTGTAATGACTTTCTGGGGAATTGGAAAATGCTAAGTTGCAAAAGGCATGCTTTAAAAAAAAATGATGATGTTACTTTGACTATGGAAACAATTTCACCAAGTGTGAAACTAATTTTCACAAGACATAAAATGAATGAAGGAGGAAGAGATCACATGTAATGAAGATGATAAAAGAAAAGCAAGGAAAAATCTGGGGTTCAGAAATAGGCAAAAGAAAAAATGTGCAACTATTCTGTGTCGCAGAAAAAAAATGTCTTTGATAAAACAGACTTGTAGGGAAGCCAAATGAAAGCGATCCATAAAGAGATATTCTGTAAATAAAAGTGCAAAAACTCCCTAACTTAATATTTTAAAAGATGATATGATAGACAAATATTTTAGTATTGCTACCTTAAAGGAACATTTTCTTGTCAATAAGACAGTTTGGAAAACATATTGTAGGAATAAAAACTTGGAATTTTATATGCATTTTGCTATATCAGTTGTTGGTAAAATATTAAAATGCAAATGTTTAGCAATTGACTGTGACAGAACAATGGTGTCTGTCAGACTGCATCATAGAAATGGGATAAGGAGGTGGCCTGGTACAGGAACCTGGGTTTGAATCTTAACTTAGGGCCTCATTTTCTAAAGTATCGCAGGCCTGCGATACTTTAGGGAATGAGGGGCGGGGGGCCGAAACGGGGGTCGGACCTGCACTAGCTGGCAGCGATCGCACCGTCGCGTGCGATCGCTGCTGGTTTCGCACCCAATAGCGCCACCATAGAAGGTGAAGCTATTGGGCACGAACTCGGACGCGAAAAGGGCCTTACCTTTTCGTCGTCTGCAGCGTCTTCGCGGAGTCTGCCCCGGTGACGCCCCGACTCCTCCTCTTCCGGGGTCGACTCCGCCCCCATTTTGGTATCGCACCAAATGGAAAATGAGGCCCTTAAATTGTCCTGCTGGGTCTGTGGATGCAACTTTTACAGCCCCTGGTCTGGAGGTGGGGGAGATGAAGTCATAGTTATTTTGTATTGGTGAAACCTAGTGCTTGTATTTATGACCCATGATTACAAGGGTTCAGATGGAACCCTGGTGCATGATCTGAGTGAAGGCTGTCAATGAAATGACAGGACTAATGTAAGCTAGGAGGGGACATAAAAAAGAAGAAAAATCCTAAGTAAGTTTTACATGAGAGCTTTTGATGCCAAATCTCATTTCTGGTTCCAATTGAGCTGGAATTCTAAATAAATTGGAGGTGACTGCCAGGAGAAAAAGGAAGAAAGAAAGACGGATGAAGTTTTTCACTATAAAATTATATAAATCATGTACTACCATACTACTAAACATTTTAATAAAATGAAGATCCATTAAATAAGTTTAATGGGATTGAGAGATATTCAAATTAACATGACAATACTAAAAGCAAGAACTTTTAATAGTGTCTGCTATGATATATAGCAAAGTAATATTCTATGATGTGATGTACCCTAATGGAAGTTCTCTGCTTCTTCCCCAAGGCAGCTCCGCAATGTATTTGAAATTTTGTGTTAGATGTATTCACAAACTAAAAATTATTCTTCTGTCAGTGACAGAGACTGCAGAAACCAGAAAAGTAAGAACAAAGAAAGAGATCTGCCATAGATATAGTGACTAAATGACTATTATCTGAAGAGTTTGGATTTAATCAAATTAATTGGAATTTATTTATGTATTTAATTTTTAGATTGTCATCATTATTCCCACACAGATACAATTTCTTATAGATTTTTCATTCTGTTCCCTGTTTCCATATCATAAGGAACAATTTCCAAGCATCTTTCTTCCCTCCCAGAATTAAAGAATCTCAATCTTTGATGTTTCATCAACACATTCTATGGAGTACATATAATAAGCTGTGATAAGGCTTTAAGATGTGTAAAGTAGTATTTATCATGCTAAAATCACTGTTTAAACTGATATTTAAATATTGCATGATATTTTACTCCAAAACACACCCCTATCAGCTTTGCATGCATACATTTTGCAAATTGCATGCAGAGCAGCTCATGTCTAGGTAATTCAATGCAAATGAAATAACAAGACTTGCCAATAAAAAAAAAATTCAAGCTGTGTTAATTCCTGAAAAGTCAGTTACAAATGAAAAGGTGTAGCTAATAGAGATGTGCAATCGTTTTTTCCCAAATTAGGCAATTTCAATGAAATTGCCTAATTCAGAATGGATCAGGAGAACCGAAAAATATTGAATTTTTTCCGAAATTTCGTAAAAAATTAATTTTTGGGTTAGTGTTCACTAACGTTAGTGCGAGCTAACTCCCTGTTAGCATGAACTAACTCTGCCACATTAGTGCGCACTATCAGGAGTTAGTACACGCTAACCTGAAAATCAGGGCCCCCGAAAAAACAAACAAACCCCGAAATGCAGGAAAAATGAAATTCCTGCTGGGGGAGCCCCGAAATGAAGCCTGACACAAAATTATAACCCGAAGCACATCTCTAGTAGCTAACATTTTTGTCAAAGCATAATATTGTTAACGCGTGTCCTGATGCTCCAAAATAAAATTTAAAGGACCGGCACTGGCCCTAATATCTCCCCACCAAAATAAAGTGTAAAAACCATCTGGGGATCTTGGAAGACTTCCACCCACCCACCCCACCATCTACTGAGGCAACCTTGTATTAAAAAAAATGTAGTTTTGATGCTGAGGAGCAATGTCCCACCCACCTACCCTATTATACTATGGGCTGATGAGTAAAGATGGCCGGCGCCAACTTTAAAGATGGCGCCGGCCATCCAGTGCTCCTACCGTGTGACAGGGGCTGGCCAATGATCTTTGTGCTCTTTGATGAAGACATGCATTTAGGCTCTCTATGATAGCATTATATTCTACTTTATTTTCTGCTGTTAGTTTTTTAACTAATTTTTCTTTAGTTAGCTTCAGTTTATCTTCCAATTGTAAAATGGTCTTATTGATCTGAACATTTCTCCCATTCACATATATTATTACTTCTTAGGATTAGCCTCCCAGTACTTCTAATAAGACTATCCCCTTGTTCCACCTTTTTCATCCCCATCTTCTCCACCAATTCCCTCCCAACTCCACCACTTTCCCTACTCTTCCTCCCTTTTATTTCCAACCATTTAGTTACCTAGTGCACATCCTATAAGAGCTGGAGACACATTATGTGGTAGATTTTAAGACCTACACGAGCGCGTCCATGTGCGAGTGCTACCCGGCACACACATATGGATGCGCAATTTTATAACATGTGTGTGCTGGTGCACGCATTTTATAAAATTGGGGGTTGGTGCACGCAACTGGGTGCACATTAGTGCAATTTGTGATCTGATGCCCATGGCCTTCCCCTGTTCTCTCCCAGGCCTGCCTCAGAGCTGGCACAGGTTGCATGCACTGGCACCCTGCCAGCACGCGACCCCCCAGCACAGTGGCAAATGGCTGCTGTGCCAGGAGCCTCTGACCTTGCCCTGCCCCCCTGGACTGCCCCATCCTGCCCCCTCCCTGCCCCTTTTCCGAAGCCCTGGGACTTGCGCATC
Organism: Rhinatrema bivittatum; assembly: GCF_901001135.1. NCBI lineage: Eukaryota > Metazoa > Chordata > Amphibia > Gymnophiona > Rhinatrematidae > Rhinatrema > Rhinatrema bivittatum. The sequence continues at coordinate 402,820,983 of NC_042617.1, read as the reverse complement.
CAGGGGCTTTACATGCATGGCCGGGTCCTTTATAAAATAGGCCCGGCGCACGTAGGACTTTTAAAATCCAGGCCTATATGCGCTCCAGTGCCATTCCCCCTTAAACTTTCCCCCAAATAATATTTCCCCTGAATAAGCCAATCAAAAATAAATAAGAATATACAGCTACCTTCTTCAATTCTCGTTTTCTATCAGAAAAACAAACATAAAAAAGAAAGAAAAAGAAAAGGAAAAAAGAGGAGAACAAAAATGCAGATCACATTAGACAATATTTCTCCATCAGTTCACAAAGTCAAAAACATAGCTGCAAAACTTTCTCCAAGGATACTGCCAGGGGCAAGACTTCTGCTCAACTTCATTGTGGCTCTGTGTCTCCTACTGTCAAGCCTAGAAATAACGGTCGCATTTCTCTAGGTTCAAGAGAACAAATGCTTGTGATAGTAAAAAAAAAATAAAAATAAAACTTGAAATGTTTTCTTTGAAAAACTAAAAATGGAACTAGAACTGCATTTCGCATTAGGCAACTGTTCCCTGTTCAGTTTCCAAAGCCAATATCATAATCGAGAAACTTTCTCCAAAGTCAATGCGAGGATTAATACAACTCTGAGTATTCCTCATGGCCATGTAACATAATAGAAGTAAAATCAAAAGTTCCATGTTTGTTTGCTACCCACAGACAAATGAATATTAACCGAATTTCCTTAGATTTACTTGGTTAGTTGCCTTGAATATCAAAATAAAAAAAAAAGGAAGGAAACAGGAAAACTGGAAACAGCCCAAACTGCAGCAGGCGAGCTTTGTGATTAAAAGGAAAACTTATAAATCATACAAATGACTGGTAACATTGGGATCCGTTAACCAAGCCCGTGCAATAGCAATTTTCTTACTTTACCCACAAGAGGAATTCAGTCAGCTATCAGCAAGCAATTCTACATATTGCTGGGCTTCACTTGCTGAGTCAAACATTTTCATCGATCCATCCTTCCAAACCTGAAATTTGGCAGGGAATTGTAGAGAAAACAGAGTCTGCTTCGCAACCAATTTTGCACAGATAGGCCCAAATTCCCTCTGTTTGATCACTTCTTGAGAAGAAAAATTTTGGAAAAGCCTTATTGTGACTCCACACTGATTTTTTTCTTGATGCATGCCAGATCATCTGCCTATGATCACAATTTAAAAACTTAGCAATGAATATGAATGGCCTTTGATCTCCCTTTTTCTTCTGACCTAATACATGCACCCTTTCCATAATCAGTGATTCTTTCCAATTTGTCATGCAGAGAGTTTCTGGGAGGCACACAGTTAAAATATCCACCATCCAATTCTCTTGCAAATCCTCCGGGAAGCCCAAGAAATGCGAGTTGTTTTCTCTGAACCTATTTTCTAGGTCATCTAGTTTCCCTTCTTGTGTTTCAATGATTTTTTTCCAATCTTTGCACTTTGCTGGTTAGTACCAACTAGTCATCCTCAGTGAGGAAAACTCTGTATTCAAGTGCTTCCATACAAGGCTCATATTCACTGAAAGAGGCTTTTATTGCTGAAATTTGTCCCCACATCTCATCTAACTTCTCTATTATCACTTCTGTAACAGTCATTTTTATTACACTCACTGCTGCTTCATCAATGATTGACTTTGCTGGGCTACTCACTGCCAACTTCATTTTACCTTCCCTAGGCCAAGGTTTGTCTTTGCCTTTTTTGCGGATTTCACTGGCATGCCAGAGGGGGATTTGGTCACATACTGCTTAATATTCATACAAGATTTTTAATCTCCGGTTTAAGAATTTATGGGAGAAAGGATGCACTGAGAGGAGAGGATCACCTTGCTGGTGGCTGAAAGGAATCAGTAAGTTTTTGCTTGCAACATTTTCTTTTTTAAAAGTGTTGGGGCAAAGTTATCTATTTGGGAATATTATTTAGTGTGTTTATGCTTTTGATAGTAGTACTAGGAGTTTGTGAGTTTGTATTAAATAGCTAGTCAGAGAGCAGGCAAAAACCAGGAATTTGTGTTTCTGTTTCCCTCCCACCCACCCTTAGCTCATCCTTTAATTTATAGGCAGGTGCCACTTAAAAAAAAAACAAAAAAAAACCCCTTATTGAGAGTTTGATCATTTCTCTGTAGGCCACTACCAGACATATAGGGGTAGATTTTTAAAAATTGCACGTTCGCGTACTTTGTTGGCGCACCAGTCGCCAACAAAAGTACGCTGGACTTTAGCAGATACGTGCGGCTACGCGCGTATCTGCTAAAGTCCAGGATCGGCGCGCGCAAGGCTGCCGATTTTGGGCAGCCGGCGCGTGCCGAGCCGCGCAGCCTGCCTCCGTTCCCTCCGAGGCCGCTCCGAAATCGGAGCGGCCTCGGAGGGAACCCTCTTTCGCCCTCCCCTCACCTTCCCCTCCCTTCCTCTACCTAACCCACCCCCCCGGCCCTATCTAAAACCCCCCTAACTTTGTCGACAGATTTACGCCTCCCGGAGGGAGGGAGGCGTAAATCCACACGCGCCAGCGAGCTGCTGGCGCGCCGAGACGCGGCCCGGGGGCGGTTCCGGAGGGTGTGGCCATGCCCCCAGACCGCCCCAGGCCGAAACCACGCCCCTGGGCCCGCCCCCGAAACACCGCGTTGATCGGCCCCGCCCCCCGACATGCCCCCGACACGCCCCTGACAAAAAAACCCGGGACTTACGCGAGTCCCGGGGCTCTGTGTGCGCCGGCAGGCCTATGGAAAATAGGTGCGCCGGCGCGCAAGGCCCTGCTCACGTAAATCCGGGCGGATTTACGCGAGCAGGGCTCTTAAAATCCGCCCCATAGTGAATTCACTAATACATTTAAAAGACATTAATTAGAAACATTCCTACTCCCATAGCAACCTAAAAATTAAGTAGGAACTAATCAAATGTGAGATGAAGGCAGCAGTCTAGCAGCAAGAGGGGGGCTTCTCATCTTTTGCATCGAGTGTCACATGTATGATTTTTTACCCGCCGGTGAGAAATTGTACATGTGCATGCGATGCAAAGAGCTCCTGGCTCTCAGAGAATGAGTCCGATCTCTGGAGGCTAGAGTGGCAGACCTGGAGGAGCTGAGGCAGACAGAGAGGTATATAGATGAGACCTTCAGGGACATAGTAGCCAAGTCCCAACTTCAGACTGGCAGCCCTGGTGCTGCCTTGGAGGAAGAAGGTCTTGTGATCAGAGATCATCAACCAGGTGCAGCAGGAAAGGATCCTGTAGAAAGGGCCTGCTCTCCAGGTGATGCATTGTCCTTTCGCACTGAGGATATCTCCCCAAGGCCTACTGCCCAGGAGGGAAGGGTTAGGTCGGCCGTCATAGTTGGTGATTCGATTATTAGGAATGTAGACAGCTGGGTGGCTGGCGGGCATGAGGATCACCTGGTAACATGCCTACCTGGTGCAAAGGTGGCAGACCTCATGTGTCACCTAGATAGGATTTTAGACAGTGCAGGGGAGGATCCGGCTGTCGTGGTACATGTTGGCACCAACGACATAGGAAAATGTGGGAGAGAGGTTCTGGAAGCCAAATTTAGGCTCTTAGATAGAAAGCTTAAATCCAGAACCTCCAGCGTAGCATTCTCTGAAATGCTCCCTGTTCCTCGCGCAGGGCCCAGAGGCAGGCAGAGCTCCGGAGTCTCAATGCGTGGATGAGACAATGGTGCAAGGAAGAGGGATTCAGTTTTGCTAGGAACTGGGGAAGGGGGAGTCTCTTCCGAAGAGATGGGCTCCACCTTAACCAGGGTGTAACCAGACTGCTGGTGCTAAACTTTAAAAAGGAGATAGAGCAGCTTTTAAACTAGAACAAAGGGGAAAGCCAACAGTCACTCAGCAGCACATGGTTCAGAGAGAGGTATCTTCAAAGGATACTAATGATGCCTTAGAATTTGGGCATCCTGACAGTGAGGTTCCAATAATAAGAAAAGTAGTCCAAGTGCCTGTAGTCCAAGAGCTAAAAAATTCTAGTGTCGGAGTTAATATTTTTGTTTTGAAGTATTGTTATGTACAACTCCAATAAAAATGTTTACACACACACAAAAAAAAAATTCTAACATATCCCTATCAATTAAAAAGCAGAATGAAAATACAAACAAAAAAACAAACTTTGAAATGTTTGTATGCTAATGCCAGAAGTCTAAGAAGTAAGATGGGAGAATTAGAATGTACAGCAGTGAATGATGACATAGACTTAACTGGCATCTCAGAGACATGATGGAAGGAGGACAACCAATGGGACAGTGGTATACCAGAGGACACATTATATCACATTGACAGAGAGAAGCACCCATGAGGCGGTGTAGTGCTTTATGTTCGGGATGGCATAGAATTCAACAGGATAAACATACTGCATGAGACTAAATGCACAGTTGAATCTTTATGGGTAGAAATCCCTTGTGTGTCGGGGAAGACTATAGTGATAGGGTATACTACCATCCACCTGGTCAAGATGGTGAGACTGACAGAGGAATGCTAAGAGAAATTAGCAAGCTAACCAAATTGGTAGTGCGTGTTGCAACCTCGAAGGCCTTGCATTCTGTTGCGGTCTCGGGTCCTTGCATACTATTATGGCCTCGAAGGCCTTGCATTCTGTTGCGGACGGGATTAGTGTGCCCTTGGGCCTCAGTCCGACCCCAGGCGCACCCAGGGGCGAGCCAAGGATTGACGGCATGTCTCAGCTTGGCTGACAGGCTGACCCTCTGCCAGGCCTGCAAGCTCCCAAGGTCAACACCCAAGGATGTTGGAAATTGAATGGTCCTCAGACCATTCCGAGCCCTTTCGGATCTGCTGCGAACAGCATGGAGCAGCAGGCTTGGCCATAGGTTGAGGGCAGTCGAGGACCTTGACACGAAGACAGGACAATGGTAGAGATGCAACGGCATCACAGACGAGAGCTAGTGCGAAGACATCACAGAAGACACTAGGCAGAAGGACAGTTGCACAGTCTCTCAGGGTGCCCTACTCGGCCCACCCACGGGACTGAGTCACGGATCACCCTGTCCCACTGCACGCCCTACACAGCCCGAAGGCTGGTCATGGACCACGAGGAGAGCGGGACATGCGCAGGGAAGATCCAGGCGAGGAGGAACTCCGATGTCGGGACCAATGACATCTGAAGCTCTGACGGCTGACAGGAACAGAAGCTCCAGAGCGCAGGGACGGATCCCACCTGTTGGCCACTCCAAGACCCAACAGGTCAGAAGGCCAGGAGCACATACGAAGACGCAGGGAAGAACATCTGGGAAGGCAAGAACATCAGGTCTTAGAAGATCATGGCAAGACATCAGGACGAAGATCAGGACAGGAACATCAGGATACCTGGACGGGACTTCTAGACAGGAACCCCAGGCTCGAAGACAAGACTAGACATGGCGAGACAACAGGAACAACATGGAGAAGACAAGAAGGCCTGACGGAGCTCTGGCAGGCAGGAGCCTCCATAAGGATGACACTCCGATGCAAGGCAATGAACAGACTGATGGAGCAGCCCTTTATAGGGCTGAAGCAGGAAGTACACTTAAAGGTGGGGCCAGCACACTTCCTGTGCCTGGCCCTTTAAATCCGGCAGAGAGGCGCGGGCCGGCGCCTAAGAAGTAAGCAGGAGCAGGGCTGTGCAGGACCGTGGAGAGCGGCCTGCACAGCGTCATTGCATAAATGCAGGTAGGACCTGAGGAGCAGCCCTGACGTCGGCAGTGGCTCCAGCCACTGCGGGGAGCCCGGGGGGCGGCTCTAGTTGCTGGGCCAGCCCAGGGATGCGGCCTTAGCGCCACGAAGATGACAGTGATGTCGGGGGCAGTCTCGGCCTGCAGTGAGGAGCAGGAAGATCCAAGGCGGCCTCCGGGCCGCGTGGGGAGCGGCAGTCCATGGCTCCAGCCGTGCAAGAGACCCGACAGCGGCATGGTGAGTGCCTGCTCACGGGGAGGCGCGCGGGCAGCGCAGTTCATAACAGTGCAGTAATAATGGGAGATTTCAACTACCTCAGACAAACACATTGGGGCGGATTTTAAAAGGCACGCGAATATCCTACTTTTGTTTGCGCTCCAGGCGCAAACAAAAGTACGCTGGATTTTAGTAGATACGCGCGGAGCCGCGCGTATCTGCTAAAAACCTGGATCGGCGCGCGCAAGGCTATGGATTTTGTATAGCCGGCGCGCGCCGAGCCGCGCAGCCTACCCCCGTTCCCTCCAAGGCCGCTCCAAAATCGGAGCGGCCTCGGAGGGAACTTTCCTTTGCCCTCCCCTCACCTTCCCCTCCCTTCCCCTACCTAACCCACCCGCCCGGCCCTGTCTAAACCCCCCCCTTACCTTTGTCGGGGGATTTACGCCTCCCTCTGGGAGGCGTAAATCCCCGCGCGCCAGCGGGCCTCCTGCGCGCCGGGCCGCGACCTGGGGGCGGGTACGGAGGGCGCGGCCACACCCCCGGACTGCCCCGGGCCGTAGCCACGCCCCCGTACCCGCCCCCAAAACGCTGCCGACACGCCCCCGAAACGCCGCGACGACCGGGCCTGCCCCCGACACGCCCCCCTCGGAGAACCCCGGGACTTACGCGAGTCCCGGGGCTCTGCGCGCGCCGGGAGGCCTATGTAAAATAGGCTTCCCGGCGCGCAGGGCCCTGCTCGCGTAAATCCGCCCGGTTTTGGGCGGATTTACGCGAGCAGGGCTCTGAAAATCCGCCCCATTGTGAGCAAAAAATATATTATCCTTCTATGTGCCAAATTCCAATTAGTTTGTGTATAGGACCATCATAACACCCACGGTTGACAAGCAAGTTAGCCTGTGTTTCTAACCGCTATGGGTCATGTTTAATCATCGGTCCCAATCTATCAAGAGTCCTCTACTCCAATCGTGATTATTTCTTTTTGCAGAAAAATCCTGAAGATTCAAACCCACAGACACTAGTGTTGATCACACATTAGCATCACCAATCATTGGTAGCGCTATCAGAAAGCACTGGGCGATCCACCAAGAAATTCACCCCTTATTCAAGGAACCCATCTGCATAGCATATTCAAGGGGCAGAAATATTAAGGATCATGTGATCCATTCCAGCACATTCAATCCATTAAAAATGACAGAAGACATGACCAGCTGTACCAATTGCTCTCATTGCTCTTTAAAATCACCACATACTACGATCCGTTTACCATCAGGTAACATCATACCATTACCCTGTGCCACTTTCAAAACTTCATATGTGGTCTATGCAATATTTTGTCCATGCCCCCTCACGTATGTGGGCATGACAAAATTCCCTATATGCACCAGATTAACAGAACACAAATGTTGCTTAAACACAGGCAGGATAGAAGAATGTAACCATAAGTATTCCGAAATTCAGTGGACAATTTTAGAAATTGTTTCAGCACATTGGAGACGAGGAGACAGGATTAAATGTCTCTGTCAACATGAACAAAGGTGGATTCATCAACTACAAACAGTGATTCCATATGGGCTTAACAAGGAAATAGAGTGGATTTACTTCATGTGAGTACTATCTCATTAGGTATGTCTGATATCCAGGTGTAGTATGATGATTCACATATAATCAGTACTGATCTCGCGGTCTCTCTGTACAGACGCCGACAAGAGGAAAAGGCAGCAAGGTTTGGTGAGTTGCGTTTTCAAATATACCCTTGGGATGTGCGGCATTTTTTGCTAAAGAATATGTGCGATTAAATGTTTGAATTCCTTTTTAGAGTAAAATATGCAAAGACAAAACACAATGTGGATATGAAAAATTAGACTTCTAAGTGGATACTTTAGGAGAATACACATCCATACAGTCCCTGAAGCAGCAGCCCTGCGAACCGTATGTTGGACTGGACAGCTTTCAAGTAACTGTATCTCCGAAGTGCGGCAGAGCCACCAGTAAACAAGGACTGGACAGCTTTCAAGTAACCGTATCTCCGAAGCACGGTAGTGCCACCAGTAAACAAGGGAAGTACCGTTCCACAGTATTTTAGAAAAATTACAAAAATACAAAAAATAATTCTTCAATAAAAAAGACTCTTGATAGATTGGGACCGATGATTAGACATGACCCATAGCGGTTAGAAACACAGGCTAACTTGCTTGTCAACCGTGTGTGTTATGATGGTCCTATACACAAACTAATTGAAATTTGGCACATAGAAGGTTAAAATAATTTTTGCTCACAACATGTTTGTCTGAGATACAGTGTGGCTCATTGTATATTGACATTAACTGTAATTGTTTTTGTAGATTTCAACTACCCCAATATTGACTGGGTAAATGTATCGTCGGGACATGCTAGAGAGATAAAGTTCCTGGATGGAATAAATGACATTTTTATAGAGCAAATTGGTTTAGGAACCGACAAGAGAGGGAGAAATTTTAGATCTAATTCTCAGTGGAGCACAGGATTTGATGAGAGAGGTAACGGTGGTGGGGCCTCTTGGTAATAATGATCATAATATGATCAAATTTGAATTAATGACTGGAACGGGGACAGTAAGCAAATCCACGGCTCTCGTGCTAAACATTCAAAAGGGAAAATTTGATAAAATGAGAAAAATTGTTAGAAAAAAACTGAAAGGAGCAGCTAAAAAGGTAAAAAGTGTGGAAGAGGCATGGTCATTGTTAAAAAATACTAGAAGCACAGTCCAGATGTATTCCACACATTAAGAAAGGTGGAAAGAAGGCAAAACGATTACAGGCATGGTTAAAAGGGGAGGTGAAAGAAGCTATTTTAGCCAAAAGATCTTCATTCATAATTTGGAAGAAGGATCCAACAGAAGAAAATAGGATAATGCATAAGAATTGGAAAGTTAATTGTAAGACATTGATAAGACAGGCTAAGAAAGAATTTGAAAATAATTTGGCCGTAGAGGCAAAAACTCACAGTAAAAACTTTTTAAATATATCCGAAGCTGAAAGCCTGTGAGGGAGTCAGTTGGACCGTTAGATGATCGAGGGGTTAAAGGGGAACTTAGAGAAGATAAGGCCATCGCAGAAAGATTAAATGATTTCTTTGCTTCGGAGTTTACTGAAGAGGATGTTGGGGAGGTACTCGTACTGGAGAATGTTTTCATGGGTAATGATTCAGATGGACAGAACCAAATCATGGTGAACCTAGAAGATGTGGTAGGCCTGATTGACAAACTGAAGTTAGCAAGTAGCACATTTAAGACTAATCGGAGAAAATTATTTTTCACTCAATGCATAATAAAGCTCTGGAATTTGTTGCCAGAGGATGTGGTTAGTGCAGTTAGTGTAGTTTTCAAGTGTTCAAAAAAGGTTTGGATAAGTTCTTGGAGGAGAAGTCCATTAACGGCTATTAATCAAATTTACTTAGGGAATAGCCACTGCTATTAATTGCATCAGTGGCATGGGATCTTCTTAGTGTTTGGGTAATTGCCAGGTTCTTGTGGCCTTGTTTAGCCTCTATTGGAAACAGGATGCTGGGCTTGATGGACCCTTAGTCTGATACAGCATGGCAATTTCTTATGTTCTTATGTTCTTATGAATGAGGTAATCAAATTTGCAGATGATACAAAATTGTTCAGAGTAGTTAAATCACAAGCAGATTGTGATAAATTGCAGGAATACCTTGTGAGACTGGAAAATTGGGCATCAAAATGGAAGATGAAATTTAATATGGATAAGTGCACCTAAGTGCAAGTGGATGTATATAGGGAAAAATAACCCATGCTATAGTTACTAGGGTTGTGAATCGTTTTTCTGACAGATGAAAATATCATACAAAATTTTGATGTGGTTTTCTTATCGTTTTTGGGAGGGGGAAGAAAGGGCACACAGAAAAAAGAACCCAAACCCACCCCGACCCCATTGGCCGGTCCCTATCACATGGTAGGTGCAATGGATGGCCCGCACCATTTTTTAAGATGGCGCCAGCCGTCCATTGCTCCACCATGTGACAGGGGCCGGCCAATGGCACCGATAGCCCCTGTCACATGGTAAGGGCAAAGGGCCATCGGTACCATTTTGTTTACTGGCAGCCAACAGCCCGAGAGCGGGAGATAGCTCCTAGGACCCCTGCTGGACCACCAGGTACTTTAGAAAAAATTTGGGGGGGTCAGGAGGGTGGAGAATTCTAAATAATTAGATTTAAAGGGTTGGGTTTTTTTTTGTTTTTTTTTTCGGCTTGAGACAGCCGAAAGAAGCGGTCAGAACCACGGGAAATGAAGATTTCCCGCTGTTCTATGAACACGATACCAGAAACAATTCCGGAACCGATTCACTTCTCTAATAGTTACACAATGGTAGGTTCCATATTAGGTGCTAACACCCAAGAAAGAGATCTAGGTGTCATAGTGGATAACACATTGAAATCGTCGGTTCAGTGTGCTGCGGCAGTCAAAAAAGCAAATAGAATGTTGGGAATTATTAGAAAGGGAATGGTGAATAAAACAGAAAATGTCATATTGCCTCTGTATCGCTCCATGGTGAGACCGCACCTTGAATACTGTGTACAATTCTGGTCGCCGCATCTCAAAAAAGATATAGTTGCAATGGAGAAGGTCAGAGTAGGGCAACCAAAATGATAAGGGAAATGGAACAGCTCCCCTATGAGGAAAGACTAAAGAGGTTAGGACGTTTCAACTTGGAAAAGAGATGGCTGAGGGGAGATATGATAGAGGTGTTTAAAATCATGAGTGGTCTAGAACGGTATATGTGAATTAGTTATTTACTCTTTCAGATAATAGAAAGACTAGGGGGCATGCCATGAAGTTAGCATGGACACATTTAAACCTAATTGGAAAAAGTTCTTTTTCACTCAATGCACAATTAAACTCTGGAGTTTGTTGCCAGAGGATGTGGTTAGTGCAGTTAGTATAGCTGTGCTTAAAAAAGGATTGGATAAGTTCTTGGAGGAGAAGTCCATTACCTGTTATTTATTAAGTTGACTTAGAAAATAGCCACTGCTATTACTAGCAACAGTAACATGGAATAGACTTAGTTTTTGGGCACTTGCCTGGTTCTTATGGCCTGGATTGGCCACTCTTGAAAACAGGATGCTGGGCTTGATGGACCCTTGGTCTGACCCAGTATGGCATGTTCTTATGATAGTTGGAAAGATGGCACCAGGAGCCCAAAGAGCATCCTGGGTTCACTGTATCATGCAATCCTCTTCTATTATACCATTTTAATCTTACAGCAGAGATGTAAGAAAAATTGATTTCATTTATTTATTCCATTTTTCATAGAACTCCCATAATGAAAAAACAGAAATTATTGTATTTGTAAGTACAATATGGAGTAGATTTTAAAAGATGCGCATGCGTCCATGTGCATGCAGTTCCCGGCGCGCACACATGGACGCAAGGATTTTTTAACATTCACACGCCAGCGCATGCATGTTATTAAATCCATGGGCCATGTGCACGTGTATGCTTAATTTTAAAATCCGTGCAAGCATGTGCGGGCAGCGCACGGGGGGGGGGGGGACGGGATTTTTTAAGTTACGCACTGCAATGCAAACAGGCCTTCCCCCACTCCCTCCCAGTCCCTCCAATTAAGGAGAGGACTGAGAGGGAACTTCCCTACCCCCTGCCTAACCTTCCTTCCCGTTCCCCTTTCCACCCCAACTCATAACCCCTTCCTACCTACTTACATTTTTTTTGTTTCACTACTACCAGAATCTGTTTTTTGTTTCACTGGTGCCGGAATGTTTGCGCGTGGCCATTTTATAATTTGGACATATATTTGAAAAATAATTTCTTAACTGAAACTTCTAGAAGCACATTCTAAATGTTTGATTTTGCAATATTTCCCTCCTGGAATTCATAAGAATTTTCATAAATCTCAATTAACCTGGCTTTGTACATTGGTAGGATCATGACCTGTCTAAAAAAAAGTCTGTGTCTGTGTATGTTGAGGATGGTGGTTGTAATTGCTGCTGCTATTACAATAATGTGTTATATGTCAAGAATTCTATAGCTAAAGTCCTTTATAAGTTGCTTTCTATTCAAATGCTTGACAACCTAGAACTGCGATGTTTAGAAAAATTACTGTGGGGAGGAAGGGAAGGAAGAACCCACGTCAGAAGACAAGGTACCAATAAAAGATCCTTGTATGTCATTCACTCAATTGTTCCATGCTATGGATTATAAAATTGCCCTGGGTGACATTAATTCTTCCAAGCAAAAATGTACCATCTGCTGCAGAGGCAGCTGCTGCTGTGTTAGATAAGATGTTGTTAGCCCTATCAATTAAGTACTATTAAAGTATCTGTGGCAACATTATAGAACTGAAGGTTGAAAAAAGAAGGCAGTGACAGAGGCTACCTATTGTGATTTACAATGGATAGATATGTATTATGCTAAAATACATCAGCATGTAGTGATGACTTCTTAATTCAATGGGCATTTCAGAAATCCAGCCTCTGATCTGAGACAGGCTTAAGAGGATTGCACAGAAGTGTAGGATGGCAGAGGAAGAGGTGATACAAAAGAAATGTAGCAATAAGATAAGACAGTGTTCAAGAAATTGGTAGAAGTAGAAAAGGAAGTGATAGAGAAGAAGGACAATGATGTGTGTATCTATTTTTTTTATAGCATGCATGTGGTATCCTCCCAGGATGCTTCACAAAAATGAAGGTAATTATTATACTAGTACAAAATGAAATGATTATGAAATGATTTATGAATAATGATTTATGAATAATGATTTATGAAATGATTTATGAATAAGAAAGATGAGGAACACAGCTTTTAGATAAGCCTGTTTGAATTGAAGCAAAAGGTTGTCAGGGATACCTCCTCTTGGATGTCATGCAGAAAGCTGTTGCAGTAAAAAAGTGAAGAGAGAAAGAATGAGTATAAATGAGAGAAGGCTTGCATTTTATGGGAGATGGAGAGTAGTGTGTTTAAAGGAAAATAGCAGCAAACTAAGAAGGTCAATTATCAAAATGTGTTAGGGCACTAATATCCATGATAATGCTGTAACGCGTGCAATAAATACCGCATTACAAAATGTGTATGCAAATTTAAAATTAGTACTCGAGTAGGAGGAGTTTGGTTGGAATAAAAGGAGGCTAGAGTAGCAGACTTGGAGGAGCTGAGGCAGACAGAGAGGTACATTGATGAGACCTTCAGGGCAGGAGATCACTCCGGGACCCCCGCTGGACCCCCAGGGACTTTTGGCCAGCTTGGGGGGGCCTCCTGACCCCCCAAGACTTGCCAAAAGTCCAGAGGGGGTCTGGGAGCGACCTCCCGCACTCGGACCATCAGCTACCAGTAATCAAAATGGCGCCGATAGCCTTTGCCCATACTATGTCACATCAGATGAGTATTACTTTGAAGTGGGACTGTTTGCTATATTAGATGAATATTACTCTGCAGTTTGTTTCATACTTAGAGATATGGGATTGTTTCCTAAGGATTATAAAGAACTATAAAGGAATACCTATTCATTCGCTCCATTGATCCGAGGAGTTACTGACACATGGGGTTAGTGATTCAGCTCCAGTTGGTTTATTTTTAAGAAAAATTTTGAAACATAAAAATATAAAAAGGGGTCAACAATTAAATAACGTAAATGGACCATAACCAGATTGAGTTTGATTGAAATACAAACTCATAGAGTGTGGGTCCTTCAAACAATGTATTGGTATTGCTAGATAGGGATGTGAATCGTTTTTTGACGATTTAAAAAAATCATCAGATATATTATAAATCGTCAAAAATCATTAGAGTCACGATACAATAGAAATTCCCCCGATTTATCGTGAAAAATCGTAAATCAGGGGAGGGGGAGGGCGGGAAAACCGGCACACCAAAACAACCTTAAAACCTACCCCGACCCTTTAAAACAAATCCCCCACCCTCCAGAACCCCCCCAAAAATGTTTTAAATTACCTGGTGGTCCAGTGGGGGGGTCCGGCGCGATCTCCCGCTCTCGGGCCATCGGCGCCATTTTGGCTGCCACTAATATAAATGGCGCCGATGGTCCCAATAAAAAACCCCCCACCCAACCTTTAAAATTACCCCCTTAGCCTCCCCCACTCTCCCGACACCCCCCCAAAAAACTTTTTACACATACCTGGTGGTCCAGGGGAGCCGCGGACAGCGTTCTCCCATTCCCACGCTATCAGCTGCTCTAAAAAAAATGGCGCCGATGGCCCTTTGCCCTTACCATGTGACAGGGCAAAGGTAGCGCTGGCGCCATTTTGAATATTGGCAATAAGGCCCGCGTGCAGGAGATCGCTTCCGGACCCCCGCTGGACCCCCAGGGACTTTGGTCAGCTTGTGGGGGCCTCCTGACCCCACAAGACTTGCCAAAAGTCCAGCGAGGGTCCGGGAGCGACCTCCTGCACTCCGGCCATATTGCCAGTATTCAAAATGGCACCAGCGCTACCTTTGCCCTCACTATGTCATAGGGGCCGACCGTCGGCGCTACCTTTGCCCTCACTATGTCATAGGGGCCGACGGTCGGCCCCTGTGACATTGTGTGGGCAAAGGTAGCGCCGGCGCCATTTTGAGTACTGGCAATACGGCCGGAGTGCAGGAGGCCCCCCCAAGCTGGCCAAAACTCCCTGGGGGTCCAGCAGGGGTCTGGGAGCGATCTCCTGCAAGCGGGCCGTATTGCCAATATTCAAAATGGCACCGACGCTACCTTTGCCCAGTCACATGGTAAGGGCAAAGGGCCATCAGCGCCATTTTTTTTAGCGCAGCTGATAGCGTGGGAACGGGAGATCGCTGCCCGCGGCCCCCCTGGACCACCAGGTATGTGTAAAAAGTTCTGGGGGGGGGGGTCAGGGAGAGTGGGGGAGGCTAAGGGGTTAATTTTAAAGGGTCGGGTGGGGGTTTTTTTATCGGCGCGGGCCTCACTAAAAATAATTAGTGATGTGAATTGGAATCAGAACCGAATCCAATTCACATCTCGTAACGATCAGATTTCCCCCCCCCCCCCCCCCCAGCCGAACCTGATCATTAAAACGATTGGGCACACGATTCACATCCCTATTGCTAGATATGTGGTTACAATTGAAAAGAAAAAAATTTTGACCAATGAAATCTACTGTTTTTGTGAGTGTGTTACATTTTGTGAGGGTTTCTGGAATATAGGAGTATTTGGGCGGGTTTTTGTGATTAATAATACTTGAGCCATTGCATCTGCAGTCTCCCGCTTACACGGTACCACCTTAATCCATTGGGAGAAATGATCTACACATACTAATAAGTAACGATGGTTTCATAGTCTGTCTACCATATCAGTAAAATCACAATGCCATTCTAAAAATGGGCCTGCAGGCTTGGGTATTACCCCCTCGGGGACCCGCAGTCCTCGATGAGGTACATTCTCTTGACAATTTGCACATTGGGACATAACCAACCGGCAAGCCTCTAACAAATTACATGCCCAGGCAATGGCTGATATCTTTGAGAACAAAGCCTTTGATGATTCATGACTGGGATAATGCAATGAATGGAGGAAGAGATGCAATGCATGGTATGGTATGCATATTTTATCGCTGGGGTGTACCCAGGCTCCACAAAATTTACCTGAATGTGTTTGGTAACAACCTGCTGCTTTCCATTTGTCTATTTCCTCTTGACATGTTCCGTGCTGAACATCTTTACCCAAATGCTCAGCCAACATGTGCATCTGTGGTAGAGATGCTTTACAGGAATTTTCTGTCACTTCCCGTGCTAAATGATCATCTAATGCATTCCCAAAATTTTCCCAACTTGCTACATGCTGGTGTGCCTTGACCCAACAGATTGCTGTCTGCAAACCTTTTTGTTTTCTATCCTGTAACAGTTCTAACAATCGAGTCCAAACACCTATATATGTAATGTCTTCTCCTGTCCCTGAGATATATCCTCTTTTGTTCCATTTATGCAAATGCTGGAGTATGGAGGAGAAAACGTAATGTGAATCTATAAATATAGTGAGATCGCATGTTGGTTTGAGATTTAAAGATGGCGCTGGCCAGCCAGTGCTCCTACCATGTGACAGGGGCCGGCCAATGGCACGGATACCCTGTCACAAGGTAAGGGCAAAGGGCCATCAGCGCCATCTTTATGAATTGGCAGCTGAAGGCCCGAGAATGGGAGATCGCTCCCGGGACCACCACTAGAGCACCAGGTAATTTAAAAATGTTTTGGGGGGATCGGAAGGGTGGGAGAAGCTAAAGGGTCATCTTTAAAGGGTCGGGTGGGTTTTTTTTTAAACGGGCCATAGGCACCATTTTTGAGTGGCAGCCAAAATGGTGCCGATGGCCCGAGAGTGGGAGATCGGTCCCCGCGCCCCCATTGGACCACCAGGTACTCGTAAAAAGTTTTGGGGGGGTTCGGGGGGATGGAGGAAGGTAAGGGATTAGTTTTATAGGGTCGGGGTGGGTTTAGGGGTTGTTTTGGTGTGCCAGTTTTCCCGCCCTCCCTCCAAATAACTCCTGTTAGTGGACACTAACGGAAGTAACGATTTTTCACGCTAAATCGTGAAAATTTCTATTGTATCGTGAACTATACCGATTTTTGACGATTTAAAAAATATCGGACGATTTTTTAAAATCGTCAAAAAACGATTCACATCCCTATTGTCCATTGAGGAGACACTCTCCTCAGACTTGCTCTCTGAGGAGCCAGAGCTGGACACAGATCTCTTTCTTTTTTGCTTCGTACCTTTTTTCCTTTCTTGTCGGGAACTTCGAGACTCCGTTTCTCGCCACGTACTGACTGTGCTTTTCTCCGCCCCAATGTCTGGGATATTTCCTTCTGCGCTTGTAATGTTACTGTCTTTGTTAACTGCCGTTAACTCCTCCGAAGCCTCTTGTCTCTCTGGTTGTACCATTGGTGTGTCTTCTCTTTCCTCGTTTTATCCTTCCTCCATCCTCCGGCTATTTCCTGGCACTTCGACCACTTCTGCTGTCTCTACATTGTGGGGTACCGCCCCTCCTTTCCCGACTGCCAGCAGTTGACCCCATGCCTGACACATCTGTTGATAAGCTGCTGCGAGCATGGGCAACATGTGCCAAGGAACGCTTGCTTCCTGGCCTCTGAGTGTCGCTGTGGCTTGCCCCTGTGGTCCCGGTGGCCACGTGGGCCATGTTTGCCATTGTGCTGGTTCTGGCACGCTGCTCCCTTGATGCAAACCGTTCTGCCACTGCTCCTCACTCTGCTCCACTGCAGTGTATGTCCTTGGGGCGCTGGGTAGTTCCTTTGTACCTCCTTTGCTGCCCTGTGCTGTTCTCGCGGGGGACACGCCTTGCTGTCCTCTCCTGCTCCTCTGCTGGGTCTCCCTTCTTCCCCTTGCCCACAGCGTTCCTTCGTGTGGGGCCGTCTTGCTCCCTGTTCGGGTTCGGTCTCCTCTGTTCACCCGGGGATCTCCCTGTTTTGCAGCTCTCCTTCTGGTACGGGCTCTACCCCCAGCCATGCTGTCGTCCGTTTAAAGCGCCTCGCACACTTACTTACAGTTCCAGTGAGGGTTGTCCTAGGCTCCCTTCCAGGCCTCCTTGTCCTCTCCTCAATGCTCCGACTGACTGTGGGGCCTTTCCCCATCCTTCAAGAGGGGAATGTATATAACTGTCAACAGTTCCTTAGGCCCTCGACTCGGCAATCTGTGCTTTCCCCAGTGCCTCCTGGTACTCCTCTGTCTCCTGGGTCCTTCTCCTGCTTCTTCTACAGTCTCGCAGGTTGTTTTTTGTTTTGTTTTTTTTTTTTAAATAGTCCTCTGCTGCATCTGGCTGCCCCTCTTGTTTAGCCTCACCTCCTCTGATTATAATCTGCTTCGCTGCCTCCTCTGATTCAAGGTCCTCCTTTGTGTCCCCTCTGGCTCTCTCCTGCCTGGGATCGTGCCATGGTACACTCTGCGGGGGTGCCGGGTTGATGCAATGCAGGCTGCTGCCGCAAACTCTTAGCTGCACACGTGGGGGTCACAAATGCTCCGAGGCCGCAATCCTTCCATCGCGAGCGCCAGCTTGCAAAAGGGGCGAGCCCGGGGCTCGCCGAGGTTTTGATGGCACCAGTCTCGTGATACTCATCGACGCAGCCTCCCCAGACCCTCCCCTTCCCATCGCTCCCTGTGCCACCCACCACATCCCCAGATGAGATGAGTGGCACGGCCAGGAGGGATGGGAAGCTAGGACCCCGGGCGATCGCCATGTTAATGGGTGTCCTCCCCGCACATGGCGTGTCAGCCCTGTCCTTATCACAAATGGTGGTTTGGGGGAAGGGAGAGGGAGAGAGAAAAAGAAAGAGAGAGAGAGCCTCTGTGGAGGCTCATTTATGATGGATCTTTTTAAACCACTGTAAGAGTGGGCATTAATAACTTGGGATGAGGTTTGTAGAGTAGGGTAGTTTTTGGGAGGCAGTTTTACATGCACAGTCTTATGTACAAATAGCACATTTGCCATCAGTGAAGATTTACAGTCATTTGGAGTGATGAAAGGTAAAAGAAGAGTAGATTTATACTATGTTCTCTCTACCTAGCTTGATGCAAGTAAATTAAAATCTTCACTGATGGCAACTTTGCTGTTTCTATGTATAACTGTGCATGTAAAACTGCCCCTAAAACCTACCCCACCCCCCACAAACCTCACCCCAAGTTACTAGTGCCGCCCCCCCCTACAGTGGTATAAATAGTTAACTTTTTTTGTGAGCCTCTCTCTTTCTTCAAACCTTTTCAGTTGGTGCTGCAGTAGATTACTTAGCATGCAATGTGATAAATGTTAGGGGATGTGAATCGTGTGCCCGATCATTAACGATTTGGTTCGGCTGGAGGGAAGAACAAAATCTGATCGGTAGAGATGTGAATCGGAATCTGTTCCGATTCCAATTTACATCGCTAATTTTTTTTTAGTGAGGCCCGAGCAGATATAAAAAACCTACTCCGACCCTTTAAAATTGACCCCTTAGCTTCCCCCACCCTCCCGAACCCCCCCCCCAAAAAAAAAACCTTTTACATGTACCTGGTGGTCTAGCGAGGGCGGGGGTGGGTCCGGGAGCCATCCCCTGCACTCATACCCTCCGTGCCAGTATCAAATGGCGCTGATAGCCTCTGACCTACTATGTCACTGGGCTACCGGTGCCATTGGTCAGCCCCTGTCACATGGCCATCGGCGCCATCTTGTGCTCCTACCATGTGACAGGGGCTGACCAATGGCACCGGTAGCCTCTGTGACATAGTAAGGGCAAAGGCTATCGGCACCATTTTGCTTACTGGCAGCCGACGGCCCGAGTGAAGGAGATCACTCCCTGACCCCTGCTGGACCCCCAGGGACTTTTGGCAAGTCTTGAGGGACCCTCCTGACCCCCACAAGACTTGCCAAAAGTCCAGCGGGGGTCCGGGAGCGATCTCCTTCACTCAGGCCGTCGGCTGCCAGTAAGCAAAATGGCGCCGATCGCCTTTGCACTCACTATGTCACAGGGGCCGACCGTCGGTCCCTGTGACATAGTGAGGGAAAAGGCGATCGGCGCCATTTTGAAACCAGTCCAGCACCGAGGGCATGAGTGCAGGGGATGGATCCCGGACCCCCAGCTAGACCACCAGGTACATGTAAAAGGTTTTGCAGGGTGGGGGAAGAAAAGGGGTGGGTTTTTTTTATCGGGCCATCGGCGCCATTTTTATTAATGGCAGCCGACGGCCCGAGAGCAGGACATCGCTCCCGGGACTCCCAGTAGATCACCATGTATTTCTAAAAGGTTTTTTTTTTTGGGGGGGGGGTTCGGGAGGGTGGGGGAAGGTAAGGGATTAGTTTTAAAGGGTTGGGGTAGGTTTAGGAGGAGTTTTGGTGTGCCGGTTATCCCGCCCTCCCCCAAATAACTCCCATTAGTGGACACTAACCCCATTAACGATTTTTCACGATAAATCGGGGGAATTTCTATTGTTTCGCGCACTCTAACGATTTTTGACGATTTAAAAAATATCTGACGATTTTTTTAAATCGTCAAAAAACAATTCACATCCCTAATAAATTTTATTTATTTATTTATTTATTTAACAGTTTTATATACCGAAGTTCTGGTAACAAAGTTACCAATCACTTCGGTTTACATTACAACAATAGATTGACAGTATATAGAATAATGTCTTACAATGAACAAGGTAAATAGAACTTGGAAAAATAAATAATAACTTAAAAAAGGGGAAGGAGAGTAATTATATACAAAGTAGTGGACCGTCATGGAGATCAAAGCTTAGATATTGAATTTAAAATTAAGAGAATGCTTGGTTAAACAACCAGGTCTTTAGTCTTTTTTTAAAGGTGGGAGTCGATTGTTCAATTCTAAGGTCTGGTGGGAGAGAGTTCCAAAGTTTAGGACCGGCAGTGGAAATAGCTCTTTTGCTAAGTGAAGTCTTGAGAGGATGGGCTCTTAGCGTGCCTTTCTGAGCTTGTCTCGTCGGACGGGAGGTGGAGTGAAGCTGTAAAGGGATGGTGAGGTCCATTGGAGTGGAGTTATAGATGGCTTTGTGGATTATTGATAGGGATTTATAGAGGATTCTGTGGTCCCTTTTATTAGATTTAGTTAGGATCCTCGCAGTTGCATTTTGTAACATTTGCAGAGGTTTCAGAGTGTTTGCGGGTAAACCAAGCAGCAAAGAATTACAATAGTCTATCTTCGAGAAAATGATTGCTTGTAGTACATATCTGAAGTCTTGGAAGTATAAGAGTGGTCTTAGCCTCTTTAATACTTGAAGTTTAAAGAAGCAATCTTTTATGGTGTTGTTAATGAAGCTTTTGTAGTTCAGCTGGTTGTCCATGGTGACCCCAAGGTTTCTGACCTGAGTGGAAAAGGCTGGAGGAGATAAGGTGTGTGAGTAGGGAGCGGTGTAGTTACCATTTGCAGTAAATACCTATGTGATGCAGTATCATGAAAATTAGCTTTTCCATGCCCCCTTTTTTATCACGGGTGCTATTTCTGCAATATTTATTAGAGATGTTCATTCGTTTATCATTCAAAAGTAGAACACCATTTACTACCTATTCATTACCCGACTATATTATATACACTTCCCATTATATCAATCTACTGACCTGAAATTACTTCTTTTTACAGATGGAGAACTAAACCCTGAAGATTCTTTTCCTGATGTTTCTGCTGACAGAAGCTGAGGTCGCCAAGATCCTCCTACCTCAGGAATTGTGCTACAGGACACTCCCAGTTCATTTAACACCCAGTTACAGATAGTTAAACAGAAAGGGGTAGATTTTCAAAGGGTTATGCGTGTAAGATACGCGTGCAACCCCCGAAAACCTCCCCCTGCCTCCCCCTGCGCGCGCCGAGCCTATCTTGCATAGGCTCGGTGGTGGGCACAAGCCCCGGGATGCGCGTAAGTCCCGGGGCTTTGAATAAGTCCGGGGTGTGGCGGTGGGCCGAGGGCGTGTCAGGGGGCATGGCAGAGATCTGTGGGCAGGGTTGGAGGCGTGATGGCAGTCCGGGGGTGGGGTCGAGTGCTCCAGCACAACGGCCTGTGCCAGGGCAGGGAACCAGCGGCACGCGTAACTCCACGAAATAAGGTGTGGGGGGGATTTAGTTAGGGCTAGGGGGTGGGTTAGATAGGGGAAGGGAGGGAAAGGTGGGGGGACAAATAAAAGTTCCCTCCAAGGCCGCTCCGATTTCAGAGTGGCCTCGAAGGAAACGGAGGCAGGCTGCTCGGCTCGGCACACACAGGTTGCACAATTGTGCATCCCCCTGCACGCGCCGACCCTGGATTTTATAACATGCGGCAGCGCGCGCATGTTATAAAATTGGGCGTAGATTTGTTCGCGCCGGGTTGCGTGAACAAATCTGTGCCCTCGCGTAAGTTTAAAGATTTGCCCCAATGTATATGGATCACTAAATCTTCACCATGTGGCCAAAAGTCATTTTAACATTTCTCATATGATATTGTAAAGTATACAATGGTTTCATGTACAGTAAATGTACAAAATACATTGCAACAGCTAGAGAAACTTGTGATTCAGCCAGTCAGGAAAGATCAAGATAGATCCAAGAGTTTTGCTGGATTTACTATGGGAGCACTTCTTTTCACAGTTTTGGGCTCTTTATTTGGTTCTACCATTTCTATAGTGAATGCTGTTTCTGTGAAAATGTTTCAGAATAGTGCTCAAAAGTTACAAGTTGTTATGAATAGCATCTCAGTTCAGTTAAACCATCAACAGTGTAAGATAATTACCCAGGGCAAGGAACTGAAAGAAACTGTCACAGTAGTTAATCTACATTCACAGGCCATTGATCAATATGTGAAAAAAGCCCTTTATTAAATATGCCCGACTCTGGCCGAGTTTCGCTCTTTGGTCGAGAGCTGCCTCAGGGCAATAAATATGAGGAGGAGTTATTGCACGCCTGCAGGGCTGAAGCCACCAAATTTGTGCATCCACTATTGCATAAAATCTTTGGTTCCTGGTTAAGCATAAATCTCTGCATTGAAACATGTAGTTATACCGTGTAGCAACAAATGTGAAGACTGCTTCATTCGATTTGTGTCTTCAAAACACTGGTAGGATATATGGGACATCTGATGAAAGTCAAGAACTGAAATTCGATTGCATACATGCGCGCGCATGTTATAATATTGGGCATACATGTGTGCGTGCCGGGTAGCACGCGCACATGTATGCCGCGCGCGCTTCATTTAAAATCTACCCCTATTGTGATAAAGCCACGTTGCACAGCTTATTGAAAAAGATGTAATTATTTGCTGTTTTAAAACTGTGTAATATGGCATTTTAAAGCCAGCCCACTTGGCCAGAAATCCCACCCCTTTTCTAAATTTGCATCACACCATGCGTTATGGTGTTTTTCGCATGCGAAAAGCCCATAACACGGCTTGGAAAATAGCCCTCTAAAACAAAAAAAATATAATTCAACCTTGTTTTACCTTATGCTGCTATTAAAATTAACTTACTCCTTATGAAAGTGTCTGTATATGCTCCCTAAAATTAATAAATTTGAATCATAAGATTATTGGTTAAATCTAGCATTCTACTGTAAGTTTATCCACAGCTCACTGACAGTCCCTATACAGGTATACCACTCCTTTTATGGGGTTGTAACTGCAGTTCTTTGCAGGTTATCCCAATGTGCTCCCCCTTCCCCAAAAGGTTCCCCAGTTCCTAACAAAACTGAATCCCTCTTCTTTGCCACATCATCTCATCCTCGCATTGAGACTCCGGAGCTCTGCCTGCCTCTGGTGACCTGCGCGTGGAACTTCATTTTCATCCTCTAATTTTTCTAATTCTTTTGACAAATCTCTGTTCCTTAGTTGAAATACTGTCTTCCTTCCTCCTCTCAGCATTGGCATTGAGAGCATACAGTGTTTGAAGGTGCTTTTTATAGGGTGCTATCAAGGTCAGGGGAGGACAGGAAATAGGAGGAGTGGTTGTATACTTGCTCAGCTTCATGCTAAATTATACTGCCAAGTGACAAGGTTTCGTGACAGTTTCTACCCTGCAATGCAGTTTTTCTTTTTTACCCATGTTCAGCTGCATTTTGTGTTAGTGAATTGAACACAAAAACATGTTTTTGCACCTGCAGATGTCTGCCTTTGAAAAAAGAAAAGTGTTACACAGGAAATTGCATGGCTTTAGTGAATGAGCTCTTAAGCTTTTAAAAGATTGTTTTTTTCTTTTTAGCTGGAAATTTGATCCTCCTGCTTTACCAAGGGTTGCTACATAATCATATACCCAATAGGGTGGGATGACAGGTTGTTAACCTTTCATGTAGTACAGGATCGTAATCTCAAGCAAAAGGCTAGGAAGGCAACATTCTCAGCTAATAAGTCAGACGCAACACTTTCAATTTTAGCCAAGAAGCCAAGAAGAAATTTCTTGTAATAGTCTTCGTTGAGTTTTTTGAGAAGGTAACAGAATATCATCCACATATAAACCTTTGCTCAAGCCAAAAAAAAAACAATCACCTCAACCGATAAAACTCTCTGATTAAAAAAAATAAAAGAAAAAAACAGATCCAGAACTTTCAGAGTAGCAGCATCACAATTATGGAATACACTTTCCCCTTCTTTCAAGGAATCAGAGGCTTTGAGGACTTTGTCTGATGCACAGCTATATAAAAAAGCTTTAAAAACCTGGTTACATAAAGAAGCTTTTGAGGTCAAAATAACTTAGGCTGAGTTCTGTATATTCTAAAGATGGAATTTGAGGTTGTTTTTCCTTATGATATAATGATGTTTTAAGTTTAATTATGGTTTTAATATTGCAAGATTGTAATATGATGCTGTCTTAAATGATTGTACAATGATATTGAAAGGTTAGGTATATTTTAATATTGTAAATTGCCCCAATCATTTTGTTCAGAGGGGTGGTATAGAACTACCTACAAATAAATAAATAAATGGCTACCTAGACATTGGATGCCAAATAAACACAAGCATATTTACCCAATAAACCAACACCTCCTGTAACATATCACCCTCATCAACACCAAAAATGCACATACATTTAATGACACCTGAGAAATAAGAAACAAAGAGGCCAGGGTACATGGAGCCAGAATGGTTGCTGTTTGTCTCCATTGCCAGGATTTCAATCTGCCTGGTTTGTTCTTGCTGCTGGAGTGATATCATCAGTTGGAGACCAATTTTCCTATATAACCAATGCTCTGCCTTGCAGATTTGAGGACATGGAGCCA
The DNA here is from genome assembly GCF_901001135.1 of Rhinatrema bivittatum. Classification (NCBI taxonomy): domain Eukaryota; kingdom Metazoa; phylum Chordata; class Amphibia; order Gymnophiona; family Rhinatrematidae; genus Rhinatrema; species Rhinatrema bivittatum. The sequence goes on along the minus strand of NC_042617.1, from coordinate 402,796,405 downwards.
GAGCGGTTGCTGTCTGTGATACCATCACATTGTCTCCATTGCTGGGATTTTCATCTGCCTAGTTTGTGTTTGCTGCTGGATGGGTATCATCAAATTGGAGCCAGGTTTTCCCATAAAATCAGTGTCCTGTAGCATGTAACCACCAGCAGGCTGAAGCCATGAGCCAAAAGGGCATTCCCTAGAAGCAGATTTTAAGTGGACCTCCATCCAATTTCTTTCTGTATCCTCATGGTAAGAAAAGGAAAGGAGCTCCTTGATTTTTCCCAACAATAGTGGCTCCATTTGCACTTACCCAGTCCAGGATGGATATATTCACAACATCTATTCCAAGTATGTCATCAACATGTAATGAACTTGAGGCTATGCCTTCTGCTCAAAGTGAGGCATCTGTCTCACTCAATCCAGATGTTAGCAGTGGGATATTTGACAGGAATATCAGAGGATGAAAGGGTACTGGCAGGTGTTTCCCATTCTACTTGAACTGTTGTGATTAGATCTGTCTTTGTTCTGGTGTTGATTAGTCCCAGAAGTGCCCAAAGAACATTTTCAACTCCCACTCTGATCCAGCCTCCCTTTATTACTTTAGAAACTAAGTAGTTAGCTATTAAAAGTTTGAAATCCTCTCTTTTGGTCAAGATAGATAAGACATCCACTATGGAAGACTTAATATTTGTTCCATGTAAACTGCCACACGGCAGTAGTTTGTTCCATGTAAACTTTGTTCCATGTAAAATTTCCATGTAAAATTCCATGTAAAATTTCCATGTAAAATTTCCATGTAAAATTTGTTCCATGTAAACTGCCACACGGCAGTAGTTATTACCGTTTAACTGTGAACCGGAGTGATATGTATTGTATACAGGAACTCCCGGTATATAAATTCCATAAATAAATAAATAATATTTGAAAGTTGTTTCCCACTCTCAGTCTATAAAAGAGCACAGAGGGAAAATTGTGCTTGAGAAAAATTGTAAATCTGGGTTTGTTAAGGACAAACAGTTGTTATATCATAAATTGGAAAAGATGGAAATTATTCAAGAAGATTGAATTTAATGTTCTTTAAATTTTATGAAATCATCCAAGAAATCACATATGGATATATTAAGGAAATTTTATATAAAATTGTTGAAGGTTTCTTCTTATTTGATTCTACCTATCTTCCATGTAGTGGTATAGGTGAATCTATTAAAGCTCCTTTAGAGAAACCTGGGGTTTCTTTGGATAGTTTAGATCTAACTTGGGGCTTCCCAAACCTGTTCTGGGGACCCCACAACCAGTCGGGTTTTCAGGGTATCCACAATGAATATGCATGAGCCACATTTGCATACCACAGAGTCTCAGTATATGCAAATTTATCTCATGCATATTCATTGTGGATATCCTGAAAACCCGACTGGCTGTGGGGTCCCCAGGACAGGTTTGAGAAGCCCTGATCTAACTACTTGTCTTCAGGAATCCCAGAGATAGATACAAGTTATGACTGTTTTATTAGTTACCAATACCTATGATTTGGAATTTGATAAAAACTGGACTTTAAAGTTGTTTTTTCATTTACAAGATACTAGTTTATAGTATCAAAAATTTGCTACTTTTTCAGATGTTTCTAATTTAACACTGCATAGGAATATATTGTATCTTTTACAAAACTCAAAGGCACTATCTCTAGAAGCTAGTTTTTTTAATTGCCATGCAAATATCTAATTATGTATGTTTTATTGTAAACTGCCACAATCTGTAGAGTATGCATTTAATAAATCATTTTAAAGAAATAAATTAATTAAATAGTTCTCAGCACTGGGTCAAGGCTTCAGGACTGGGCATCATTGCTGGAACCAGGCCTAGACATTTGTTCCTGAACTGAGTCTTGTGGGGGTCAGGAGGGTCCCCCAAGATTTGCCAAAAGCCCCTGGTGGTCCAGCGAGGGTCCGGGAGCGATCTCCTGCACTCAGGACATCGGCTGCCAGTAATCAAAATGGTGCCGATAGCCTTTGCCCTTACTATGTCACATGGGCTACCGGTGCCATTGGTCAGCCCCTGTCACATGGTAGGAGCACAAGATGGTGCCGGCCATCCAGTGCTCCTACCATGTGACAGGGTCCGGCCAATGGCACGGATACCCTGTCACATGGTAAGGGCAAAGGGCCATTGGCGCCATTTTGATTAGTGGCAGCTGATGGCCCAGGAGCGGGAGGATGGCCCGGAGCGGGAGATCACTCCCGGGACCCCCACTGGACCACCGGGTACCTGTAAACGTTTTTGGGGGCGTCGGGAGGGTGGGGGAAGCTAAGGGGTTAGTTTTAAAGGGTCGGGGTGGGTTTAGGGGTTATTTTTGTGTGCCGTTTTTCCCGCCCTCCCCGAAAACTATAAGGGAACCCCCACGATCAATATCATGGGGTTTTCCTATCATTTTGGGGGAGCCCCGGATTTCTGACGATTTTGAAAATATTGACGATATTTTCAATCGTCCGAAGCCCGATTCACATCCCTACTATGAAGTACTCTTTTGATGAGAGCTACATTATATTAAAATAAAGGAAATATAGAGACCAAAGAGGAAAGGAGTATAAAATAATTGTGGACTGAGGGAGGGAAGAAGAGAGAGAGAGAGAGAAATATGGGAGAATATGTTTGGGAAAAGGAGGAGGATTGAAGACTTTGGTTAGGAGAGCATAGAGAGAAACTGGTCTGGGAAGGGATAGTGAGAAACTGGAAATAATTTATAAAAGAGGAAAAGAAATCCATTTTAAAATTAAGATTCAGTTTTTCATTAAAATATGTAAGGTATTTCAAATGTTTTTGCTTTTCAGCTGATGACAGAGCAGCACCAAAATTCAACAGGCAGTAGAAAAAAAAATACAGAACAATGTACCTGCAATTTTTCTTGTGTAAATAAAACTTAATTTTTATTTCATAATATAAAGAGCACATAATTTATGCCGTATGGCTCATTTTAAAAAAGTTTTAGTTTAGTTTCTACAGTGCAGACATCTTGGAAATGATAGGATGTATATGATAGCAACAGGAAGATGAACTTTATAACAAATCCACCTTTTGAAGTTTTAAAATTGCTCAAATTTCAAACATGAAGCATAATTCCCATTACAATAGGAATGCAATTTCTCTTAACACTTGCAATTCTCCACAAACATGTCTGCTTCTTGGTTTCTCTAGACACATATTTTTCTATTTCGCAAACTCTAAGAAGTTCTATGAGCCCAGGAAGGTCTCTAATTTTTTTCTTTTCTTGCAACAGACAGATATCTGAGAGTTTTATAGCATTTGGTAATTGATGTACAAATTAAGGGCCTTGCTGAAAGTGTTACTGCACCTTCTGTTGCTGACAGAACATTATGCAGAGCTAAGTATCTCTAAATTTCCCAATCAGTTAAAGCAAAAAAATAGTGTGAAAAACAGCTTTGAAAGAATATAACATCGGCTGTCATTCATGGTTCACCAAAGATTAGAACATCAGCAAATCTAATGAATCTGCTAAAACAGTACAGTGATAAAAAGAGAAGGCCTAGTGGCACAATTGAAGTAAACAAACAAACAAATCTTTAAAACTGCTAGTTTTGTATAATGCATGCCAACTGCTGGGTGCAAGATGGCTGAATACAGACTGATAAGCAGAAATAAAAGATGAAGAAAAGGATATTACATTTTTCAGAAAGCATCAAGTGATAGTCTGATCAGCTTTACTATTTTGATAAATGATGGTTTATCAACATCTAGAATATTAAGTAACTGTCCAAATGGAAAGAACTAAATTTATTATAAAGATCTATAAGTTAGCAAAAAAAAAAAAAAAGTGTTCACCTGCAGATATAACAAACATGTACACAGCAAAGCGATTCTTTGTAATCATTCTTCTTGGTCCTTATTCAGATATTTCCTTTAGGTTCTTAGGGTCCAATATACTGTAGCAAAAATTTAATGGACTTTTTAAAAATAAGATAACAAAATTAATACATCTGGGAAGTGTGGAAGATGCTGTCTTTCTGGAATGTAGGGAAAGTTTTGAAGCTGTTCTGTATGTAAGATGGGTAAACAAGCTGGATAATATGAAAGTAGAACAAAGCATTGAATATTGGATAAGAATGCACACTCATTTTGAAGAAATTGTTGTTCAGAACAAAGAAGTCTATTTTCCATGGCTGCACAAACAAATACACTGGCTGGCCCTGAAACCAGTGCCAGTTTATTGACATCAAATTTTACACTGGTTTCAGGGCCAGCCAGTGGCAGTTTTAAAGAGAAAGTTGGTAAGGCAGGAATAACTGGGTATCACTCCTGCCCCTTTATAGGATAAAGACCCCCACAGAAGGGGGAAGAGGAGGTCAGGGAGATCCTAGCCTTAACTTATTTGTTACTGGGGGGCAGTGGCTAAGGTGCCTTGGGAGACTCTGGCTGGACATTGCTCAGACCAATCCAGGTACGTCCTTCCTCTAGCTCTGGTCCTGGGTTATTGGCAGGGGTGAGGAGAGTAGAAGGGCTTAGAGAAGCCTCAGGAACTGCTAAAGCAGTGAAGAGTACTTGGGTGACCCCATTTTTGTATTTATGTTGTAATTTTATTTTTTTTGCTTTGAGGTTTTTTAAAATTATTATTTAATGTTTATTCTGATTTGACATATGAACCAAACCAAAATAAGAATTATAAAAATAATTTTATATATATATATAAATACCACAGCAAAAGAAAAAAAACAATTATCATACCTGAACATAATCTGCTTTGAAGTGCCTGAAAAGTGGAATGTAAACCAAAGAAAGAAAGAAAGAAAGAAAGAAAAATGGTGGTCAATGGATTATGCTCAGGTAAACATAAATTACCAGTGAGATACTCTAGAAGCACCACTTTTTTATATTAGCCTTATTAGTAATATTGCAGAGGGATATGTCAGAAACATTATTATTTGCAGATGTTAAAAAATGATAATGGATTAGCATGTTGGAAGAGTTGAAAACTATTAAGAGGGACTTTAAGAAAGTGGAAGAATGGTCAAGGGTTTTGAAAATGAGCTTCAATGCTAAAAATAATGAAATCATGCATTTGAGATGCAAAAATGTTCTAGCTACATGATCATTAACAAAGATAGGAATTGGATATGGTTAAACAAGAAAAAGATCTAAAACTAATCAGCTCAGATGAGCTGAAGGTAGTCAGTCAATATAATAAAACAACAGGGGATGCTTACAGTTTATTTGGTTGCACAGGCAGTGGTATCATCAGCAGGAAAAGGAGGTAATATTGTCTTGTAGAGATCACTAAGAAGATCCCACCTTGTGTGCTTTGTTGAAGTCTGGAGGCCATACCTTTTTAAAGATATTGAAAGCATACAAATGATTCAGAGAAGGGTTTATAACATTAGAGAGGACCTGCAACATAAACCCTATAAAGAAAAACACTAAAACTGTAGTCACTGGAAGAAAAAGGGCAAAGGAAAGATATGACAGAAATATGCACATATTTGACAGGCTTCAGTAAATTCTATGAAAGTGAAATTTTCTATAGAAAATGAATTTCAAGGACCAGGGATCATGATATGGAGGATGATTTAGAGGAAACATCACAAAAAACCTTTTTACTGAGTGGTAGATGCCTAGAATAATCTACTGTGACAGATCAGCCTATGTGTTGCTGGATTTTCAGCTGTTTGGCACCATAAGTATCTCAAGAGAGAATATGAGAACCTGGAAAGGAAGTGTAACCACATGAATTCTGGGGAATGGAATTCTTGAGGGTCCAGGACAAACAGGAAGTGATGTCATAGGGAAGAAATGTCCTGAGATATGTAGTTCAAGGACAGTTCCAGCAAGGCTTCCGATCAAGGAGGAACTGCTTGCTGCTACTCCTGAGCCTACTGTCCTCCCATGGTTCCTGTTGCCACAGGGGCTAGCTGGACCTGAGTTGCAGGGTGCTTTTTAAGAGAAAGTAGGTTTTGTGGAGTTTCTTTGAGGGGGTTATTTTGAGTTTATCCCCTTCTTTTCATTTTGGGTTTGGTGAGGCCTGGTCACCAGATAGGCATGGATCTCATGCTTACATTATGAAACTGTAGATGGAACAGGATTGGGAGGTTACAGTATTACCCTTGACTCCTCCAAGAACAGAGGCAAGAGAAAAGGTAATAAGGAGAAACAATAGTTAAAAATGCTCTGTGGTTCTGCAGGTCATGGGGTAGCTGGGATGGAACCAGCAGGATAAGTATCCCCAGAAAACAAATGGATCAATGATAACTAGTTGATGGTGATAAGATGGTAGAGAATCAATTAAGAAAACAACTAAAACAGACTTGGCTAAGGATCAATATCCTACAAGTGTTCAAGCTCCAGCAGCTGGCATGTATCCTTATTTTGTGGACTGGAATATCTGGGCAGACTAGATGGGACAATTTTTTTTATGTGCCATTATCTTTTGTTAATGTGCTTATAGTATGATAAGGTACTCACCATATGATAAACACCTCACCAAGGCCTAGATTCATCATTTTGCTATAATTTTTAGCATGAATAGTGCCTGTGATAAAAAATGGGGCATGGTTAGGATAATATTTTGAGGGGGAAGAGAGAACAAGAAATAGAAAGAGAACTTCTTTAGAAGGCTGTCATATTAGACAACTATTTATACCACTATAGGATTGTCATCTAGTAACTCGAGGTGAGATTTTGGTGGTGGTTTGGGGGCAGTTTGGGGTGGTGGTTTGGGGGGCAGTTTTACATTCACAGTCAGATGTACGAACAGCAAAGTGCACATCAGTGAAGATTTGATGTGATTCAGAATGAGGAAATAAACACATATATGAGATTTCAAAAATGTACTCTCATCCTAGCTTGTTGCACTCTCTGCCAGGTTGCTATCAAGCTAGGGTGAGAGTACATTGTATAAATCTCATCTTTGTGTATTTTTCCTCATTCCAAATCATATTAAATCTTCACTAATGTGTACTGTAGGGATGTGCATTGTTTTTATGAAGAATTAAAATATTGAACGATATTTCTTAATTCGTCCTGTATCAGGGGTCCCCGAAAATGATAGGAAAACCCCACAAAATTTCATATGGGTTTCTTATCATTTTTTGGGGGGAGAGGGGGGAGAAAGGGCACACAGAAAAAAACCCACCAAACCCACTCCAACCCTTCAGATCTATTTATTTACAATTATCCACCCTCCCGAACCCCAAAAACTTGTCTAAAGCTCCTGGGGGTCCAACAGGGGTCCCAGGAGTGATGTCCCCCTCTCGGGCCATTGGCTGCCACTAATCAAAATGGCACCGATGACCTTTTGCCCTTACCATGTGACAGGGGCTATCGGTGCCATTGGCCGGCCCCTGGTCACATGGTAGGAGCAATGGATGGCCTGTGCCATTTTTTAAGATGGTGCCAGCCATCCATTGCTCCTACCATGTGACAGGGGCCGGCCAATGGCACCGATAGCCCCTGTCACATGGTAAGGGCAAAAGGCCATCAGTGCCATTTTGATTAGTGGCAGCCGATGGCCCGAGAGGGGGACATCACTCCTGGGACCCCCGCTGGACCCCCAGGGAATTTAGGAAAGTTTTTAGGGGGGGTGGGAGGGTGGGGGATTGTAAATAATTAAATCTGAAGGATCGGGGTTTGTTTGTTTTTTTTGGATCGGGACAGCCGAAAAAAAAACAAACGGTCAGAACTGTGGGAAAAACAATTTCCCACAGTTCTACGAAAATGAAACCGGAAACGATTGCCAGTACAATACACATTGCTAGTGTACTATGCTGTTCGGACATCTAACTGTGCCTCCCAAACCCTAAACTACCAGCAAAACCTCAAACTTCTCCCCTTTGACTAAACTGCATATGCATAGCTTGATGCAAAAAATAACTCAGGGGTTAGGGCCTTAATGCATTTTGATGAATGACCCTCCATGATGGATAATTTTAGGGGGACTTTCTTGTTTTTGTTTTATTACTTTATTTAATTTGCTTAAATTTAATTTAATTATCTACTAGTTATTATTTGCATGTTCTTTGTATATTTATTTCAGTATTTTTACTGTATTAAATTGTATTAATTCATAGTTTGCACTGTATTTAGGCACATATTTTACTTTATTAATCATCTTATTTTAGAAAGGTGACATTGAGTTTTATGATATTAATAATAATAATAACAATAGTAATAATATGTAGTATTCATTAATTATATTTCTTAAGAGGAAAATACAGGGTTACCTTTATATTGTGGTTGACTAAATAAATATGTTAATAGACATGCTAATTAAAAAGTATTAGGCATTATGCTGGTATGTACTGTATGCAATAACAGCTTGAGGAATTTATCATGCAATATTTGGCTTTCATGCCATCTAAGTCTTGACCTACTGTTACCGATGTTCTTCACTATCACTTCTGAAATCTATATGTGCAATTCTACTTTTGGGCTCTCCCCTCCAAATCCTGACACAGCAAATGCTTATTTAATTCTAAGAGTTATAGCTGTGGCTTTCCTTTGCCCTGCACCATCACCCTTGGATTTATCTAAAGCTTCTTGCAGCATATTGCTCCTCAGACAGCTATGGCAATGAGGTTGCACATAGTCCCAGTGTGCCCATGTGTGAGGATGAACCTTTAAATGTGCAAACATTTCCAGGTTACTGTGATTGCATAGTGCAAAATTTGACACCTGCTTCATGTGGTTTTGCAGATGCATCCAGGTTGTCTACATTTTTTTTTTGGTCCACTAGTTCCCTTGAGATAGTTATGCCCCAGGAGTAGAAGGCTTCATGGTTGAACTTTCTGTGGAGGCTCTGTCAGGCATCCCTCATGGTTCAGTTTTTCCTGCACACTTCCTGGAATGGAAATAACATTTCCTAATTGGTCATCAAGAGGGAGGCCAGCCTAGCCATGTCCCTGGCAGTGAAATTCAGTTCTCTTGCCAGAGGGATTCAATTTGCAAAGAGATGCCCTCCCCCCAGAAAAAGTGGAAGTGCATGCACACACATGAAAAATACACACATACTAAAGTTTCTGAGTATAAGAACATAAGAACATAGGAAATTGCCATGCTGGGTCAGACCAAGGGTCCATTAAGCCTAGCATCCTGTTTCCAGCAGAGGCCAAAACCAAGCCACAAGATCCTGGCAATTACCCAAACACTAAGAAGATCCCATGCTACTGATGCAATTAATAGCAGTGGCTATTCCCTAAGTAACATTGATTAATAGCCGTTAATGGACTTCTCAAAGAACTTATCCAAACCTTTTTTGAACCCAGCTACACTAACTGCACTAACCACATCCTCTGGCAACAAATTCCAGAGCTTTATTGTGCGTTGAGTGAAAAAGAATTTTCTCCGATTAGTCTTAAATGTGCTACTTGCTAGCTTCATGGAATGCTCCCTAGTCCTTCTATTATTCGAAAGTGTAAATAACCGAGTCACATCTACTCCTTCGAGACCTCTCATGATCTTAAAGACCTCTATTATATCCCCCCTCATCCGTCTCTTCTCCAAGCTGTGCATACTTTAATGTATGCATATATTTTAGATGGCAATGTTATCATATTTTGAAACTTATCCAACTGGGAATGCACAGGTTCTAAAGTATTATATAAATTCTCTTTGGAACCTCTATATATACAAATTGGGGGCTATGTGGTGTTGTTTGAAATCTATACTCTAAGTGGGAACTTGAGGCAACAGTAAGAATGTGACTTGGAGGGAAATGGGATTTTAACAAACAAATGGGATTTTAACAAACAAATGGGATTTTAACAACATTTTTCTAACTATGAGCTCACTCCTTCTCTTTCTCCATTTCTGCCCAAGGAAGAAAAGACTACATTTAACAAGCTGACTTTTTCACTAATGTGGAGTTTCCCATTTGCTCTTGCCACCACAGTCAGTGAAAATGAAGGAAAGAAAAAGAAAGATGGGGAGGAACCCAGGAACACCAATGGGGGCAGAAGTAGAGGCCTTAGCATATTATTGCCAAAGAGGTAGCATAGGCTGTATACAGCACGCATGTTATAAAATCCGGGGTCGGCGAGTGCAAGGGGGTGCACACTTGTGCACCTTGCACGCGCCAAGCCCTAGAGGAGGCCCGATGGCTTTCCCCGTTCCCTCCGAGACCGCTCTGAAATTGGAGCTGCCTCGGTGGGAACTTTCCTTCCGCTCACCCCCACCTTCCCCTCCCTTCCCCTATCTACCCCCCAGCCCTACCTAACCCCCCCCCCCTATCTTTGTTTCAGTAGTTACGCCTGCCTCTGGCAGGCATAACTTTTGCACGCTGGCCAGCTGCTGGCACGCCATTCCCCGGCACAGCCTCTGTGCCAGAGGCCTTGGTCCTGCCCCCAGACTGGCACCACACTGATCTGGGGGCAGGACCGGCGTGGTGCCGGTCTGGCACCTATGCAAAATAGGCTCGGTACTCACAGGAGGGTTTTTAAAGGGTTATGTGCGTATATTTCGCACGTAACCCTTTGAAGATCTACCCCAGTATGCGCAGACTGTTTCAACTTGCATTTGATTCTTTCTTTCAAGACAGAAACATTGTTTTTGCTTAGGCTGAGCTCTGTGTTATTACATATTCCACAGTGTTCTTAATCAACAGTGCGCTATTGCTCACCTTTAGAAACATTCAATTCCAATCCTTTTGGCTGCTGTGTTCATCTGCACAGGTTTTTTATTTTTTTTAAATTTAACATTTCACTATCACTGCCACTCACCAAAATGAAGGCGTGTGTTTTCAAGTCCCCTTTCCCCTTCTGGGGAAAGGCTTTGACTGCTGGCTGCAGTGATTTAATTTTAAACTTGCTGCAGTAAACTAGCAGCAGAGTCAACTAGCACTAGTGCAATGCTAGCTAGTTGTTCCACAGTGCCCAAGATGGAGAGAGCCTTTTTAAACTCTGTCTGGGTCTGTGCATCATAGTGCATTTAAAAAGAAAGCAGGAAGCGCTAGTCACCAGTCATAGGTACAGCCAGCCACTTTGTGGATTAATTTTGTCACTGAATTTACTAGTGCACTGCTGTGCTACATACTCATAGACGTCACCATTCTTTGCTTGTTGTATGTGTGTGTGTGCATGCAATGAACTAATCAGCAGAGAAAAATACTAAAATATTACTATAGTGCATTCTTTCTCTGTGTTGTTGTTCAACGTTACACACAGTGATCACTTTAGTCAGTGTTACACACACATCCACTTCATTGAAAATAATAAAGATAAAAAACATCTTTTGTTCATCATTTAAATCCCAGTATTTATTTATTTATTTATGTATTTATTTATTTAATTTCTATACCGATATTAGTGGGGACATCATATCGGTTTACATCAAAACAATGAACGTAAGGAAATAAATTACATTAAACAGGGAGATGGGGTGGGAATGAGGAACTGTGAGAAAGCAGAATGAAGGTACATAGGAACAGACTATTCTGTAACAGAATAGCCAAATAAGTTAACATTGAGTATACTAATTTGAGAGACAAAAAGAACTATATACAACGGGAGTAAGGAGGGTTTGTGTGGGAGATTCAGGTGTGATTACATGGTTCAATTATGTTTGCAAGGGGAGAGAAAGGTGTTATTGTTAATAGACTTGTTTGAATAGCCAAGTTTTCAAGTTGGCTCTGAATTTTGCGGTGCAGGTTTCGAGCCTGAGGTTAGGGGGAAGAGAGTTCCAGAGCATGGGTCCAGCAATGGATAGGGCTCGTTCCCTTGTGGAAGTAAGATGTGCTCTTTTTAGTGAGGGTATGTGGAGGGTTCCACTATTGGAGGATCTGGCGGATTTTTTGGATTGTACTGGGCAGAATGGATCTACTAGCCAGTTTGAGTTGTGTGAGAGTATAGCTTTGTGTGTCAGTGTTAGGGTTTTGTATACAATGTGGGAGGGGATTGGAAGTCAATGTAAGTTCTTGAGGAGGGGAGTAATATGGTCATATTTGCAGGCGTTAGCGATGGTTCTCGCCACTGCATTCTGCAGCATTTGGAGGGGTTTTATGGTAGAGTATGGAAGGCCTAGGAAAAGGGAGTTACAATAGTCCATTTTTGTTGCAAGGGTGGCCTGAATGACAGTGTGAAAATCACTGGCATGAAGTAATGGTTTCAGTTTCTTCATGACATTAAGTTTGAAGACACCTTCCTTGAGGATAAGGTTGATATGTTTTTTTAGGTTCAGTTGTTGGTCTATTTGAACCCCAAGATTTTGTGCGCTGGGCTGTCTTGTGAAGGTATTGTAGGCAGGGTCATCTGTGATGGCTGGTTTGGGTGGTGATTATTGGGAGATAAAGAGCAGTTCAGTTTTTGATGCATTCAGGGCTAGATGAAAGTCTGAGAGTAGAGCATTGATGGAGGTGAGGCAATTTCTCCAATGGTTTAATGCTTTAGTTAGGGTATCCTGAATGGGTATGATAATTTGAACATCATCAGCCGAGATCGGATAGGTGTTGGCAAAGGGGGGTGAGGTATATGTTAAAGAGGGTGGATGAGAGGGAGGAGCTTTGAGGGACTCCCTGGGAGAGCGCATGAAGGGCAGATTCTGAGTTGCCTATTTTCACTGAGAATTTCCTATTTGTGAGATATGATGTGAACCAGTGTAGTGCAGTGCCCGAGATGCCATTGTGGGCTAGGCAGGTGAGGAGTTGCTTATGGCTTATGGTGTCAAAGGCGGCGGATATGTCTAAGAGGGCTAGTATATAGCTGGTTCCTTGGTCCATGCCTCTAAGAAGGAAATCTGTAAGGGAGAGAAAGAGGGTTTCTGTATTAAGGTGCCTATGGAATCCAAACTGGGAGGGGTGGAGAATCTTATTTTCCTCCAGATAGTCTGATAGTTGACTATTGACAACCCTTTCCATAATTTTTGAGATGAAAGGGAAATTAGAGATGGGGTGGAAATTGGCTGGGTCCTCTGGGTTCAAAGATGGTTTTTTTCAGGAGGGGTTTGACTGCAGCATGTTTAAGCGAGTCAGGGACAATGCCAGTTGATAGCGAGCAATTAATGATATCTGCGAGGGCTTTAGCTATGGTGTCAGGTATTGTAAGAAGGGCTTTAGTGGGAACAGTGTCAGAAGGGTGGGTGGCTGGTCTAATCTTTTTGAGGATTGAGACTATTTCCATGGAAGATGTAAGATCAAGGGAATTGAGTGTGGCAGTAGTGGGGCATGGGGAAGGGGAGATAGGATGGGGGTCAGGCGTGAATCTGAGAAGGATGTTTGCTATTTTACTGTGAAAGTATAGTGCCGACTCTTCACATTTGCTTCCTGCTTCTTTGTCAGAGAAGATTGGAGGGGTTGTCTTAGTGAGCTCAGTGACGTAGGAGAAAAGGGCTTTTGGATTGTAAATATAGTCGTGGATTTGTTTGGCATGGAGGTCACGTTTGGAATTAAGGGTGGAGGTTCTGTATTGATGCAGTGCTGATTTGAAAGAGGATGTCATGTGGGGTGATGGGTCTTTACGCCAGGCTCTTTCCTTTTGTCTTAGAATGTTTTTTAAGCGTTTTAGGTCAGTCGTGTACCATGGTTTTCGGTTTCTGGTGGATGAGTTGATATCGCGTTTGGTGATGGGGCATAGTTTATTTGCAATTTCTAATGTGAGGGAGCTCCATGAGTTTATTGCATCATCAGGATTGGAGCAGTTGAGTTTGGCTAGAGCTTTGGACAGAGCAGAGCTGAGGTCCTCGCTGGGGAAAGATTTTCTGAATGTGATGGTGTTGGTTGTAGGAGGGTGCAGTAAAGGGGTCTTGATGGTGAGGGAGGTTTTGATGAGAGTGTGGTCAGAACAGGGGTGCTTGTAGGGGTGTTGGGTGATTTGATGAGTGAATTAATGAATAACAGGTCAAGAGTGTGACCTGCTTTGTGGGTGGGGAAGGAGATGATTTGCTTGTATCCAATGGCTTCGAGAGAGTTTAGTACAGCTTCACAGGATGAGGCTGTACTAAATGGCAGATGGCAGGTGAAATTTGCCAAATGGCAGATGAAATTTAATGTGGACAAGAGCAAGGTGATGCACATAGGGAAAAATAACCCTTGCTGTAGTTACACGATGTTAGGTTCCATGTTAGGAGCTACCACCCAGGAAAAAGATCTAGGCATCATAGTGGATAATACTTTAAAATCGTCGGCTCAGTGTGCTGCAGCAGTCAAAAAAGCAAATAGAATGTTAGGAATTATTAGGAAGGGAATGGTTAATAGAACGGAAAATGTCATAATGCCTCTGTATCGCTCCATGGTGAGACCGCATCTTGAATACTGTGTACAATTCTGGTCGCCGCATCTCAAAAAAGATATAGTTGCGATGGAGAAGGTACAGAGAAGGGCAACCAAAATGATAAAGGGGATGGAACAACTCCCCTATGAGGAAAGGCTGAAGAGGTTAGGGCTGTTCAGCTTGGAGAAGAGACGGCTGAGGGGGGATATGATAGAGGTCTTTAAGATCATGAGAGGTCTTGAACGAGTAGATGTGACCCAGTTATTTACACTTTCGAATAATAGAAGGACTAGGGGGCATTCCATGAAGTTAGCAAGTAACACATTTAAGACTAATCGGAGAAAATTCTTTTTCACTCAACGCACAATAAAGCTCTGGAATTTGTTGCCAGAGAAGGTAGTTAGTGCAGTTAGTGTAGCTGGGTTCAAAAAAGGTTTGGATAAGTTCTTGGAGGAGAAGTCCATTAATGGCTATTAATCAATTATACTTAGGGAATAGCCACTGCTATTAATTGCATCAGTAGCATGGGTTCTTCTTAGTGTTTGGGTAATTGCCAGGTTCTTGTGGCCTGGTTTTTGGCCTCTGTTGGAAACAGGATGCTGGGCTTCATGGACCCTTGGTCTGTCCCAGCATGGCAATTTCTTATGTTCTTATCGATGTGGAGGTTAAAATCTCCAAGAATGATGGCCGGAAGATCAATATTGATGTTGTCGTTAATGAACTCAATAAGAGGGGAGGGGCGTAGACATGGGAGATCTGAAGTTCTTGAGATTTGTAGAGCCCTATCTTGTGTTTGGGGAGGTTCAATATTGATTGGCTTAAGATTTAAGCGCTTTTTAACTGCTAGGAGGAGGCCTCTGGGACTTGCATGCGTCCTGGGGCTTTACGCGTGTCAACGGGCATTTTTAAAATAGACCTGGCATGCATAGACCCGGTCACATGCATAAATCCTCTGGATTTACATGCGTAACCCTTTTAAAATCTGGCCCTAAGTGTTTTGGGTGAAAACTAGGCCTTTGTGACAGAAAATATCAGCATCTGTCCCTCTAAAATTATCTCCAGCATAGTTATGCTCTGTAGTTCTAAACTGTTGCCAGTGAAAACCAAACTCTGAAAACTTTATTCTCTAAGAAAACACTTAAAAACATCATGGCTAAAGAAATTACCTTTAAAATGAAATTTTGGTAAGTTCAAAACACTCCTTTTAGTGAGTTAACTTTAAACATCTTTTAGTGCTTTGACTTAAGATAGTAGCATTACATGTTATTAACCTTCCCGCAGACTCCATCTCATGGACAGGTGCTCCACCTACTGCCTTGCCTCAGCTGGTGCCTCTGCAGTCCTAGCACCGCTGCCAGGACTCTGTCGCTCCATTCCCGCAGCCCTGATGCCGCCGATGTCTCCGCTCTTCTTTGCGGCTCTAAGCTGCCATCAGGATCTTCTCTTCATGGCAAGGCCTGCTTCCTCTCTCACTAGGCAGGTATGCCACCAATGTAGCCTTCCTCTGGACTCTCCTCTAGGTGCGGGTGTGTGCCTCTTCTGCAGTTTTAAAGGGCCAGCGGTGGGAAAAGTTCCATGGCCCCAATGGATGACATCATCCACCCTCGCCTGTTTCAGCCCTGTAAAAGGGCTCTGCTTTTTTCCCTCAGTGTCTAAGGATCCAGTCTTCACAGTGGTCTGTAGGGCGTGTCCTGGCTTCAAGTTCCACTGCTTCATCTGGAGTCTGCTTCGCCTTCGGCGTTGTCCACGACCAGCCATGGGCGGCTGTGTAGGGCACACTGCGTGCAGCACTCACCCAGTAATTTCTCCTGAATCCTTGCCTGAGACCTCCAAGTATCCTGAAATCTTTTCTGAGTCTTCTGAGTATCCTGAACCCTTGTCTAAGTCCTCCATGTATCCTGAGTCTATGTCTGCATCCTCCAAGTATCCTGAGTCTACGTCTGAGTCCTCTGAGTATCTTGGGTCTATGTCTGAGTCCTCCAAGTATCCTGAGTCTTCGTTTGAGTCTTCTGAATATCCCGAGTCTATGTCTGAGTCTTCTAGCTCCTGTCTCTTCTTGTTCCTGCCCTCAGCCTCTGTCTGGCCTCACACACTCGTCGTTCCCAAATGGCAGGCCCGGAAGGACTATCGAGTGGCCGGAGGGCTACTCCCGAGCCCAGCATTGCATTGCTGGGTCTCATTGGTGCGTGTGGGTCCAGTGGAGGGCTGAGCCTGCTTTGTTCCTGTTCCAGACTTGTCTTGCCTTGTCTTTAGACCAGCCTTGCTCCTGCTCTGCCCATGCTTGTACTCGCTCATTGTGTCTTGGGGCTCCTCTCTGAGCCATGCCATGATCCAAGGGCTCACAATCTCCCTTGAGAAAGTGACCATGCCTCCGCACTCACAACATTACACAGACCTCATCACTAAGCAGCTTTGGGTAAACAGAGAGTTTCTGTTACATTGCTAAAGCATTGCTATGGCATTGCTTTGGCATTATCAAGGAGATGACTTGAGAAGACTGAACAGACCTAAATTTTAGCCACTTTTTAACATTGAAATGAATAGGGACAATACGTTTAATTAAATCAACAAATATCCCACTCACACAATCTCCAAAACACAAATAAATCATATTGATGTCCTGTGTCTTTTCATAACTATTACAACCAATTTAATTACTCTTAGAGCCAATTATATTCATAACCTGAGACAGAAATATTTTTATCCCAAAACAAGTGCCAAATACTTATTTCTTTATTCCCCTCTGATGACCAACACAAACAAAATCCAGTTTCTAAGGTGTTTTAACATTTTTTTTCACTTTAGGACCCCCCTGGGTTAAATGGGTATAATAGCTCCTTTAAAATGCACTTTATATCCCAAACTTCTAATGTGATCATGTTATTATATGCTTCCCACCAAACATGCCAGGTTTTTAAATTAAAAAAAAGTGTGTATTTAATTTTTTATTACATTTGAAAGTGTCTACATGCACTATTGTGGCCATCGGTTATTCACTGATATCACCAGCAGCTTCAGCAAGGACCCCTGGGCCAGCACATACAGCACTACTCACCAGGGCTTTGACTACTGCGATAACACTGATTTCTGCCCCCCACATAAAGTTCCCCTGGGAACTTCCCAAGCCCAGTGCTTCACATTCTTGCAGCTGCCAGTCTCTTACAGCGAGACACACATTGCCTTCACTCCCAGGTAATTTTTCTTTTTTTTTTTTAATGGAAAAACATTCCAAAAACGGGGCACTTCCTCCCCAGACTCTCCCAACAATAGAGACAGTCATCAGGGTCATCAGCAGCTGTTCCTGCACAGCACTTCTCCTCCCAAGGAAGGTAAACAAATATATATTTTTTTACTTTATTTACAGCTCTGCTGAGTTCCTCTGCCAGCTTGTCCCCAAGCACCACTGCAAGGTCATGACTCCACTGAGTTCCTCTGCCTGCCATTTTCCAAGCACCATTGCAGGGTCATCTTGCCTTCACTGATTTCCCCTGCCTGCTTCACCTCAACAACTGTTTGGCATGAAGTAGGTAGGGGAAGTCAGTGGAGGCGATCCTTAGTTCTGCTGTTTGCCAAACACAACTGAGTCAAGACTCTACTGTGATCCTCTGCTTCCTTTTCTCCAAAACCACCACTGAGGCATTGCCTAATGTATCCTGCATAAGTCTGTCTTGCTCCACTCATACCACTGTGGCCTGACACTTTCTGGTATAGAATGCCATACTTCAACCATAAATACAATGGCCTGACACTTCCAGCTGTGGTATGCCATACTACACCATATCCACTGAGGCCTAACGTATCCTGAATAAGCTTCTCTTGCTCCAATTATATCCAATGTGGCCTGACACTTCCAGCTGCAGAATGCCATGCTTCATCCACCATATCTAAAACATCGTACAGAAGGTCAGGATCATTAACATTTTCCAATAAGCTTTGCAGTGCCTAAGAATGATACATTTTCTACCTGAATAGGTATTTTACAAATGCTCCATTGACATGATACTGACAAAACCAGAACTTTTGAAGTGTTACAGCTACAATTCTCACTGTGTTGCTCTGTTCCTACCATTCTAGTTTTTAAAAATTATTAACCAACACCACTTCTGCTACCATTCTTCCTAGCCATACTTGCCACACTAAGGTGACCAATCACTCCACTCTTCTATGCATGTGTAAGAACTGGCAAATGTCTTTGGAGGTGTTACGGCTAACATCTCGCTGCATTGCTCTGCTTTTACCATTTCATTTCTTAAGATAAAGTAGCATCTCTGCTGTCGCTGCCATTCTAAAACAGTCTTGGTACCTTAGAGCACTTCCTACACTACCACAACTGTGTTCAATGTTCTTGCCAAATCCTCTTCCCCTGCAGTATTTGCCCACTTTTCATCTTGCCCTAGCCATACATTTTTTTTGCAAACATACCAAAACAATCCTCTGGCTTTTCATACCATACTTCCTCTATGGTTCTCATCTTCTTGTAATCTCTTGCCCTTGCCATGGCTATCCATTAGGGATGTGAATCGTTTTTTGACTATTTAAAATATTGTCCGATATATTTTAAATCATCAAAAATCATTAGAGGCGATATATAATAGGAATTCCCCCGATTTATCGTCAAAAATCGTAAATCAGGGGAAGGGGGAGGGGAAGGGGGATGGCGGGAAACCAGCACAATAAAACAACCCTAAAACCCACCCGACCCTTTAAAATAAATCCCCCACCCTCCCGAACCCCCCCAAAATGTCTTAAATTACCTGGGGTCCAGTGGGGGGTGGGTCCCGGTGTGATCTTCCACTCTCGGGCCACGGGTGCGTTGATAGAAATGGCGCCGGCACTACCTTTGCCCTGTCTTCCTCCCCAGACTCTCCCAACAATAGAGACAGTCATCAGGGTCATATGACAGGGCAAAGGTAGGGCCGGCGCCATTTTGGTTCCTGTCCCCCGATGTCACGAGCGTAGGAGATCGCTCCCGGACCCCCGCTGGACCCCCAGGAACTTTTGGCCAGCTTGGGGGGGCCTCCTGACCCCCACAAGACTTGCCAAAAGTCCAGGAACGACCTCCTGCACTCGAATCGTGTTGCCGTATTGCAATATGGCAATATGGCCATATGGCCGGCGCCATTTTGCAATACGGCCCGAGTCACACAATGGCTGAAAATGGACCTTGTAGTTATCAGTCAATGTATCTAACAAAGAGTCAAAGAATCCTGAAAGATAACATTCCCAGCAGAGAGTCCATGGCAAGAAACTCAAGGAAGGCAACATGATCAAAAGGAACTCAAGAAAGTAACTCCAAGAAAGACAGCCCAGTTTGCATGTTTCGGTGTGATAAAGAGTTGTCTTCCATGTCCTAAAATTAATTGACAAAAATCCTTTCAACACATAAACGTAGCCCAAGGTGACAAGATCCCCATTAAGCTTTGGTTTGAGGATTTTGTCACCTTGGGCTACACTTATGTGTTGAAAGGATTTTTGTCAATTAGTTTTAGGACATGGACAACAACTCTTTATCACACAGATACATGAAAACTTGGTTTTTATTTATTTCTAAAGTTTAAAATACTACAAGTAACAACTTGCCAAAGAAAACGAGTGACCAATCAAAAGATTTACCGTGAAGGCAAATATCAGGAAACATAATAAACACTTATAAGTCTTACAAATCCACAATTTAGAGGAATCCAAGTCTAAAATTAAATGAAATTGCACCATGAAATAAAAGAAAGGAAGAAGCACTACATCCAGACAAACTATTTTCAAGCAAATAAACCCTTCAAGGTAAATGGTTATACTAATTTCCACAACTGAAGCAGTTGCAGACTTATTGGTTTGGACAGCTATCAACTGGGAAGGACAAAAGAAAATATATCTATTTGCTTGAAACATGATTAAACATTTACATGGAAATCTCAGAAAGAATAATCTTCCTAACTGCAAAGCTTTTGGTTTCAATAAGAGAAACAGTTTCTTTTTCTTTTTGTATAGACTTGGAGATATCTGAAAATATATAAAAACAATTGAAGAAGGAAACATTTTTAACCTTAGTAAACATTTTAAGGAGCCAGTCTTTAGAGTCAGGTAATATTCATTTTAGAAAGCACTGCTGTCAGTTTCCAACTTCTCTTGTAATTGAATAAGCACCATGCAATTAAGGAGACCTGGAAGCTGAACCCAAATCACAGGCTCCTTTTTGTTACATAGTGACAAATAAAAAGCCTCAGAGAAAAGTAGAAAAGACTGAGCTGTTATTTTTAATACAAAATAGCATGTCTCCTAAACACATTTACATCTGAGATAGTAGGTAACATAGAAAATGTAAAAGATGGAAAGTATGTCTTCTTGAATAATTTTCAAAATTCTCCAGCTTACTGTAACTAGAGCAGGGTCGACAAACTCCAGCCCTCAAGAGCCACACACAAGCTTGATTTTCAGCATATCCGCAATGAATATGCATGAGATATATTTGTATGCCATGAAGGCAGTGCATGACTGAACTCTAGTTTTTGTGGATGTACATGGGATTTTTGAAATTAGTAAGTATGATTTTAGAGGGTATATTGGGATAAGGGTGGTTGTGGATATAAGTAAGATGGGTATTTATGTATGTGTATATTGTAGGTACTCGACCGTGAACAGGAATTTGTCCCCCGAGGAGATTGAGTTTGTTAAAGATTTCCCCTGAAGAAGCCCGGGAAGGGTGAAACAAGGCACCTTGTTGGGGTGAACATCGTTGGAACGGAGTGAACATTACTGAAGTGGAAGATTATATATACCTTGGAAATTGTAATGTTTATGTATTAGATGTCTAAATTGGGGTGAATATTGTTGGAAATGTGGGGATGGAATGGGGTAACAATATAACATCAATGTATTAGATGTCTAAATAGCGAGTGAGTACTGAAATATTAATGTATTTTATGGGTGAGTTTTATGTGTATGAATGAGTGTGAATGTGGATATGGGATATTAAAGGGATAGGGGTAGGAGATGTCTGTAGAGTATTATAGTATATATGAATTATGTTATTTGAATATGATATTTGCACAGTTATAAGATGGATGAGGTTACTCATCATGTTTGATTAAAGTGTACACTTTATACATAATGTGTGAATTGGTTGAAGTGCAATATAAATAAATAAAAAAATTGAACAAATTATGTTTTCTTTGTATGGGATTACATATATGTTGTAGCACATAATGAATTATAGTATTGTGTAAATGAATGATAATAATTATTAATGATTCCTATTTGTGCGATGATGATGAACTCTAGTTCAGCCACCCCTGAACTAGAGTTTTTGACAAAAAGCTTTGTTTTAACTGGGTTCTATTTAACATTTGGGTACTTGCCAGGTATTTGTGACTTGGACTGGCCACTGTTGGAGACAGAATACTGGATTGGTCACTGTTGGAGAGAGGATATTGGGCTTCATGAAACCTTGGACTGACCCAGTATGGCATATCTTATGTTCTTATGACC
Source organism: Rhinatrema bivittatum (assembly GCF_901001135.1). Lineage (NCBI taxonomy): Eukaryota > Metazoa > Chordata > Amphibia > Gymnophiona > Rhinatrematidae > Rhinatrema > Rhinatrema bivittatum. The sequence goes on along the minus strand of NC_042617.1, from coordinate 402,774,743 downwards.
TTATGTTATGACTTTTGTACTCCTTCTCAATCACAACCAATTCTTGTTTAAGATGAAGAATTTCACTTTCTTGAGTAGCAAAGTTCTGCACTGAGCTTTCCAGTTTCTGTGATATCTCTTGAATCTGACAAGAAGAGACAGCTCCATAGCCTGAATAATTTTCCATAAAGTCTGAAAATTAAATTGAGCAGGTCTCTCCAGCACTTTGCTACTGAAAGAGGAAAAAGATGCCAAACTATCCATCAGAGCAGCTGCATTCATTCTTTCAAATTCCAGGTCTGAACCAGATAATGCTATACCACTTCCTTGGCCAACACCTGTGACAATCTCCCTTGGGGCTGAGTCATTCCAACTCTGCTACCAATACATTGCTACATTGGTACCCTTTCCACTGCACTGAATCTCACTGACACATTCAACTAAACACTGTCATCAGAACAAATTGTACAGATTTACCTTCAGGATTGGAGGGCATCAAAGTGGAGGGGGGGAGAATGCTTCCCCAGGCTAAAACTGACCATGAAGACCAGAGTGTCTCCTTCTACTCCCAGCATCTCCAAGGACAGCATCAGAGAAGACATCATGGTGCTCAGCTGAACAAAGGAATATATTGGTCCATGGACCGATTGGACAGGAGGAGAAATTACAGGTATCTGATGCCATTTATGATCCTTTCCCAAAGATGATGTAGCAGAAGATAAAAAGAACTGCCTAATGTCCAATAACAGCCCTCTTGTTTTTGCCATCTTGGATTCAAGCATGTTTAAAATCTGTGTTTCACAACAATCAACCCAATCGTATCACTGGTAAAACTATCAAACATTTACTGGTCATTGCCAAGTGTTATATGTAGGCCTCTCACTCACAGGGTCTGCATAGCATATCAGACTCCTACTTAGGTACAAGGCCACCTTACTTTAATTATAATATTTTTGTTAGAATTTTTTAAATTTTTTGCACATTAAAACTGCCTCGTCTTAGTTCTTCAAATAGAATTTTCATATATTATATTCCAAAGGTACGGGAGAAACCATAACTACTTATCTCGCCAATTTTGATTAGTCACCCGACACGCGCGTGTTTCGAACCAACGGTTCTGCTTCAGGGGAATTTTCTTCCGTATCCTGTCTCAAAGACGAACTTCTGAGTTTCCGTTCTGCAAGTTTGAGGCGTCCATCTCTCTTCTTGGCTCGATTGTCACAATTTTGAATCTTGCCGCGGCTTCCTTACGCGTAAGGAAGCCGCGGCAAGATTCAAAATTGTGACAATCGAGCCAAAATTGTGACAATCGAGCCAAGAAGAGAGATGGACGCCTCAAACTTGCAGAACGGAAACTCAGAAGTTCGTCTTTGAGACAGGATACGGAAGAAAATTCCCCTGAAGCAGAACCGTTGGTTCGAAACACGCGCGTGTCGGGTGACTAATCAAAATTGGCGAGATAAGTAGTTATGGTTTCTCCCGTACCTTTGGAATATAATATATGAAAATTCTATTTGAAGAACTAAGACGAGGCAGTTTTAATGTGCAAAAAATTTAAAAAATTCTAACAAAAATATTATAATTAAAGTAAGGTGGCCTTGTACCTAAGTAGGAGTCTGATATGCTATGCAGACCCTGTGAGTGAGAGGCCTACATATAACACTTGGCAATGACCAGTAAATGTTTGATAGTTTTACCAGTGATACGATTGGGTTGATTGTTGTGAGATACATTGAAGGTACACTGGAGTACAGTTGTATACGGGTAGAAGGTTGTGATTAAAATCTGTGTTTTCCAGAACTGCCAGAGATAATTGGAAATATCACCTTTTCAAGAAAAATATAAAAGTCTGGCCTTTCAAACCCCTCACCTGAGTGTTTCAAGGTGGGTGTGTAAAGCTACTGGTCCTGGACATGGAAGACAGATTGCAACTACATTTTATTTCAGCATTGCTCTGTTCCCTCTCTATATACCTATACCTATGACATGTTTTTCAGATCCATAGAAGGACCATTGAAGTTGCAGCATTGTGCTAGCTACATTGCACTGAATCTTTGTCTCTCTAAAATTTATCCTCTCTACCTTCTCCTCAACAGGAGACAGAGGCTAATTCCTGAGAAATTAGCTGAAGGTCCCCACTGAGGTCCTCCAGATTCCAGAAGAAGTGCACTACAACCAGTCCTATAGGCAAACCAGGGCTGTAATAGGAAGGAGTTTTAGTCTCCTGAAGAACTACTTCACATCCTTGGACAGATCAGGCAAGAGCCTGCAGCATCCTACATAATCTAGCCAAAACATGCCAGCAGTCATCTCCTGAGGGGCTTCAGCCAGAGGCCTCAGGCATTGATGAGAAGGCTGCAGAAGAGATGTACCATAAATCCAGTCCTATGCCCACAGCCAAGTAGTCAACACCAGAAAATATTGATAAAGAGACATCTTTAATGGGAGAACATTTATTTACAGAATGAAATTTCTCAATTTACAGTATTACATTTTTTGTCTTTTTCATGGCCACCAATGGTTTCCAAATACTGGCCCTTCCTTGCTCCTTCACCACACCAACCAACACAGTTGGAGATAACACTTGCCTGTGGGGGAAACAGTCTCTCATCAGCAGTAACATGCAGAGAGGTTTGCAAACATTGCATCACTGGAAAAAAGTCTGCCATTGGTGTATGAGTGTTGACAAGAAGGTGGAGGAGGAGGAGGGGGAGGGGAAGTGGTGTTTTGCCCAGACAACACATAGTCCAAGACTTTCTCAATGATATGCACCACTCTATCTATAATTTCTATCAATATCTCCATTTTATTTTCTATGTTCCAGTTATTATGGTGTATAGCATTCAACTCTGAATATGTATACAGCCACGCTTTCTTTTTTTAATATCCAGTATCTTTGGTGGAGTCTTGACCAAAGAAAGTTTTCTCTTATTTTAGTTACCTCATTGACTAGCAAGGCCAGCACCTCTGGAGAAAAACTGTATCCTAATCTGTGATCCTTGTCTGGCAGCCACTGTGTGGATAGGGGTGAGTTATATACACAGTGGGGCAGATTTTAAAAGCCCTGCGCGAATAAATCCAGCTAGATTTACACGTGCAGGGGAGTTACTCGTGCCTAGCCTATTTTGCATAGGCCTGGTGATGCGCGCAAGCCCCGGGACACACGGGGCTTTGAAAAAGGGGCGGGAAGGGTGTGGGGGTGTGGGCTGGGTGCCATTCCTGAGGTGGTCCAGGGGCGGGACCGAGGCCTCCAGCACAGCTGCCGTGCCAGGGAAGCGCACGCCGGCAGCCGGCCGGCGTGCGCAAGTTACACCTGCCAGAGGCAGGCGTAAATAAAATAAAGGTAGGGGGGATTTAGGTAGGGCTGGGGGCGGGTTAGATAGGGGAAAGGAGGGGAAGGTTGGGGGGGAGTGGAAGGAAATTTCCCTCTGAGGCCGCTCTGATTTCACACACATATGTTATAAAATCGGGCATAGATTTGTGTGCGCCAGCCCAGTATATTTTATATCAGATGTCCATGCATACCTAACAGAAAACTACCAACATATGTTATCAATAGATAGGTGCACTTTAAAAAATTGGATTACATTTTATGTATTTTACTAGCCTACATGATAGTAAAATAATAATGCACACAAACTAAACTGCTAAAAGTTACACCTATGTAATGGCATGTACTCAGATGGATCCACAAACATAATAGGGGAGCAAACATAATAGGGGAGCAAGGAACTGCACTCCAAATATTCAATCCAATCAACCAGGGGAATGCAGAAGTATTAAATCAGTCCCACAGTTCAAATTCCATGAAGTCAACTTTTTATTGCAACTTTTTATTGCAAATAGAAACCTTTATCAAGAAAGCCAAACCTTCCACTCACCCATCTGACACCATACCCACAAAACATCTCCTCACAATACCCAATATTATTGCTAAACCATTAACAAATATCATTAACCTCTCCATTAATTTGGGACAGGTACCTCTCCCCTTGAAACAGGCTATTGTCAAACCCATCCTAAAGAAACCCAAACTTGACCCCTCTGATCTAGCCAACTATCGCCCTATTTCCAATCTTCCATTTATTGCTAAACTCCTTGAAAAAACCGTTAACAAGCAACTCACAGAATACCTTGAAGACAATCACATCCTTGCCCCCACACAATACGGCTTTCGGAAATCTCATAGTACTGAGACTCTTTTACTTTCCCTAACAGACCACATTATTAAAGGATTTGAGAAAGGACAATCATACATACTAGTCTTCCTTGACATCTCCTCCGCATTTGACACCGTCAGCCATCCCATTCTCCTACAGCGGTTGACTGAAATAGGCATTACAGGTGTTGCCCACAACTGGTTCAATTCATATCTCAGCAATAGAGATTACAAAATTCAGCTAGGCAATCATGTTTCCAAGGCTATCCCCCTTAATCAAGGTGTCCCTCAAGGTTCATCCCTCTCTTCAACCCTCTTCAATATTTACATTCTACCCCTCTGTCACTTCCTATCCAGCCTAAATCTCCCACACTACATATATGCTGACGATGTTCAGCTCCTCATACCCATCACTGACTCTATTTCTAAAACCATGGATTTCTGGAACGATACTCTTCAATCCATAAACAATCTCCTTTCTTCCATCCACCTAGCTCTCAACACTACTAAAACTGTTATCATGCTCATCTCACCCCTTAACCACTCGATCCTTCCCCCTCTTTCACAGTTCCAATTTGCACAACAAGTCCATGATCTGGGTATCATTTTCGATGGGCATTTCACACTGAAGAAATGTATCAACAACATACTAAAAGATGGCTTCTTTAAACTTCATACACTAAAAAAACTAAAACCCTTACTACACCCCCCCCCCCTGATTTCCAAACAGTGCTCTAAACCACCATCTTCGCCAAAACCGACTACTGCAACTCCCTTCTCCTCGGCCTTCCTAACCCCATTCAAATTTTACAAAACACAACAGCCCGAATCTTGACCAACTTACGCAGACACGACCATATTACACCTGTTCTAAAAGATCTACATTGGCTCCCAATAGCTTCCCGTATACAATATAAGACTCTCTCTCTCATCCACAAGGCTTTATACAATCCTGAAATGAACTGGTTTAATGAATCCTTCCGCTTACACCAGTCTAATAAGCCTACTAGACACGCACATCTCGCAACTATGCCCATCCCTTCCCCTAAACTCTACAAACTAACATCTACCAGAGCCCGTGCAATATCGATAGCCGGGCCGACCCTTTGGAACACAATGCCAGTTGAACTACGGCAAGAGGAATGCCTCAAATCGTTCAAGCGGAAACTCAAGACCTGGCTCTTCGCCAAGGCATATACCTAATTTCTCCCTTCCCCTCCACTGCCCACCCTTCCTCTCCTCTGCCCCTCTCTTCTGGCCCTCTATCCCCTCACTTCATCCTTTTCCTACCTTTTTCTCCCCCTCACCTCATACACTTTTTCTCCCCCCCTCACCTCATACCTTTTTCTCCCCCCTCACCTCATTCCCTTCCCTCTGCTCGCCACTCCCCCCTCTCCTCCTAGCACCCCTAAACTGCTTATCTCTTAGTGTCTTCCTTTTGTACATATGTATATATTTACAAACCTCGTTGATTATTTAATGCTAATTTCCTTTTGTTATTCACACCCTCATTTATTCATTTGTTAACTTGTTTTATTTGTTCAATGTAAAGCGCCATGCCTGGCGTTTGTTTGTGTTACACTGTAAACCGATGTGATATCCTGGATGAATGTCGGTATATAAAAATTTGAAATAAATAAATAAATAAATAAATAAATCATAGCGGCATTCTCCATTGCTTAAAGTGACACAGATTTCAACATAGAGGGGTCCCCCGACACGGACCCATGTTTCGCCAAACGCGGCTGCATCGGGAGGGACACTTAGTTTTATGCGGTATTCATATGATATAAAACAAAACAAAATTTTTTTAATTAGAAAAAACGGGAACCGGTAACAAAACTGGATCAAACATTTGTCTAACAAATTTAAAGATAACATATATTTACAAAACTTAATCCTTGAATGTATTATTTAGATATATTGTGAAAACAAGAAGAAGCGCAAGCAGTGCTGGCAGACCTCAGCGTTAGGATGGACAAACAAACATTTTTTTGGCGCCAAAGAACCTCTCTCATAAAAGCTCACTAGGATTTTACCCGATCAAGATTTTTAACCTAAAAAATTATACACGACGGCAGAACACAGAGACATATACAGTAGAACTGTTACAAAAGAAAACCAGCATTATAACATAGGCCAGTAATCTTCTGTAAACAAACTGACCGCAATACATTATTAAGATTTGATAGTCATCACTCCACTGCATTAAGGTCTAATATCCCAGCTGGTCAGCTACTCAGACTCAGGCGTCTCTGTTTTTCCTGAGCAGATTTTATTAGTGAAGCTAAGCAGATGATAGCTAGGTTTCGAGAACGGGAGTACCCACGACACATAGAGAGTTTAAACATGCACTCTATGCTAACCGTGAATATTTATTTTTACCACAAAATAGATCATCAGACAAGTGCATCGATTGTATCCTACCATTTTCAACTCACGTACATACTGTCACCTCAATCATTAAACATTACTGGCCTATGTTATCTATTCATAGAATCTTTGAAATCCAAGTCCATTTTTCATTCTGCTGGGGTCGCAATTTGAAAGATGTCTTAGTTCACTCACATTTGAAGGACCCTGTGCCAGAAGGCTCAGCACAATCTTTGGGCCAGGCTCCCTGTAGGCATTGTTTGGTATGTTCTTTGACTGCCCCACTATCTGTTTTTTAACATCCCACATCTCATGTTGAATTTCAATTAAATTTCACTTCAACCTGCCAAACTAAAGGTGTTATCTATGTGATAGTGTGCCCTTGTGCCAAACGGTATGTAGGGAAGACTTCTCGTCCCATTCGGATCCGTATTATAGAGCACCACTCTAATATTTAGAATGATAAGGAAACAACTCCCATGGTGACCCATTAGATCACTGCAGGTCATACTGAATCTGAGATTAAATTTTATGTTATTGATGTGGTGCCCCTGCCACCCCGGGGTGGGAACTTCTCGCATATCCTAATATGTAGAGAACAAAAATAGATATTTAAATTGAATAGTTTGGCACCTCAAGGGCTTAACAACAAAATAGTATGGCAGTTTTCTCTCTAATACTCATTCTATTACTATTTATGTGGTCTATTCCTGATCTGTTTTTTGATTGGTCAAAAACCTGGACAGTAGTGCATGTTGATTGGCTGTGTGTTTAGGCGCCAAATCTGACTGCCTCTTCAAAAACCAGGTTGTGTCAGCATTCTGCACTCTCCTTGCACTGAAATTATATCAAGACACTGACGTCCAAAGGGATGGTTTATATTTCATATCCAGTTTTGTCTGTACACTTGTTTATGGGCATTAGTAGATTTTTTTTAAGGATTTCATGGGTTTAATTTTGAAATATATGGCGAGTCTATTCTCTCAATGACAGATTATTTTTCTTATTTTTCTTATTTCACTAGGTTTATTCCTTTGCGCTGAAACTACACCAAAGTTTGAGGTCCAAAGGTATTAGTTTTCTGTTTGACATCGCACTTTGAAGTACATCCGATCGGGGTCAATAGTAGTGTTTAAATTCAGTATGTATTTTTTGGTCTTTACTTCGATAAACAATGCCAGTTTTCTTTTGTAACAGTTCTACTGTATATGTCTCTGTGTTCTGCCGTCGTGTACAATTTTTCAGGTTAAAAATCTTGATCGGGTAAAATCCTAGTGAGCGTTTATGAGAGGGGTTCTTTGACACCAAAAAATGTTTGTTTGTCCATCCTAACGGTGAGGTCTGCCAGCACTGCTTGCGCTTCTTCTTGTTTTCACAATACATCTAAATAATACATTCAAGGATTAAGTTTTGTAAATATATGTTATCTTTAAATTTATGTTAGACAAATGTTTGATCCAGTTTTGTTACCAGTCCCCGTTTTTATTTAATTAAAATTTTTTTGTTTTGTTTTTTAGCATATGAATACCACATAAAACTAAGTGTCCCTCCCGATGCAGCTGCGTTTGGCAAAACACGGGTCCGTGCCGGGGACCCCTCTTGTTGAAATCTGTGTCACTTTAAGCAATGGAGAATGCCGCTATGATGCAATAAAAATTTGACTTCATGGAATTTGAACTGTGGGACTGATTTAATACTTCTGCATTCCCATGTACTCAGATGGAACATCTCTACCTGTAAAAAGGCAACACCATAAATATTAAACCAGTCCCTAAACACCAATACATCTCCAATTAGGAAAACAGAAAAAGCCAAGCTGTATAGATTCCCACACAGAAATAATTGTAAAACTATATGATTAAATGTTTCAAAACAGATGATGAACCGAACAGCAGCTAACAATTAAAAACTCTTCAAAATGATTAAAAATTCTCCAAACAACAATAAAATACTTCAAAATAGCAGACACATCACATAATACCCAATAGTTAAAATGGCAGTCAAACAAGAAAAATGAACTTAAAAAGCCACCTATACTTACCCTCTCCAGCAGTTCTCCTATTCCTTTTCCTTGGAGACCACACCAGAAGCAGCAACAGTTGCTGAAGCTGTCCTTAGGGACCACAACCAGTCTCTTCCCTCTCCCTCTCTCTCTCTTCCCTCTCCCTCTCTCTCTCTCTCTCACACACACACACATACACACACAAACACACACACACAGGCCCCTGGCTGAACCGCTCATCTTCAGCCCCACCACCCTGGTCTTAGGCAGCAGTAGCAGCCAGTGGCACCGATGTTCGACCCCACCAACCTGGTCTTCAGCGGTGGCCAGCAACACCGATCTTCTGTTCTTTGGCCCTATCAGCCTGGTCTTTGGCATTGGCCAGCAGCTCCAGTCTTCATCCATGCTGGCCTTATCTCAGACAGCAGCAGCCAGCGGCTCTAATCTTCGGCCTTGGTGGCCTGGTCTCTGGCAGCGGACTGCAGTGCTGATCTTCAGGTCTTTGGCCTCAGCAGCTTGGTATCTGGCGGTGACCAGCAACTTTGGTTTTTGCCCACCAGTCTGGTCTCTGGCAGCAGTCAGCAGTTCCAGCCTTTGGCCCCGCTGGCCTGATCTCCAGCGGCAGCCAGCAGCACCGATCTTCGTGTCTTCAGCCCTGCCAGCCTGGTCTCTGCCGGCAGTCGGCAGCTCCAGTCTTCAGGTTACAGGCCCCGCCAGCTGCAGGTAGGACACAACACACCTGCCGGTGCATGGTGACACACTGGTGTCACAACACACCAATTGAGAATCGCTGACTTACATTATCTATGCCAACCCCCCACCCATCTCTCTCACATCCCATGTTTCTTCTAAACCCTTCCAAGAATGAACCAAAAGCTATTAAAAATAAAAGCAACTGGGCAAGAACATAAGAAATGCTATGTTGGGTCCAACCAAGGTACAATGAGCCCAGCATCCTGTTTCCAAAAGTGGGCAATCAAGGTCACAAATACCGGGAAAATCTCATGAAGTAGATATATTTCCTTTTACTCTCTCTCAGGGATAGAAATAGCTTTCTTTAGTCTACATGGCTAATAATGTGTTATAGACTTTTCCTCTAGAAACTTGGTCAAACATCTTTTAAACCCTATTATGTCAGTTACCATGACCATGTCCTCTAGCAACAGATTCCACATCTTGATTGCAGGCTGAGTGAGAAAGTACTTTCTACTATTTTGTTTTAAATCTGCTAGTTGTTAGTAGTTGTGTACAGGCCAAAAAATTCATGTTCTGTCATTTTGTAGCATTTGGGGACAAATTTCAGTGCTATTCATGTTTTTTCACAATTTTCTTTGGTTTCAAAAACAGCGAGCACTATTCGTAAATAGTGTGCACTAATCAGAATATTGCCCACTAATCCGAAATAATACACTATTTCTAAATAGTACACCCCATTTGAAATAGTTCACTATTTCTGATTAGTGAGCAGAAAATCAATAGAAGGAGAAACACAAAATATTGAGGGTTTTTTCTGCCATTTCATTTTGAAAATGGCATGAAAAGACAAAGACAATATTATTCACATTGTCTATGTCATTTCAAACAAATGCACATGCCTAGATGTTAGTTTCATAGAATAGTTTTAATATTTTAAAGATTTAATAACTATCCTTTATTTACTCATTCAACTTCACTTAATGATGTTATAAACTTTTATTATGTCACCTCTCAGCTGTTTCTTTTCCACACTGAAGAATGCAAGGCGGCATATTGTCTCATCACTGGAGAGCTGTTACATCCCCTTTATATTTGTTGATGCCCTCCTCTGCAGCTTTTCTAGTTCTGCTTTGTACTTTTTGAGATGGGGAGACCAGAACTGCACACAATATTCAAGGATGAAGTCAAGCTATGGCTCGGTACAGAGGCAATATTTTTTCCATTTTATTCTCCCTTCCTGTCCAATCATTTTATGTATTTATATTCCACCTTCCAAGCATTCTATTTGCTTTTTTTGAACACTGCTGCAGACTGAGCTGAGGATTTTAACATGTTGTCTACAAGGACATCAAGGTCTTTTTCCTGGGTGTTTACTCTCAATACAAGGCCCAACATTGTGCACCTGTAGTTGGTATCATTTTTCCCTATGAGCATCACTTTGAACTTTTTCACATTAAAATTTAATCTGCCATTCAGAAGCTCAGTCTCACAAAGTCAGTCCCTCTGCAGTACCTTGCAATCTGCTGTTGATTTAACTTTGAATAATTTTGTCTCATCTGCAAATTTGATCATCTCACTTGTCATTCCCTTTTCCAGATTATTTATAAATATACTAAAGAGCACAGGCCCCAGTACTGATCACTGTGATAATCTACTAATGGTCTTTATCCATCTTTCTCTATCTTGTATTTTCTGTCTTTTAACCAGTTATCAGTCCACAATAGGACATTGCCTCTTATCTTATGATGTTTTCATTTACTGAGGAGTCTCTTATTGGGTCCTTTGTCAAGTGCCTTCGGAAAATCAGACTGCAATATATTAACTGGATCACCTTTATCAACATGTTCATTTATACCTTCAAATAAATCTAAAATATTGGTAAAGCAAAACTTTTTTTGCAAAATTCATGTAATTTCCTTTATGCCATGCCTATCTACATGACCAGTGATTTTTAAAATGGCTTCTATCATTTTGCCTGACATTGACATCAGGCTCATTGGTCTATAATATCACAGATTACCCTTGAAGCCCTTTTTAATAATTTGTGTCATGTAGGCCACCTTTTTAAATCTCACTGCCAGCACATCCCCTTGCCCCTCCCCAGTCAACATTGGTCACCATGGGTGGCTCTGAAGTACCCCAATCCCACAATGAGAACAGCAGACCAGCGTTGAAGTCCACCATGCAGCCAGCCTTGATGTCTCCTTGATGCAGCCTCAAGATCTTACTGTTTTATTTTTAAAAAAAACATTCCATATCTGCTATAATATTTCCCTCTATAGATTAAACATGAAATCCATTTTTATGCCTATATTGTTCACCTCTGACAATGATGATACCAAATCAATTTCTATAGGCAACCTCTTGTTCCCCATAATCAATCCCCAGAATCTCAATCTTTTGAAAGTTCAAAACTAACTTGCTCCTTACCATCTACTTTGAGATCTCAACTAATCCATTATTGAAGTGAACTAAAAGCATCACAATGCCCTTTCCTAAAGTCGAATAGGTTGAAATGTTTATCACATGGTAAATACATTTATTACATAATAAACACATTATCAGTATCACGAGGGAGAGATGTTGGATGTTCCCTTGCCTCTCCCCACAAGCTCTTTGGACTCTAGAGGTGTAGGAGCAGTTATGGGCAAACTAATTTTCCTTGGATTTAACTGGGAAGATCAGCCTCTTTCTCTTGGTGAGTCTTTTGTAGCTCCATTAAGGCTGGCATTTGTGACATTGGACTCCCATTAGGAATTAGTTATAGGTTTTGGGAAGTCCTTAAACACTTGTTCTTCCAAAATTGAAACTTTGTCCTCTAAGTTTGAGAGGATGATTCTCAATTATGATGGCCAAGGCTCCGCTTTAAATATAAAGGATGCAGCTATCAAATCTAATATTAAGGATATTCAGGCCTTTAACTCTGTGACATGAAGGACTGCAATTTGCTTTCCAGAAGGATAGAACATTTTGAAAACCGCACGAGACAACTAAACTTACGTTTTTTAAAATTTTCATAAGATCATGGGAGAAACTCCTTATGTGACTTTAAAAAATATTTTTTAAGGTCCTAAAATTTCAATCTGGCAAACTGTGTTCTGATAATAAGTTGTATGTTTTACCTGTAAATATTTCAGCTGTATTTCAGCAAGTTTCAAATGCTCAGCCTTTTTCTGTGATGTATGTTTTGACATATTTCCTAGTGTCATCTTCTTCTGAAATTATGGAGCATCGTACCTTGTGGTTTCTTTTATTTCTTCTCAAGATTTTGGCAGTGTAATGCAAAAACACTTCATGAATTTATTGTCTCTATTTTATGGCCAGATTATGTTGGATTTTCCCTGATGTCGCTTCTGTGACGCAAGAAAAAAGGAAGGGCTTTCTTGCTTTTAAACAAGAGGCTATTGCTATAGGTTGTTCCTTCATGCTTCGTTATCCGTGTAAATGCATCATTAAGTACAATAATTGTTTCATCTTTTTTCTCCTGAACAGCTAAAAATGTTTTTGGACTCCAGAAGACCTTTAACATCTTTCCCAGTGTCTAATTACTTATTATGGTCATTAATTAATTATGCAGTATTGTAACATGTTCTACAAGTTTCTACGAAGATTTCTTGTCTATGTGCTGCAAGATTCAGTAATAGATGCTTTTGTTATCTGATATATTTTATGTTACATTCAATTATGTTACCTTATACAAATGTCCATGTGTTTCCTAGAAAAATTAAATTACTTTTTATATATGTAAAATTTCATAAATAAAAAGTTTAAAAAATCCACATTATCACGTTAGTACATCAGCCTCAACCTGCACAGAGCAGCAGTAACCTTAACAGAAGGCATGGGGGTAATCTGCACAGAGCAGCAGTTACTACCTTAGGCACCTTACTAGGCAGACTGGATGAACCATTTGGGTCTTTTTCTGCCATCAATCATTATTTTACTATGTTGGCTGGCACATGATCGCTGTTTTTATTTCAGGCTGATGGCCAACCTGAAGTGTTTAACTGAATGATTCAATAGCTCTATGATGATCAGAATGTCCACCAGTGACAGGGCTGCAAGTGTACACTCATTTACAAAAAAAAAAAAAAAAATCTCTGATATCTGCTTTCTCAAAACTAGAGTGAGTTTGTACGCATCTCAGATTGAATTACTCTTCATCTGTACATGAATCAATGTAAATGCCCTGAAAAGAGAGCTGACACCTGTATGCAGCCTTATTTTCAGGCCGATACAGTACAGTGTGTTCCGACGGAGCGCACTGTTAACCTATCATTGGACATGCGTTTTCCCTTACGCCTTATTCAGTAAGGGGCGGAAAACGTGCGTCCAACCTGCTGAACCTAATAGGGCCCTCAACATGCAAATGCATGTTGATGGCCCTATTAGGTATGCCCGCGCGATTCAGTAAGTAAAATGTGTAGCCAAGCCGCACATTTTACTTCAGAAATTGGCGTCTACCCAAAGGTAGGCGCTAATTTCTTTGGGCACCGGGAAAGTGCACAGAAAAGCAGTAAAAACTGCTTTTCTGTGCACCCTCCGACTTAATATCATGGCGATATTAAGTCGGAGGTCCCGAAGGGTAAAAAAAGTAAAAAGAAAAAACAATTTGAAGTCGGCCGGCGGCTGTCGGGTCGAAAACTGAATGCTCAATTTGCCGGCGTCCGGTTTCCAAGCTCGTAGCTGTCAGCGGGCTCGAGAACCGACGCCAGCAAAATTGAGCTTCAGCTGTCAAACCCGCTGACAGCCGCTGCTTCGGGCCAAAAGGAGGCGCTAGGGATGCGCTAGTGTCCCTAGCGCCTCCTTTTGCCCGTTTCTACAACCGGACCTAATTTAAATACAGCATCGCGCGCACAGGCGAGTGGCCTGTGCACGTGCCGGGAGAGCAGGCATTCGCCTGCTCTCCCGCGGACTTTACTGAATCGGCCTGTTTGTACCATTTGAGACTGAGAAAGCATTAGAGAGATAATTTACCACATTCCTGCACCATGGTCAGCATTCTATCATAGAAAGATCTGTTGATAGAAACAAACTTCTTTGGGAAGCTCTTTCTAAAGGACTTACAATGTTTAAAATCATGAGAGGTCTAGAACGGGTTAATGTGAATCAGTTATTAACTCTTTAGGATAATAGAAAGACTAGGGGGCACTCCATGAAGTTAGCATGTGGCACATTTAAAACTAATCGGAGAAAGTTATTTTTCACTCAATACACAAACTCTGGAATTTGTTGCCAGAGGATGTGGTTAGTGCAGTTAGTGTAACTGTGTTTAAAAAATGATTGGATAAGTTCTTGGAGGAGAAGTCCATTACCTGCTATTAAGTTGACTTAGAAAATAGCCACTGCTATTACTAGCAACAGTAGCATGGAATAGACTTAGTTTTTGGGTACTTGCCAGGTTCTTATGGCCTGGATTGGCCACTGTTTGAAACAGGATGCTGGGCTTGATGGACCCTTGGTCTGACTCAGTATGGCATGTTCTTATGTTCTTAATTTATTAATTTATTTAGAAACTTTTATATACCGGTATTAGTGGGGACATCACACCGGTTCACATATTAACAGAAGGCTTGGAAAATACATTTCAACAGGGAAAGGAGAACTGGGCGGGGGGTTAACCTTAGTCAGTATGGAAGAATAGATTAAACAACAAGAAAATCATAACAAGAAATCATAACAAGAAGATAACTATATACAAAGTAATTATTTCCTTAATATAAGGAAATGGCGGTCACCTGGGGAGTGAGAGCTATGGTGACAATGACAATTAATGACAATTAATTACAATTAATGGCAATGCAAAAAGATACTTCATTGTGGGCAGGCTTTAAATACCTACGCGCGGGCATACATTTGTGCGCGCAACCCGGCGCACACAAATGTATGCCTGATTTTATAACATGTGCGCGCAGCCGCTCGCATATTATAAAATCCGGGGTCGGTGTGTGCAAGGGGGTGCACAATAGTGCAACTTGCGAGCGCTGAGCCCTTGGGGAGTCCTGCTGGCTTTCCACGTTCCCTCCAAGACTGATCCAAAATCGGAGCAGCCTCGGAGGGAACATTTCTTCCACCCCACCACCTTCCCCTCCCTTCCCCTATCTAACCCGCCACCCAGCCCTACCTAAATCCTCCCCTACCTTTATTTTATAAGTTGCACCTACCTCTGGGCAGGCATAGGTTGCGCGCTTGCTGATGGCCGGCCCGCAATCCTGGGCACAGTGCCAAATGGCTGCTGTACCTGGAGGCTCCTGCCCCGCCCCCACCCCTTTTTTCGAGCCCCGGGACTTACACATATCCCGGGGCTTTACGTGTGCGAAGGGCTTTGAAAATCTGCCCCTATGTGCATCAGGGCAGCTATAACGCAGACTTTCCTAACTCTAATGCATCTTTCTGAATCCCCCATAATATGTTCAGATAACATCTAAATTTACTGAACTATATTCTTTCTAAAATTCTTAGTGTACTTCAAAGTGTTTACAGCTTGATTTAGGTAGATAGTTATATTACTTTTGGTAACGTAAATGCCTTGGAATTTAAAAACTTTGATTTAGAAAACTTGCAAATCTAATACATGGGTGTGAAGGTTGTGTGATATCTTAATTATGTCATTTGAATTATCAACTCTAGAGAATTGTGTTATTCAGGAAAATGGGAGCAGCATCTGCTTTCTATTCCAGGTCTTATCAGGTTTTGGACCCTAATCAATTTTAAGTTGAAAATTCAATTTATAGATTATTGATGTGTAGTCCCGGTATTTTCAGTTTGTTTCCTGATTTGTTCTCCAACTGGAAACATTCCAAGGACAATAGATTATATCTCCTGGGACTTTTATGTTCTAAGCTAGCTGAATGATTAAGTAGAAATGCAGATTTTGCTATTGCATAGCTGGTTGGAATGTCAGACTTATCTGAAGGACAAAAGAGATCGGTATCAGCTTCTAATTCATCCCTTATTCTTTTGGTAAAAATATTGGTAGGGGGAATACTTTAATTTTAGTAATAAAAATATCCTATACATTTGGTCTGTTTGTGACATTTATTTTCCTTTAAGTCAGAATAATATAAATCTTAAACTACAAACATCACATTTTGTTGAAATGTTACAATATAGTTGCAAAAACAATATGCATTGGAGTGTTTTATATCAAAAGTCAGCTAAAAAATGACATACCTATAAAATTCAATTTCACCTGGCTCATATCAGATCACATATCGTGTTCTAGTGAAATGTAGAAAAAATGAATGAGAATGAAACGGTAAAATAAACATTTTGTTTATTTTACCTTCTTTGCAAGTTTGAAGACAGATTTGCTTTTTATATATAGCAAACTACGTGTACATATTTGATACATATAACAGAAGACACACACACACACACACAGGAACTCAGTAATGATGGGAAATAAAGACCAAATGGGCCATACAGACTGTCCAGCAAGCTGCTTATGGTTGTAATTGCCGCTCAATGCAGATTACCCCATGCCATCTGTTAAGGATAGTAACTGCCATTCCTTGCAGATTAAACCCCTTATGTTAAAGGTGATAACCCCATGTCTTCACAAATTGGTCTAGTACTGTTGAACTCATAGGGTCATTTATCAAAATGTAATAAGGCATTTTCACATGCGTTAAGGGCTTATCACACGTATGAACAGAACAGTGCTCTCTTGTGAAGATTTGATGACCCTCGGAATGAGGAAACTCACTCAAGATGATATTTGTGCAATGTTCTCTCAACCTAGCTTAAAGGACTCCTGGGTAACATCAAGCTAGGTTGAGAGAACATTGCACAAATCTCATCTTTGGATGAGATTCCTCACTCCGAGGGTCATCAAATCTTCACAAGAGAGCACTGTTCTGTTCGTGCATGTCACTTTGAATGTCAAAGTGGCCCCTAACCACTACACTAATACCTAAACCTCACCTCGCGTTACTAGATGGGCCTCCCATAGAGATATAAATACCTATCTAGGGTTAGGGCATTAAGGCTAGGCTCTCTCTCTTGTTTTCTCTCCTCCCCCCTCCATAAACAAGGTCCCCCCACATAGGTATTAGAGCAAATTGCAATAAACTGCCTATTACCATAAAACACACCCCTTTTTCTATTGCTGGCAATATTTAGTGCATTTTGATAAATCCAGGCCTCAGTTAGCAAGAACATTTTAAAATATTAAGGAAAAAAATTAACTCATATATATTTACACAAGCTTACCTTGCATGATACCATGAAATTAGTATTTTTATTTTAGGTTTATCCAAAATTTGTATATGTATTATATTTATATGTAAGGCCTCACCTGGAGTACAGTATTCAGTTCTGGATACAGTAACTCCAAAAGAATAGAGACAGGATAGAATTGGTGCAAAGAAGGGCAACCAAAATGGTTTGGAAGACCTATGAGGAAAGGCTGCATGATCTAAATATTTATACTCTGGAGGAGAGGAGGTGCAGGGATGATATGATACAGACATTTAGATACCTAAAGGGCTTTGGTGATGCACAGATATCAAATCATAACTTTGGAAAGAAATCTGTAGATTAGGGATCACAATATAAAAAGCCAAGGGGTCAACTGAGAACCACCATCAAAAAATATGTATTCACAGATAGAGGGTGGTGGATGTATGGAATGCCCTCCCAGAAGAGATGGTAAAGACAAGAACAATAATTGAATTGAAAAGGTAAACTGATAAGCACTGCAGATCCCTAGAAGCTAGAAGAGCTAGATGATGGAAATTAACCTATACTAAATTTAGGGATGTAAAGGGAAAATAATTCATTTTCATTTTTGGGAGGTTTTTTCCCCGACAAATTTTGGTTGGTGGATTGCTTGATTCTTTTTATTCGTTTGAAAAAATGAATCAAACAATAAAAGAAATGGCCAAAAAATTTAAAAAAGGCCTCCCACCCATCAAACCAGGAAAATGCCAGGGCTAGGGTGCTCACGGCCCCCACTTACCTGATCTGGTGGGGATCTACCCAAACCCAGGCCTGATGCAGCAGCCCAGCCCAGGTCTCGATACCTAGACCTCAACCTAATCCAAAGCCCATACCCAGGCCTGATGCCACAGCCCTGCAGCCTGGTTCCAAGGCTGAGTCCTCAGTCCGGACACAGGGCCAATGCCACTATCCATCCAATGAAGGCTGGGTCCCAACACCTGGGTCTCAGCCTAGGCTGGAGCCCAGGTCCAACGCCATGATCTGATCAAGTGCCAAGGAAAAAAAGATGATGGAAAAGAGCTCTCAGGCCTGGGCATTGAGTTGTGGGTCAAGGCCCAGGTATTGGGACCCACCATCTGGGTTGGGTCACAGAATTAGGTCCAGGTCAAAGCCCTGGCATCAGAAGCTAGCCTTCGGGTTGGGTCACAGCATTGAGTATGGGTCCAGGCTAAGGCCCTGGTGTTGGGAGCCAACCTTCAGATTGGGTCATGGCATCGGGCCTGGGCCTGGGCTCCAGCCGAGGCTCAGGACCAGCCATCAGGTACCGGCCTTTGGCTGGGTCGCAGTGTTGAATCTGGGTCCAGGCCGAGGCCCTGCCTTTGGGATCTGGCCTTTGAATTGGGTCACAGCATGAGCCCTGGGCCTGGGATCTGGCCTAGGCTGAGACCCTGGTGTCGGGACCTGGCCTTCATCAGATTCCCGACAGATCAGATATAATTTTTAATTTTCTGGGGTCTCGGCTGAGGTCCTGGCATAGGCCCATGCCTTTGCTGAGACCCTGGCATTATGCTCGGCCCTAGGCTGTGGTCCCTGCTTCGGGCCTAGGCCAAGGCACTGACATCATGCTCATATATAGGTCACAGCCCCTGCTTAGGACCTCAGCCTATGCCCTAGTCAAGGCCCTGGCTTCAGGCCTAGACCTAGGCCGAATGCATTAGTTTAAAATGAATGGAACAAATAAGGTTATTTTTATTCAAGGAGCCATGGAATTAAATTAATTGGCCTTATATGTTGCACTTTGCACTTTTGTTGTACATGAATGCACATCCCTATGCAACATTTAGAATTGGGGTTAACCTGCATGCAACAGCAGTTACTACACTTAACATAAGGCTTGAGCTGACCAGCATAGATGTTGGATAACCAGCTAGCACAATTGAGGCAAAAAATTAAAGGCTAGGTTTCGGCATAGAGAAATTAGTCTTGATGCTTTCTTTGCTTTGACATCAGGGAAATTGGATTCAAATGATAGCCAACATTGGGCCCCAGATTTTTTTGGTTTGGGGTAGTGATCCACAGACATTTGTGAAAAAGCATTATGTAGAACAGGATTGTCTGAATAACCAAGAAAGCTGGTTATCCTGTAAAAATTGTGCAAACAGTAATTTTGTTAGGGATTTGACAGTTGCTTGATTTTCATTGTAACTATTACTGTCCTTAACATAAGACATGGAGGTGACTTGCACAGTATGACAGTTGCTACTCTAATAGAATGGGGGTAACCTGCCCGAAGTGGCAGTTGCTGCCACTGACAGAGGGCTGGGGCTGTTCTGAATGGAGCAGCAGCTGCCAACACGTACAGCTTGCTGGGCAGACTGTATGGACCATTCAATCTTCTTCTGCCGACGGTTACTATGTATTATATACATTTTAATTATTGTGTATGGTGTATTTACCTGTGTGTACATATTTTAAAAATTACTGTGTATGTATATTGTAATCTGCACTTCTCTTTCATGGGGGTCATAATTCGTTTTTGTTTTTGTACATAATACTATGTTTATTAATTTAATGATGTTTTTGTATTTTTTTATTTGTTATATATTCTTATATTTATTTTTTATGAATGTTTTACTGTACATCATTTCAGCCATTATTGTGTGAAGTGATTAATAAATCCTATAAAATGAAAAAAAAGAAAAATTATGCGTATATACTTAAACATAATACTATTAATAATAAAATAATATCAAATAAAAAGCATAATCAATATGGAACAGAATCTAAACAAAAGCCTCACTGAACAAATGTGCCTTTATTGCCTTCCGAAAACTTTTATAATCTGCTTGTAGCTGAAAACTCACTGGAAGACCATTTCAAAGGGAGAAGGCCACAATAGAAAAAACTCATTGACAAAAATATTGTAATTCTGCACTGGAGACTGTCAGAACACATAGCAATTATATGATAGTTTAAGAGAATTTTAATTATGGGGAGGCTGATATCCCGTGCTAATTCATGTCAGTTTCAAAATTAATCGGTAGAAAAAACACAAAATTTCATGCTTTTCTGCTATCATTTTTAGTGCAAACTATTTCTGTAGAATTTGCACTCTTCAGAAATAGTGTGAACTCTTACTGAAATGTAAAAAAAAAAAGGAAGAACATTTATAACAATGAATATCTAGTCCCAAATGACACTCATGGAATGACAATGTTTAGCCTGCATATCCCATATTAAGTAAATGCACTGATTTATTAGTAATAAAACAGTATGTCATAAAGCTAATTTTGAATGCTTTGTGCTTCCTCTGTATCCTTCAGTCTTCAAATATTGTCAACTAGTTTGGTTTATAATTTTTATCTAATTGTGTTGCTATATTTTTATTCAGAGAAGAGACAACACATGATATATTTTTTTAAGATGCAATACTTGGCTGGTTGTAATATTTTTCATTGACCTAAGAGAGCACTCCTGAAGAAGTTACCTATATAATTTAAAGCACACATTCAACATTTTATGTTGGACAAATAAAATAATGTTAAACCACTTAATATAATAGTTTGCTAACTATTAACAAAAAAATAATATATCTATATTAGAGGGAGTGAGACCTGGAACATTTGTATGACACACTATACTTTGGCAAAAAGGAATCACCAAAATATATATTTGGTGACCTTTATTATAAGCCATGATATCCACTCAACCTTTTTATGATACATTTTTTTCATACATTTAAACCTCTACCTTTACTCCTACTCTTCTTTGTATTCCCTTCATATTCTCCAGGACCAAATTGATGCTGGGATTTCAAACCTTTTTAAATACATACATTTTAGGGTAAGAATAGTAAACTACAGGACTCAAGGGGGCTATGTACTAAGCATTTTTCCATGGACACAAAATGAGAAAAACACATTAGTATAAAAAGCGTTTGGTATAGTATTATTGTACTACACTTTTTGACTAGGATCAAAGAGTAAATCTGAGTTTTGAGCCAAGGATTGTCCCATCTTGATGAGAATTGTAACAGCTAGATAAATTGGATGGATGGGCAGACTGGATGGACCGACCGTATGGTCTTTTTCTGCCATTATGTTTCTATGTTTGGCTGAGATTGAGAATATGTAAAATTTAGGGGGCTTAAAATCCTTCCACTCAACCCCATTCAGAATACAATTCTTTTTGAACCATTAAAAGAAAGCAAAAAAAAAAAAAAAACCCAAAGAAACTTGATACATTATGGAATATCTTTACTCTTTCTCTGTAAGGGTTGTGACCACATCCCATGATAAATCATGTCCTCTGGCATATTAGTGCTGAAATCCATCATAAAACAACTAGAAAATATATTTGTACTGCCAGAAGCAAAAATAATACTAGCTATACTACATTACATCCATTTTTTTATAATCAAATTAAGTATTTATATTAAACTCTAAAGAAATCAATATGAATATAGCAATGTGCTGGAGAGGACTCATGGGAGCCCACATGAGTTTTTTTTGCAAAAACCAGATGAGAACATCTGCATGTTATAGCAATGAGATGCTGCTTGTTCTCTAACTATGCCAGGTGAGGTGCCAAAGAAGTGTCAAACCAAATGGAGCCAAACACAGCATGTGACATACCCCCACATGACTGGAACTGGCAGTAGGAGGCAGGTAGGAAAAAGACTTGAATCCTTACTTTTCTTTCTTGTGCAAAAGCCAGTATGATGCACTTAGTTCTGGACCAAGTCAGTTCTGGCACCTCGACTGTCAGAACAGAAGCAAAGCAAACTTGGATCATTCTTTTATGGAGAGGGGTGGTGAAAGCTAACAGAAACCAAAGAAAAAGGAAAGAGAGGATATAGAATAGAATGGAGAGAAAGAGTAATAAGAAGCAAGAGACAGAAAAGTTTGAGTTACAGATACTGAGTAAAACAGAAAAAGAAAATAACTTAGGGGATGGGGATCAAATAATTTGGGGGAAGGAGGCTATAGCAAACAGCTAAAGTCTCCCAGTCCTTCTAGGCTATCTTCCTTGCAGGATCCATTCTTGGCTCTGTCTCTCCAAACAACAGAATAGAGAGTGTGTCATGCAACACTATCCTTCCTTCTCAAGGTGTTAAATTATTTTGGTCATTAAGAGTAGTGCTGAATGATAAACTCTCTACTCCAATGTTTCTCAGTCCTCTCCTATCCAGCCAGGTTTTCAGGATTGCCACACTGAATATGATGAGAAAGATTTGCATACATTGTGGCAGTCCTAAAAACCCAACTGGATAGATGTGTCTCCAGGAGAGGATTGGAAAGCACTGCTCTAGTCTGTTGTTCAGAAAAACTGTAGAACCATTAATGGATCCTGGAGGGACAGCAGGCAGCCTGGGAGATTATATATATAGAAGGGACATATGAGGCAAAGTAGGCCAAGAAATGTAATATCTTTTCCACAGCACCCCCATTGGAGATTACTGCAAAGGCGCTGATCACCTTTGCCCTCACTATGTCACAGGGGCTGACCGTCGGTACCTGTGACATAGTGAGGGCAAAGGCGATCGGCGCCATTTTGAGTACTGGCATCGGACAGCCGACGTGCAGGAGGTTGCTCCCGGACCCCCGCTGGACCTTTGGCAAGTCTTGTGGGGGTCAGGAGGCCCCCCCCCAAGCTGGCCAAAAGTCCCTGGGGGTCCAACAGGGGTCCCAGAGCGACCTCCTACACTCTGGCTGTCCGATGCCAGTACTCAAAATGGCGCCGATAGCCTTTGCCCATATTATGTCACAGGGGCTACCGGTGCCATTAGTCACATGGTAGGAGCACAAGATGGCGCCGATGGCCATGTGACAGGGGCTGACCAATGGCACCGGTAGTCCCTGTGACAAAGGCTATCGGCACCATGATGAAACCGGCACCGACGGTGTGAGTGCAGGGGATGGCTTCCGGACTCCCTGCTGGACCACCAGGGAGTTTTGGTAAGTCTTGGGGGGGTCAGGAGGGTGGGAGTTGTAGTTAATTTTAATTTTAGCTGGGACATGAATAGAAATCGCCGTATTAACGCATCGGGGCGCCATACGGCCGAATGCAACGTATCTGCTCCCTGACGAATCCGAATCACGAATGCAACATATGGCGTCCCTCTGCACATCCCTAGCGGGTTGTGCAGCTCAGATGGACTAGGCCCTGCAGTAGGATTTTCTCGGCACGCCACATGGTATGCCACAGAGGCATTTTCGTGTGCTCTTGTGCATGCTTTCATTGCTTTATGCCCTCTACAGGATGTCGGTTCTGCACACTGCATTGTGCACATTGTGCTGGGCACACATAGCGTTTTTGATCATGGTGATACGCTGCAGTGAGGAGTACTAGTAGTGCGTGAGCTTTGCATGCTTATTGCTGGGGCGCCTATAATTTGTGCATGTAACATTTTTTTTTAAGCGCGATCCATTTGAACACACAGTTACTGCCGCTCATGGTGCTGGTAATCAAGAAGCCTAAGCACCTTTCTCTTTGTGTTGCCTGTCATATTAGGGCTTCTCAGCCTGACCTGTCTTTCAACATGTTTCAGCACTGTTCATATGCTCAGGGAGAGTTGTCTTCCTCAGATTTTGCTAAACCTGGATCTTCTGATTATGGTTATGGTTTTGGCTGGAAGTACACCAGATCTTGGTACTACCGGAGAGGCAAGATGGCTGTCCGCTGAGTAGCATGCTAAAGCCTCTCTCTCTCGATTTCCTATTAAATATTTCAACTGAAATTGCTGCTGTGTCAGTTTAACAATGCCTCACACCAAACGTAAGCAAAACTCAGAGGAATTGTTTCAAATAATTTGTTGCCTTCGCCGACACAGCGTCATATAGAGGAGTGCTTTGGAACGTCTCCCGTTGTTATGGCCACTGCGGAGAGGGACCTTGAACGGGGGCCTTTCTCCTCAGGCTGAGGAGATCTTGTTGAGCCCGGGAGTGCCGACGACACCTTTGGCTCTGGGGTTTGATTTTTCAGAGCCAGTTGAAGTCCCCGGAGTCCCCAGACAGAGCCCACAGAAGCTAAAAGGACAGTGAGGAGCAGCGAAAGGATTTGAAACCCTGCCAGGAGCATCCACTGGAGCACAGGCAGTAGCGAGGACCCCTATCAATAGGGAGATTGGAACATTTTCCTCAACACCAGTAGAATCAGATGTTTTGCCTTTACTTGGACTCAGTGAGGCTAACTCTCAGGGACGTGGAGACAACCTAATGACCCAGGTTAGTACATCTAAAATTATAAAACCTGCTATTACTATGGAAGCTGTATGGAAAGCATTAGTTAGTTTGGAGACTTCACTCTCCAAACTTACTGAAGTAGTGGTAGAAACCAAAAACGCCCTCAAAATAAATTCAAGCATTTTGGTAAATCAAGATGCGAAAATATCAGGCATAGAACTTTGATTAAATTCTGTGGAAAAAATACAACTGCATTTATCTCAGGCTGAAGTGGTATATTCTAAAAAGATAGAAATCATTGAGAATGCTTTATGTTCCTTGAATCTGAGGGTATTAAATTTTCCCATAATTAAACAGATGGCACCTCTTGAACTTTTTTTTTTTTAATTCTTTATTTATCCATTTTTACAATTACAAAAAACTCAATTTTGCAAATTTTGATAATACGGAAGAATATTCAGACCTTGACAATTTATCCAAAACATAACATTCCTTCAAAAGAAAATAAGGAGAAAAAAAAATCTCCTCCTCTCTACCAGAATAATCAATATAGTAATTTTAAAGGATCCAGAAATTAACTGAGAGTTCATCATTACAATATTTTATAACACATAAAGCTTTCCACGACTACCAGCTATTTATTAATTCATTAACTATGGGGGAGGAAGTGACATGGGGCTTAGATGACAGAAAAATTTTCAATTGCTCTGCATCGAAGAAAATATTAACTTCCTCTCCCTTCCTCAAAACATACTTACTAGGAAATTTTACATTGAAATTATACCCCAAGGAAATTGTTGAAGTAGTGCTAAAAAGGATGTATGCTTTAATTGTGTGGTTGAGGATAGGTCAGGGAAAAATTTTATACTTTCATTCAAAAAAGAGGAAAATTTCTAAAATAATTTTTCATAACATTTTGCACATCAGAGGTTGAAATTAATGATACCAAAAGAGTGTTTCTATCTAGAATTTCAAAAGATGAGTTCTCAATAATTTCTGTAAGATTTTCTTGTAGATTAAATCTATTTGATGTTGTTACTTCCCTTGCTTTGCGAAGAAAATAGCATTTATTAATTGACGGAGTATTCCCATGTTCAAAGCCCAAAGTTTCTTGAAAAAACCTTTTAAGGGTAATAAAGGGAGTCTCTCCTATAATTCTAGGAAAATTAAGAATTCTAATATTCAAATGCCTTGATGCATTTTCCAATATTTCCACTCTTCTAGCAATAGCATTCTGATCCTTCACCACCGCTGCTTTAAAATTTAAATGCTCTATCTCCTTAGATTCTGAAGTTGAAACTTTTGTGGAAATCTCTTCAATTTTTGTTTGAAGAGCAGTTGAAAACTGAGCATTTTGGAGTGCCAAAGTCTCTACTTTAATACTAAGATTATTCAATGCATTTGCTACTCCTGCCAATAAGTCCCATAGCTGAGCCATTGTGACTGTCTCAGGGCAGCTTGGAATCACCAAGGGTTTAAACTCTGACAGGTGGTTTGGGAAAAAATGCAGGTTTTTTTCCAGCTGTACTCACTCCCAGAGCCAGAGCCCCTTCTTCCTGCTCTCATTGTTCCTCCGCCACTCAAGTCCTCTGGGATACCTGCTGAAAACAAAACTGTTTCTGCAGCTGTCATCAGCGTTGTTTGCTCTGCTGTCCTGGATGTGGTGCTCTCGCTAAGCGGTCCGTGCTGCAACAGCAGCCCTGGTCTCTGCTTCGGTGGCTGTTTTAGATCAGGGCTCAGCGAAGTCTCCTCCTGTGTCAGCACGGCTCTCTCCGCGTTGGACACAATGGTTTCCTCAACTTGTTGGATATTAGCTGTTGTGTTTAGGAAACGAGTGATCTCTTACTGCATATTTGGTGGTGGTGGAGGGATAGAGGGATAAACCCTTATCTTTCCCTTCCTTTTTGGTGGCATTGGATAAGGAAAACAGGTAAAATCCAAACGCAGCTGGACTCCAACTCGTCCCTACTCACAGCGTGTCGCCATCTTGGATCCTGTGACCTCTTGAACTTTTTAAGAATTACATCTCACAAATTCTGAAGATTCCGGATAATTGCATGCCTGTTATTACCAAGGCGTTTTCTTGCCTCAAGTTTATTCTCAAGTACAACTTGGAGAAGGAGATAAAGGCTCTGTAGAATCAATGCTGAATTTGACTGATTTTCTTCAAAATTTGCAGGAGATTGGAAATTACACAAAGAGGGATGATGTTGGTTACATTTGCCTTTTCAGTGGACAGAGATACTGTGTTGAGATTTTTTTTCCGATCATGTTCCTTATTATTCTATGGGCAAATCCAGATCTTACTAGGCCCACACAAATTCATCAGAAAAAAATTATTTTACTACGTTAAGAAGTATAATCTAAAGGGCATTTTATTTTATGGTATACATGCTTCATAAAGTTTAATAATGCCAATTAATATTCTTCTAACCTGAACATTATTGGATGCTCCACCCCAATAATCCGGCAAATTGATAATTGTAACTGGGGTCTCAGGGATTTCCTAATATATTTCAATAAGTTTGCTCATTTTTCCTGCCTCTCCCCCTTTTTCCTCAATAATATAATGAGGTTATACATATGATTCTAGATACTTACTAGATTATGGGTATTGTTCTCTTTTTTCTATTTACCTTTAAAATGTTTGTATAACCTCAATTACTGATGCAAGATGCTTCTTGTAAATTTAGTAAAACTGCATAAAAATAAAATAAAATAAAAAAAGATCTTGGTACTACCTTGACTAGCTCCTCCACAGGAGGTAGCAGTTCAGTAGGGCCCGCTCCAGTACCTTCTGGGCTTGGTCTGGATCCGGCTGCTTTTTCTTGGGTAGAGTTTTTTCAAGGTTTACAAGCCTTTTTCAGATTCAGTCCTTCACTTTGCCCATTCTGGTCAGGTCAGACCCTCAGCCAGTGGCTGCTCCCTCTTCCAATCCTACAGTTATTTATTTATCTATTTATTTATTTATTTTTATTTTTATATACCGACATTCTTACATCCGATGTAAATCATACCGGTTTACATTAAACAGAATAGCAGGAAATAAATTTCCATAGTCTAATACAATGAACATTTCTAATTAAAATTGTTAACAAGCGAAAAGAAAAGGTAAAGAATTGGAATTAAGGTTAAATTACAGAAAAATATAAAATTTATTTTTTTTTTGGAAGCACAAGGGTTGCACGAAGGGGTGCACAAAGGGGAGAGCCTCTTTGTTGCGCGACGCATGGTGCACGGCGCCTGATGGTGAGGCACTCTTCAACCATCGCCGGGGCTCCCAGTGACGTCAGGGGGGGTGTGGTCACACATCGCATTGCAGTCATTCATTTCCCTCACCTCCTGCTGTTGGTTCCGTATCTTTTTTCCCCCTGCCATTCAGTTTGGTGTTCAGTTCTCGCGGGGGCCCAGGATAGAGGGTGGCCTCCCCGCTCGCCGGCGCCTGATGGTAAGGCGCTCTTCAACCATCACCGGGGCACCCAGTGATGTCAGGGGGGGTGTGGTCACACATTGCATCGCAGTCATTCATTTCCCTCACCTCCTGCTGTTGGTTCCATATCTTTTTTCCCCCTACCATTCAGTTTGGTGTTCAGTTCTCGTGGGGGCCCAGGATGGAGGGTGGTCCTCCCCGCTTGCCGGCGCAATGGAATGCCTTGGTTCACCACGGGTATCCTTGGTAGGGACCTAGATGGCACAGATGATGAACTACCGTCCCTGATTTCCCAGACATTGAAGATGCTGGGAGTGCCTGGGGTGGATTCCTTGCAGAGCCGAAGAAGAATCCCATTTTGGTCATCTTGCATAAAGTCGCTTGCTTTTTTCTTGTTATGGATGCCATTCAGGAATTGAATAATCTTGAATGGGATGCCCCAGAGGTTAATTTCAAGGGGGTTTGGCATTGAAAGGCCCTTTGGATCCAGCTGTGAGAGAGCATTTGCATTTTCTCATAGTGGATGCACTTGTCTACATCATATCTAAATGGATGTCTATTCTCATGGAGGGAGGAGTGGTCTTGAAGGATGTGCATCATAGATGGAATGAATCTGTCCTTAAGCAGGCCTTTGTTGCAGTGACATTGACCTTGCAGAATGCTTCCTGTTGCATTCTTGTGGCATGTTCATGTCTACGTGGGTGAATTCCAGAGCATTTATGGAACCCACTGCCACGTTTTTGGTAGACACTGGCTGTGATTTGGTCCATACCTTGGCCAGAGGAGTGGTTTTGGTAATGGCAGCCAGAAGTCAGCTATGGTTATGGAATTGGTCAGTTGACACATCCTCCAAGGCTAATCTTACCAAATTGCCTTTTAAAGGCTCACTCTTGTTTGAGATTGAGTTGGAAAAGCTGGCCAGTAAGTGGGGCGAATCTCCAGTTCCCCAGTTACTAGAGGATAAGAAGAAATCACAACACCTCTTTTCTAGGAGGTGTCATCTTAGGAGTTTTAAGTTTTTTCATCCCTACAGAAACCTGACCTTTCAGAGGGCTCAACCTTTTAGTAGGTCTCAGTCCTTTTGTCCCAACAGTCCAAGAGAGGAGCAGGTTCGGGTGGCAGCCCATCCTGAGCTTCCCAATGAATGTTTGCTGACCCACCTTCAAGAGGAGGAGATAAGGGGATGCCTATCTCTCTTTTGTCAGAGGTGGGTTGAGATCACATCAGATCAAAGGGTCCTAAAATTGATATGGGAAGGATATGTGCTGGAGTTTCACAACATTCCTCAGGATGTGTTGATGGTGTCTTCTTGCCACTCCCCGCAGAAGAAGCAGGCAGAGGAGTCTACACTTCTCAGGCTCTTCTGGCTGAGGACTGTGGTTTTCATGCCTATGTCTCAGGAACATACGTGGCGCTATTACATTTATATTGTTGTACCCAATAAGAAAGGTTCATTTCGTCCCAAGAGTATCAACCATCTGCTGCTGACTCATTTTCGCAAGGAAAACTTACAGTCTGTGATACTGGCCATATAATCTGGAGAGTTTCTGACCTCCCTGGATCTGTCTGAGGCTTACCTTCATATTCCCATCCATTTGAAGTGCCAATATTTTCTACACTTTGTGGTTCTGGGTCTTCATTATCAGTTTTGGGCATTGCTTTTTTGTCTGGCTACTGCCCCCAGAACATTTTCCAAGGTTATGGTGGTTGTGGCGGTGGTGTTCAGAAAAGATGGGATCCTGGTACACCCATACTTGGATGACTGGCTGATTTGGGCCAAGTCTTTGGCAGAGAGAAGTCTGGTGACCACCAGAGAGAAGTCTGGTGACCAACCAAGCTCCTTGCTGCAGGAGCTTGGTTGAATGGTGAACATTAGGGATGTGAATCGGAACCGGAATCGATTCTGATTTCGGTTCCGATTCACATCGTGTTTTTTTTTTCATCCGGCCCGATCGCGGTTTTGTTTATCGGCTGCGCCCGAGCCGATAAACAAAAAACCCACCCCGATCCTTTAAAACAAATCCCTTATCTTCCCCCACCCTCCCAACCCCCCCAAAAACATTTTACAGGTATCTGGTGGTCCAGTAGGGGTCCCGGGAGCGATCTCTCGCTCTCGGGCTGTTGGCTGCCACTAATCAAAATGGCGCCGATGGCCTTTGCCCTTACCATGTGACAGGGAATCTGTGCCATTGGCTGGCCCCTGTCACATGGTAGGAGCACTGGATGGCCCGTGCCATTTTTAAAGATGGTGCCGGCCATCCAGTGCTCCCTCCATGTGACAGGGGCCGGCCAATGGCACGGATACCCTGTCACATGGTAAGGGCAAAGGGCCATCGGTGCCATTTTGATTAGTGGCAGCTGACGGCCCGGGAGTGGGAGATCGCTCCCGGGACCCTCACTGGACCACCAGGTATCTGTAAAAAAATTTTGAGGGGGTCAGGAGGGTGGGGGAAGCTAAGGGATTAGTTTTAAAGGGTTGGGGTGGGTTTAGGGGTTATTTTTGTGTGCCGTTTTTCCTGCCCTCCCCCAAAACGATAAGAGAACCCCCACGAACAATTTTGTGGGGTTTTCCTATCGTTTGGGGGGAGCCCCCGATTTCTGACGATTTTGAAAATATCGTATGATATTTTCAATCGTCTGAAGCCCAATTCACATCCCTAGTGAACATGGCCAAGAGCAGTCTCCAGCCTTCTCAGTTGTTGGAGTATCTGGGAGTTCACTTCGACTCGAGGCTGGGCAAAGTTTTCCTGCTGGAAGTTTGGATTCATAAATTGATGCCTCAGTGTGGTCCTATCTACAGGTGTTCGGCTTGTTGGCGGTAACCCTGGAAGTGGTGCCATGGGCGAGGGCGCATATGAATTAGAGAATATTTATTTCTTACTTTTAGTATTTACGTTATTGATGTTCCTAGCAGCTTTTTTATTCTAATATCAATGTTTATTTTAGGGTTTAAGTTTATGATTTTATATTTTTAGCTATTATGTAAAAGTTATTGTTATTCTTTTAAAGTTGTTTTGATAGTATTTGCTATTTTATTTACTTTTATGATTTGTAAACCATTACAATGGCATGTCTTAGTGATGGTATAAAAAACTTAATAAATAAATAGATAGATAGATATGCATCTTCTTCAGTGCTCACTGCTGTCTCATTGAAACCCGCAGTTTCAGGACTGTTTTGGCTCCACTTGCCGATGAAAGTCTGCTCTCACCTCCAGTGGTGGTTGCAGGAGGCTCATCTGAGAAAGGGAGTTTCCTTGTCCTCCCTGATCTAGTTGGGCTCATGACAGATGCAAGTCTCCAGGGTTGGGGAGATGAGTGTCAGGAACTGATGGCCCAGGGATATTGGATGGCCAAAGAGACTCTCTGGAACATCAATCACTTGGAAGCCTGGAAGGTCAGGTTGGCAGGCTTGCAATTTGGCCACAGACTACTGGGTCAAGCAGTCTGCATGATTTTGAACAATTCAACGACACTGGTCTACATCAATTTACCATCAAAATCCAGCAAGTGTCACAGGAAATAGACCAACTTATGGAATGGGCAGAAGGATATCTTCAGATGATCTCGGCCTCTCACATCATAGGAAAAGACAATATATGAGCAGCCTTTCTCAGCAGGGAGAGTCTGGACCCCGGAGAATGTGTGTTGTTCGCCGTGGTGTTTCAGCTGACAACTGACAGCTGGGGCCTTCTATCCCTAAACCTGCTGGTGACTTCTCACAATGTGAAGGTTCCTTGATTCTTCAGTTGTTGGAAATATATATGGTCCCTGGCATTGATTCTCTCATACAGGTCTGGCCGGAAGATGAGTTGCTTTATTCCTTTCCTCCATGGCCCTTGCTAAGCAAGGTCATTCGCAGAATTGAAATCCAAAGGAGGCTACTATTCCTTGTGGCTTTGGATTGGCCAAGGCATCTGTGGTATGTGGATTTGTGCAGGACCTCCTTTGTCTTCCGCCACACATGGATCTGTTGCTGCAGGGGCTGGTTCTTCATAAGAATACAGCTCAATTCTGTCTTATGGTTTGGCCCTTGAGAGTGCTCACCTGTTGAAGCATGGATGTTCTTCTGCAGTAATTGCTACCTTACTCTGCACTCAGAAGTTCTCTACTTCTCTAGCATATGTGCGGGTTTGGAGAGTGTTCAAGGCCTGGTACAAGGAGTGCAGTGTTCATCCTCGTTTGGTTAAAATTTCACTTATTCTGGATTATTTGCAGGACGAGTTAAATAAGAGATTAGCCCTTAATTCCTTGAAGGTTCAGGTTATGGCTCTTATATGTTTCAGAGGCACAGTAAGAAGTGTATCACTATCGTCCCATCCTGATGTGGGCCATTTCTTGAAAGGACTGAAGTACCTTCGGCCTCCCTTGCGCTTGCTGGTTTCTTTTTGGAGTCTTAACCTGGTGCTGGATTTTTTTAGTGGACCCTACATTTTGACCACTGCGTACTATTTCCTTGTGGTTATAGACCCTGAAGACAGTGTTCCTGGTGGCTATATGTTCTGCGCATCACAATTCCAAGTTGCAGGCCTTATCTTGTCAGGAGCTGTTCCTTTATGTGACTCCAGGGGCATTGCAGTTGCATACTATTCCATCCTTCTTGCCTAAGGTGGTCTAGGAATTTAATTTGAATTAGGCCATTTCTTTGCTGTCCCTGGATAAGGTCAAGGATGCAGAGGAGTATCACCTCCTGTGTTCCTTGGATGTCAAGAGACTTGTTGTGTTTGGTACCTGGAACCATTTCTGAAAGTCAGATCGCCTGTTTGTCCTTCATGGTGGAAGGAAGCACAGCGAATCAGTTTTGTGGGCTATGATAGCTCGCTGGATTAAGGAGGTCATCACAGCCATGTATGTGGATGCTGAAAAGCCATTGCCTACTCAGGTTAGGGCTCATTCCACTAGAGCTCATGCTGTATCATGGATGGAGATTACGTTGTTGTTTCCCATTAACATTTGCTGAGCTGCAACGTGGTCCTCCTTATACACCTTTTCCAGGTTTTATCATCTGGATGTGCAGGCCCAGGAGGATGCAGCCTTTGCACATGCAGTGTTGACTGGACAGCAGGCAGCCTCCCGCCCTGTTCAGGTATTACTTTGGTACATCCCACTGGTCCTGAGTCCATCTGTCCATACCCTAGGAAATGGATAATTTACTTACATGATAATTTTGTTACCCTTAGCCTAGTCAGATAGACTCAGCTTCCTGCCCTCAGTTGCCAATTGCTTTCATCAATAGTCCTTCTGTGGAGATATGGATCAAAAGGGATTACCAGTGATTGTTCATGCAGTCCCTAGTTTGGGGTACCTTTGTTCTTACTTGAGTTCCGTGTTATTATTGGTTGAATACAGTTATGGTTGACTGTTTTTAATCAAGTGTTTTACTAGTCTGTCCAAAGTTGCTTTTGAAGAGAATACTGGCAGGCTGGGGGCACTGCAGGAGTATATATACTGTGACATCAGCTTGCTCTGACTCTATCTGCCTGCAGGGGAGCATAACCCACTGGTCCTAAGTCCTTCTGTCTACACTAAGGAAAACACAATTATCAATTAAGTAATTTTTCTAATAATGTTAGCATTGGCACCCATGGGAATGCTAGATTAGATGTTAGTTGAGTAGCAGAAGGTTGTAGACCTTAAACCATTGAGCTATACTCCATGCCTGTAAGGAAGGTACAATAATGGAAAACAGTAAAGGCCAGATAAAGTGTGTTGTGACAGTGTGTACACTTTTATCATTTTGCAGGGGGAAAAAGAGGCCAATAATCTCATGTCCCTAAAACTAGTGGCCTTGGAAAGACTAGATGGCATGCAAATGTGCTGCTGGAAAGCCTAGAGGAAGACAGACAGAATGAAAAGGATGAGTCAGCAGTATCCAGGGCTGACTGGATACTGAATGATACTGCCAGGCTTTGTTGGAGAAGAAAGCACCAATAGCCACCTACTCTAGAAGTATTGCAACATGCTGTGTAGATAAAGAAGTGGCCAGACACTTTGAAGAGGACAGATCTTTTGATAAAGAGATGAGGTGCTTGTACTCCAGCAGAGAGCTATACAGTATGCTGTAATTGAATGAGAAAGTGGCAGAAGATTGAAGACCTATGGAGGGACAACCAGAGCCTAAAGGAAGTGGCCCAGGAGGAAATGTAGGGGATCCATCAGGAGAAGCAAGGTCTTGGCAGAATGTTGCAGGATGAATTTCAGAGCATGACTGCAAACTGGAGGAAGATACTGCAGCAGATACAACCCTGCTAACCACTGCCGATATTGAATGATTCATGGAAGACACCGGGCACCTAGATGCTGCCTTCCCCAGCATTGTCTGCACTACCATCTCCTTTAGTCTGTTTCTGCCTGATGATCTATGCACAATCAATGGATCGACCATTTATTGTGACCTTTATTACTATGTAATGCTAATTGTTTTTCTGTCAGTTTACTTTCTGACTATGTTACCCAGAGTTGTTTTTTTTTTTTTCTTAATACGTTCATGGTTCCATGTATCGCCTAAAGGCAAGTTCTTTGTTCTTTGTAAATCGGTTTGATTTGTATCTAATGCAAGAAGATCGGTATATAAAAACTAAAAATAAATAAATAAATACATTGTTCTTCCAGCCCAGTGGGAGACTACACCACTGAGTCTGCCAATACTCATGATGGGGCCTTTTCCTCTGCTGGGTATACCACTTGCACTGATGCATCCTCCAGTGATTCCTCTACCAGAGCAGAGGAAGGCTCCTCCCTTCATGAGTGCACAGGTGGGGATTTCATCCTCTGCTACAATGGAGATGGATTCTTCCTGTGTTGCTGCTGAAGAGAAGAGGCACCACACAGCTGACAGACCTTCATCTTCAGGCCCCACTCATGTCAGCTCTCAGGAGATTCTATCCATTCCATAGCCCTCTTACAGTTTTAACAACCTGCCACTATCAGCAATGTTCAAGGCTTTGTGAGTAGTGATCAGACACTGCTGCAGAAGAGCACCAGATTGGGCCAGTACAAGGCACTGGAGACACCCCCCCCCCCTTCCGAAAAGATGATAGCCTAGGAAGCATTCATTTATTTTTTTTTCTCTAAGCAAAAATATCACATAGTATTGTAAATAAGTGTTATTTCAAGTCTAAAAATGTCTTTGAATCAGAGTGTTCCTTTTCTCTAAAGCTTGCTGGTGAGTTTGGCAATGTATCTCTTGTAATTCCTTAGGGGCGGATTTTAAGAGCCCTGCTCGCCGGTGCGCCTATGTTCAATAGGCTTACCGGCGCGTGCAGAGCCCCGGGACTCGCGTAAGTCCCGGGGTTTTCCGAGGGGGGCGTGTCGGGGCGGGGCCGAGCGGCGCGCCGTTTTCGGGGCGCGATGCGGCGTTTCGGGGCGGGACGCGGCGTTTCGGGGGCAGGCCCGGGGGCGTGGCTGCACCCTCTGGAACCGCCCCTGGGTCGCATCTAGGCGCGCCAGCGACCCGCTGGCGTGCGGGGATTTACTTCTCCCTCTGGGAGGCGTAAATCCCCCAACAAAGGTGTGTGGGGGGGGGTTTAGACAGGGCCGGGGGGGTGGGTTAGGTAGAAGAAGGGAGGGGAAGGTGAGGGGAGGGCGTTAGCGAATTCCCTCCGAGGCCGCTCCGATTTCGGAGCGGCCTGGGAGGGAACGGCAGCAGGCTGCGCGGCTCGGCGCGCCCCGGCTACACGGAATAGGCAGCCTTGCACGCGCCGATCCAGGATTTTAGCGGCTACGCGCGTATCTACTAAAATCCCGCGTACTTTTGTTTGCGCCTGGAGCGCCAACAAAAGTACACGAACGTGCCGTTTTTGAAAATCTACCTCTTAGTGTTCAGGTAATATTCCTTCTCCTCATGGGATGACTAACTCCAGTCCTCGAAAGCTACAAACAGGCCAGGTTTTCAGAATATTCATGAGATAGATTTGCTTGTACTACCTTCATTGTATCCAAATCTATTTCATGCATATTCATTGTAGATAGCCTGTAAATTTGGCTTGTTTGTGGCTGTTAAGGACCAGAATTGACCATCCCTGATATAGTCCCTCTAGAGGAGGCAAGCCTCTGTTTGTTTGTTTTTTTTTAATGAAGGCTATGAGCTTGCAGTGAGCTAGAATCATCTCACAAACCTTTGTGGGTTTCTAGTAAAGGCATCCTCCATATCTGTCCAGCTGGTGGAAATGTGTTTTGAGTAGGCCAAAGTTTCTCTTGAAAGCTGCCCTAGTCTGCTGGTGAATCCTGTTCTAGCAGACATCTGCTGCAGTCTATGAGGAAGCCAGCAGGATTACAAGCTAAGTTTTGAGTGAATATCCTGTATCACCTGTAAGAGAGATGGCAGAGAACATTTGAGCGAGATATCCCATGGTGGCAAGCAGTAAAAGTGTTCCCAGGTAGAGTATAGAGTGGGCCTCTATACTCTACCTGGGATAAATCTACCTAAATATCTGGGAGAGAAAAGGAGCAGAAGTTGGTAGTTATGTGGTTGCAGTGAGAGCAGCAAACCTATTTAATTGTAGCTCCCCAGTGATATGATTTTCCTAGAAGCAGTTATGAATTCCTTTCTGTGTCAATATGGAGACATTGTAACAGATCCTGGAAACCATGGGCATAATGTCCAAGATTCCTTGGCATCACAGTTTGTGTTAAGTGATCGCTTCGCATGCTGGTGCCCTTTAGGGATGTGAGTGCCATCCATACCCCCCAAAACCATGGGGAAACATGCAGTTTTTTAGAAATCAATCAGAATTTGTTGCTGCTGCTGACGTTTTTGAAGAAAAGATGTATAGTGATGTGTTTTCCTGAGAAACACAGCGAGAAACTGATCAATACCATATGGAGGTGGCTGATTGACTTAAAATAGCCCTGACCCCTAGATTTATATAGAAGGTGCTGACAGACAAAAAGACCAGGGCTATAGTGATCTTGAGGTGTACTGACAAGGTATGTCCTCTCTGGCTGGAAGGGCGCAGATCCTGCTCTAACTGCTGACATAGATACAGTATGGTTTCCTTGTTGAATCTGAACCTGTGCATGACTTGAGCTTCAGACAGATGCAAAAACTGTGCCCTGTAAGGTTTCTTTCTCCTCCTCCTTTGTTCTCTTTCCTCAACTTTTGGGCCATGAGTAGATCTAAGTTTATTGTTTCCCCTGCCAATTACTCCTCAATAGGGGTGGTAATGAAAAAAAAAATGTCAGTTTTGTTTCATTTTCTTTCGGGGGGGGGGGGGGGTCATTTCAGGTGTACTCAGATCATTTTTTATTTTTTGTTCCCATTTAGTCTTTAAAAATCAAAACAAAACAAAGCAAAGCAAACCCAGAATCCTTTCAATCCTTCCCATTTATTAAAAGATGGAAACCCCCCACGCTGACCATCCCACCCTCCCAACCCCCACAGGACTCACCCAAAATCTGTTTAAAACCCACTGCCACTCTTTCTGATTTTTGGGCAAATCACTTTAGCCTCTATTGCCTTGTAAGCTCTCTGAGGATAAGGAAATATCTACAGTACCTGAATAAAATCCACTTTAACGTGTTGAAAACAAATTACAAATAAACAAAACAAAAGTAAATAAATAAATCATTATCTTCAAAAGATATCTGGATAAGTACTGCCGTATAGCCCAACAAAAATGTTTAAATGGCAATGGTCCTACAGCCCAATCTTCTCCCAGTCAGACTGCGCACCCCCCATCCCTTTAACTCATCCAAAATTATATATCATGCCACATTAGTGTATTGCTCTCCCCTCCCCGCTGTCCTTGTTCAGTCCATATTCAAAGTAAGAATCTTTCACCTACCCTCATGCTAGAATCTGAAGGATCTCCACACCCCTGGAACCCCCCCCCCCCCAATCCCTCACATGAACCTCATCCCTACAGCAAGCTTAATGTAACACGTGTGTAAAAATGGGGACATATATATATATTTTTTAATTTAATACTATCCTGATATCTAGAGGCAATGAGGGTGCTAGTCGTTTTTGCTCCTCATTCTTTTGTGGTTAGGGGGGAGCATCCTTGGGTGACTTGAGGAGAGCTCCTGGAGGTGGCTAATTGGCCTTCATTGCCCATAGAAGAGTTTTTTTTTCTTTAATTGGCTAAAAAGACCAGTATAAGATTTCAAGGGGAAAAAAAAAATACGTGCTGCCCCCTCTGTTCCCCATGGTGGTGAAAATGAGGAGAGGCAAGAACTTCTTCAAGGCAGATGAAGGAGACTCTTGCTGTTCTCCCATGGCTATATGAGGAGATTGGAGTAGGCAGTGATTTGAGCCATGGTGATGAGGAACGGCTGCTGCTGTCACGGTCACTTTTGTTTTTCAATAGCAGCTGTGAGAATACTGCTGCCGCTTAGGGAGGTGATTTTGCATAGTCAGAGGCTTTGGGCATGTCCCTGGCATAACCAGGAAGTATGTGCATTTTTATTTTTATTTATTTATTTATTTAGACTTTTTATATACCGGCAATCATGAAAACATATCTTGCTGGTTTACATAAAACAGGAGTGCATTATATACATAAAAACTAGAACTGTGGTGACCGAAGGTACAGTTACATTTAACAAGGGTAGCCGAACTTGGAGAAGGATGAAGATAGGAGAGAATAGAAATGGTTAAACAATATACAATTTAAGTATAGTATACAAAATAAATGTTATATACAAGAGGCATGGTGTTTTAGGACCCATTTGGGCTGGGTCCCGCTACTGATGTCACTTTTGGTTTCATGAATGAATAAAAGTATAAAAAAATGATCAAATAAATAAAATTAAATTAATTAAGGCCTGATTTCAAGTGGGGAAGTCATTAAGGGGCCCCCACAAGATTTTGAAGCTTTGGGAGGACCTCAGCAATTTTGGCCATTAACATTTTTAAAATATTAAAAAATACAGCAAATTTAATAAAAATAAAAGTAGAGGGAGAAAGAGAGAGGAGGAGCCCTACTATTGAGTGAGCTGACCTGTCCTGTCCTGCCCCTTGTTCAAGGCGGGTGAGTCTACTGCATGTAAGATCATTGCGTGCAATGATACACTCCAAAGGGGGAGCACCTCTGGGTACTGTTGTTATTAGTTTATTCCTCTTTGTTTCTGTGCATTTTCAGGATGGGGAAAAATAGAAAGGGTGTGAACAAGGCACTTCCATCCATGCTAGCCCTTCCTTTCTCTGCTTCCCAGCTGACTTTCAGAGACAACAACCAGGGTGCTCTGAGCTTGGAGTTGACCACTCTGAAGTTTCTGAGGCTTAGGTCTTTTTGAACTCTGATGGCCCTATCCCTCCTCAGGCTTAATCAGTGACCCCTACTGAACTTGAACTTGGTGGTAGGAGGTTGCTATGCTACCCAAGCTTCTCTTTGTGATGGTGAGAGTTTAGTATTGACTGATTTAAGATTTATCATTGGTAAGACATGAAATGGTTACATTAGAAGAATTATGGATTGCCTTTTCTAATAAGAAACACACTTTTATACTTCTAGAACAAATTATATGCTGGCAACTTTAAGTATAATGTCTATTACTGTTAGTGAACACTTTCAGTTGATTAAAGACCAAGGGGAGAAATTGGTTGAATTAAGAAATAAGTGTTCCTCTTTACAAGAATCTAATGTAGAATTAAAGATAATGTAATTTGAATTCAAAGGTTGGAAAATATGGCAAATTTTTCTAGAAGGTTACATTTGAGGCTTATTAATTTCCCAAGATGTCCTTTATTATCTCCCTTAGAGATGTTTAAGAAATTCTACTCAGAGCATCTGAAGATCTCTAAAGAAGCTGTTCCTTCTATTGTAAAGGTATTTTATATGCTGGATCATTTAAATGTGGCTATATTAAATGAAACTTCAGATAATATTAAATTACCTTTTGATAAGTTAAATATGGCAGTTTTTTTGGAACAGTCTTTATCTGAGATATTAGATAGAAAGACATCATTAGTCACTTTTGCTGAAGAGTTAGAGACACAGCTAACTTTGAGATTACTTTTTCAGAATAAAATTTTCATGGGACAAAAGTCTGCAATTATTCTGGATGTAGTAAAAAAAAAAATTCAGTGTAAAAGAAAATTCATTTTTTTAAAGAGGTAGAGAGTTTTGACTCTCGGAGCCCTTTTTCTTTTGGAATTTCCATGTAAATGTGTCACAAAGATTGAAGGAACAAAAATATGTCTTCTTTTATTCATTACAGCTGGAAAAATTTCTGCAAAATTGAAATGTGTCGGTACTTAATACTGTGAGTTAAAGCTATAGGGTAATTTTGAAATGTTCCTTTTTTTTCTTGTTATGTTCATAATAATTTTCTCTACCCCTGGATGTAGACTAAAAAGCAGCTATATGTGGAATGTATTTGTTTGTTTTCTTCTTATATCAAGGAGAACATATAAGTTGTAATTCTTTATTTTATCAAGGTCTCTTGATTACTAATTTAAAAATTTAGAAAAATTCAATGGGAAAATGTCATTTCACTATTGAGTAAAATAACCTATATTTTTTACATAGAAGGGGTTTATAAATCATTTCAATATCCAAAGATCTTGTAGAAAACCTTAGGGGTAGATTTTAAAAGCCCTGCCAGATTTACGTGTGCAGGGCACTTATGCGCTAGTGCGCCTATTTTGCATAGGTCGCAGCGCGCACAAAGCCCCGGGACACGTGTAAGTCCCGGGTCTTTGCTTGGGGGACATGTTGGGGGGCGTGTCGGGGGTGGCGCAATATTCAGGGGCGTGTCTGAGGGCATGGCAGTGGTCCGGGGGTGGGGCCGGAGGTGTGACAGCGGTCCAGGGGTGGGGCCGAGTGCTCCGGCACAGCGGCCTGTGCCGGGGCAGGGACCCAGCGACGCGCGCAAGTTACGCCTGCCAGAGGCAGGCGTAACTCAACAAAATAAGGTATGGGGGATTTAGTTAGGGCTGGGGGGTGGGTTAGATAGGGGAAGGGAGGGAAAGATGAGGGGGGACAAAAAAAAAGTTCCCTCCGAGGCCGCTCCGATTTCGGAGCGGCCTCGGAGGGAACGGAGGCAGGCTGCATGGCTCAGCCGCGCAGACTGCCGATTTTGCGCAGCCTTGTGCATGCCGACCCCGGATTTTTAAAGATACACGTGGCTACCCACGTATCTTTTAAAATCCCCCGTACTTTTGTCTGCGTCGGTCACGCGAACAAAAGTACGTGCGCATACTTTTTTAAAATCTGCCCCTTAGAATTTATCAAAGAACAATATCAGGGAAAATTTGTTTTTAAAAAATTGTGCAAATTTGACTCCAATCAACTGAACTTCCCTCAATCCAGTCCAGTATTTCAGTATTACCAATTGTATTTTCCGGCAGTGCTGAAGAGAATTCTGTGCTGCCACAATATGTAAATGAGCTATCACCTAGGAAGTGGATCCATCTCATGAGGTTAGTTATGAGGAATACAGTAAAAAAGCATTCATGCTCTGAAATTCTGCAGCCTTCTGCCAAGACCTTGCTTCTCCTGATGGATCCCCTACATTTCCTCCTGTACTACTTCCTTTAGGCTCTGGCTGTCCTGCTATAGGTCTTCAATCTTCTGAGACATTCTTATTCAATTGCTGTATACTATACAGCTCTCTGCTGGAGTACTAGGCACCTCATCTTTCTACCAAAAAAGCTGTCCTCTTCAAAGCACCTGGCCTCCTCCTCATCTACAGCAAGTTGCAATACTCGAGTTCCAAGATAATTAATTAATCTGGAATATATGAAAACTTATCAATGAGCCAAAAAAATTTACAAGCGTTATCCCTAATAACTCAGTATAAAAAGAGGTGTGTCACAATGGTCAAAACTGCTTAACAACTACTCCAAAAATCAATTGGGGATTATTTACCCCGATGTTATCAGCAGAGTAGTAATACCATTGTACAAGAAACATAACAGATGATCCTGAAGAGAGTTTTTCAGTTGACACAGTTAAAAGCAGAACTGCTCCAATAGCCCTCTTTCACTGAAGAAAAGTTTATGCCAAAACCTAATCAGAACACAGAGAGATTTTACAGTAGTCAGGCACATTAATGTATGAATGTGAATGAATGAATAAAATATATAGAATGTATTTGTTTGTAATATAAGAAACTGAATAAAATATCAGAAACCCAAAGAAAGATTCAGAGTATCCTTAGTTAAGATAAATACAACTGAGCCACATTTTCATTCTTCAGCTTCA
The DNA here is from genome assembly GCF_901001135.1 of Rhinatrema bivittatum. NCBI lineage: Eukaryota > Metazoa > Chordata > Amphibia > Gymnophiona > Rhinatrematidae > Rhinatrema > Rhinatrema bivittatum. The sequence goes on along the minus strand of NC_042617.1, from coordinate 402,732,608 downwards.
TAGTTAAAATTAGGTGTGAGATATAATAGGGTAGAAAGTATTTAAACACACATTTAGCAAAAGTTACGTACTGTTGCCGAATACTTATGTTTTAAGAACATAAGAACATAAGAAAATGCCATACTGGGTCAGACCAAGGGTCCATCAAGCCCAGTATCCTGTTTCCAACAGTGGCCAATCCAGGCCATAAGAACCTGGCTAGTACCCAAAAACTAAGTCTATTCCATGTTACCATTGCTAATGTCAGTGGCTATTTTTTTATTAGTTGACTTTCCTGATTTATTCAGTTACTGGAAATAATGCTTATTTTAAATTAAAAATAGCACTGAGCTTGGACAGGAAAGAAGAGAAATTTTAAAGTTCTAATTGGGACCTGATATATTAAAATCTTGATTAGGGTAATTCCTAAATTAAGTAATCATTTATTTATTACACACTCTTGCAGCAGGTGAGATCAAAGTGTGTTTCAATGCTGCACAAGAGGGTCCACACTGATAACAGTAAGAAGAGCATTTTATAGGGGTGTGCATTCGGTCCCTACATATTGGCAATCCACAATGGATGTGGCCATATTCGTTGTATTCGTGGGGAAGTGAAACGTATCGCGATTCCCCACGAATACGCAAATCTTCACCGAATTGTTCGGCAGCCTAAAGAAACCAATTTAAACAAACCCCCCACCCTCCTGACCCCCCCCCCCCCAAGACTTACCAAAACTCCCTGGTTGTCCAGTGGGGGGTCCAGGAGCCATCCCCTGTACTCACACCCTTGGTCCCGGTTTCAAAATGGCGCCGATAGCCTTCGACCTACTATGTCACAGGGGCTACCAGTGCTATTGGTCAGCCCTTGTCACATGGCCATCGGCGCCATCTTGTGCTCCTACCATGTGACAGGGGCTGACCAATGGCACCGGTAGCCCCTGTGACATAGTGAGGGCAAAGGCAATCGGCGCCATTTTGAGTACTGGCATCCGACGGCCAGAGTGCAGGAGGTCGCTCTCAGACCCCTGCTGGACTTTTGGTAAGTCTTTTGGGGGTCAGGAGGGTCCCCCAAGACTTGCCAAAAGTCCCTGGTGGTCCAGCGGGGATCCGGGAGCCATCCCCTGCACTCATACCTTTGGCTGCCGGTTTCAAAATGGCGCTGATAGCCTTTGACCTACTATGTCACAGGGGCTACCGGTGCCATTGGTCAGCCCCTGTCACATGATAGGAGCACAAGGTGCAACATATGGCATCCCTCTGCACATCCCTAGCATTTTACATAAAAGAGGAATACAGTCACAGATACAATGCTATCATCAACTAGGAGAAACTAACCAACTAACATCAACATCAAGTGAGCATCATCATTTGGAATACCAACAGGGAAACCATCATATGAGAAAACTATCAGAAACAAAACAGAAGAACCATCAAATGAAGAACATCAAATGAAGAACATGGGGTGAGGGTCACCTGAGAGAACATCATACAAATAAATAGCCAAAAAGAGTGTAGGTCCAAGTCCAACAAGGAGTTGTGTACAACCTTTCCTAAGGGCCAAAAGTATCTGTGAAAAAAACATGTTTTCTGGTTAATCTTATAGGTCACCAGGTCTACTGAATATCTTATAATCAGAGGAAGGGATTTCCTTGGGGGCTGGTACTATTAGGCAGGTGTTTGGTAGCATACATAATGGACAAGCTAGATTATATAGGAAGAGTTGGTTGGCCTTGTAGAGTGGTGCCAGGCCATTGAGAGCTTTGAAAGCTAGGACCAGAACTTTGAAGATGGAACAATGAGAGATGGGAAGCTGGTGGAGGGCTTTTGGCAGCAAGATGACTGGTCCATATGTTATTTACTGGTATTGATCAAGGTCTGTGCTGCAGTGTTCTGGATGATTTGTAATCAGCAAATGAATTTTTTGGAAGGCCATGATAGAGAGAATTACAATAGTCTAATCAGCAGATAACAAAAGTTTGCATGATAGCAGCATAGATGGGGGCATCCAACAGATGTCGGGAATGCTGAAGTTGGCAGAGATGAAAGAAAGCAGTTTTGGTAATAGCAAAAATCTGAGCTTCTATGCTTAGCTTAGAGCCTAAGATTACCCCAAGACCACAGACCTGGTGGGAGAATGGAATCAAACATTTTTTAGAGCAGATGGCAGAGTAATCTAATTTACCAATCTATTGTACTTCAGTCACTTGAAGATTGAGCTTCAGCTTGCTGAAGTGAAGCTAGTCTACAATCATCATCAGGCAGATATTGAGATTCTGAATGGCTCAATAAGGATCCATATCCAGAGGGCAGTTGAGCTGTGGAAGGGGATTTTTCAAGATCTGATTAACCCAGCCAGGGGGGCAAGGGATATGTTGCATAGGGTGAGGGAAAGGATGGAACCTTGTGGCACCACACATGATAGACAGCAGAGTGTGGATGAGGCCCATCCTAGGGAGATGGACTGAGTGTAATCTATGAGGAAGGATTTGAACCAGTGCAGGGCTTTTTCTGAAGTACCTAGTTCAGATAGGCAGATTAGGATAAATTTGTGGTTGACTGTATTGAACACTGCTGGGAGGTCTAGGAGCACTAAAAGTACTTGTTGACATTGATCTAGGTATACAATAATTAAATCCAAAAAATATAAAGAGAAATGCACTTCAGATTTATGACACCCAAAGTAAAAAAATGAACCGCGGTAAACCGCGCCTCATCAGGCCATTCTAAAATAGGCCTGGCACGCGTAACCCCACCTACACATGTAAATCCAATGGCATGTGTCAGAGCCTATATATTTGTGCATGTGTGTGTCTGAGAGCCTGTGTGTTTGTGCATGTGTGTGTGAGAGAACCTATGTGTGCGTGTTTGTGAGAGAGCCTGTGTGCCTGTGATTGTGTCTGTGTGAGAGTCTGTGTATATTTTTCTGTGCCTGTGAGAGTCCATGTGTCACATATAGGCTTTCACAGGCACACAAACAGAAATAATGTATCTGTGAGGGAGAGGGAGCCTATGTATGTTAGAGAGAAGGAGTGTGTGAGGATAATTAATATGTTATTGTGCGTGTGTGTGAGAGAGAAGATAACATTTGGGCATCCCTTCCTCCACCAATCTACGACAATCTCAGGATGACTGGAAATATGAAGATCACAGCTATGGAAAGCAAGAGATTTTTTAAAATCTTTATTAGTTTTAATTATTGGGTGTAATAAAAAAAAAAAAAAAGAGAAAAAGAAAAAAAAAAATAGTAAAAATGAACTGAGATGTTAAAAGAGAAAATCAGCGATGTGAAGACTCGCCCCCCCCCCCCCCCCCCCCCCCCCCCCCACATCATGACGACCAGCCAGCGGCGACCCGATTAACGGCACAATTACACCAGGCGTCTTGTGCCGGGTGTACTCCCCTTCATGCTAACCTTTGTGCTCCTTCTAATATAATTATATTTATGTTTATGTTAATAATTTAACTTTTATTAATGTTATTTAGCTTTTTGCTTTGTTTAAAATTATTTCATTATTGATGTTTAAATGTATTAGACTAAGGAATTTTACTTCCTGCTCATTCTGTTTCATTGTAAACCGGTTTGATATGCATTTTATGCAGGAAAATCGGTATAAAAAAACTTAAAATAAATAAATAAATAAATAATATGATAATTCTGATCTTTCAAAATATTTAATTTTTGGGGGGAAATAGAACATTTTTTAATTATTGGATTTTTTATTCATCAGATATTTTGAAATATTTTCTTGGTGTTTGGGAAATTTTGTATATTCTATCAATTAACTATTTAAAATATTGTTTTTATGAATATAATTTTACTATTATGATTGTTTTATATTTCTTGATTTTATTATTTAATGTTTTTATGAAGAATGGTAATGTTTCTATTTTCCATTGTTGTTCTGCATATAGAAGCTGGCTTTTTGGGTTCCAGTTCAGTTTTTCTCAGCACTTTTCTGTTTATACAGAAGTGAACTAGGCGGGAACTTCCCTATCCCTCTACCTACTCTTCCTTCATTTTTCCCTCTCCTCCCCAACCCTCCTATTAGAATTTTTTTTGTTGTAGAACTTACTTCATCTTGGTGGGTGAAGTAAGTTATGTGCACCAGCTGGCTCTTAGCACATGTTTCCCTGGGATAGGGTCTAATTGCCACTGTCCCAGCTGGCCCCCGCCTTTCCCTGCCCAGACTCTACCCCTGGCCCACCTCTTTTGACCAGTTCAGCATAATACGCGTGTAGCCGGGCCATTTGTAAAATGTGTTCATCATACAGTCGGCCCAGCCACATGTGTATCTCCTGGTTTTTGCATGCGCTGGCTTTTGAAAATTCAGTGAATATTCTTTTGGGCTGTTTATATGCATGATTTAGAACCTGTGCAGATGCATCCATTCAAATTCTAAAATACTAAGGTAAGTATGTAAGGACCCATAAATGCATGTGTATGGGCATTGTGAGTTGTGTGAAAGTTTTCCTCTCAGAGGCTAATATTCAGAAGCCATTGACTGCACAAATTTAGCCAGATAACTTATACTGCATATTCAGTGGCATAAACATCCTGCTGAATATACTTGTCTAAAGTTATCCAACTACATGTAGCTGGATAACTTAGAGGTCATTATTCAAAAGCATTTAGCCAGCTAACTCAGAAGTTAGCTGGCTTAATGAATATTTGTGCACCTATCTGGCTAAATTCTAGCTGGCTGATAAGTTAGGAGGCTAAAATTTATCCAGATAAAACAGGGACATAACTGGGAGGCTTGAGTTAGCCGGCTAACAGGGTCATTCATCAAAGTGAATTATGGCGTTAATGCCCACGGTAATGCCATAACACATGCAATATTTATTGCAACATGAAGCATGAATGCTAATTTATTCAAAGGGGTGGGATTGAGGAGGGGTTTGGGTGAGCTTAATGAAAATGAGAGGCATTATCACACCGTACTATAGAACAGGTTTAACTTATCCAGCTAACTTACCCCTAGATTTATCATTTTACTATAAAATTGTGCCTGTGATAAACAAGGCAAAGAGAGAGAGAGAGAGACTCTCTTCATAAGAGCTGCATAGTAGTCAACTATTTATATCACTATTGGAGGGCCATCTAGTAACTCGAGGTGAGGTTTTGTGATGGTTTAGGGTTTGGGGCCAGTTTGACATGCAGAGTGAGATATACGAACAACACAATACACCTTGGTGAAGATTTGATTTCATTTGACGTGAGAAAAGTCTCACAAAGATGAGATTTCTACAATATTCAGTCGCCCTAGCTTGATGGATTCTAAAACAAGTTACTATCAAGCTAGGGTGAGATAACATTGTAGAAATCTCATCTTTGTGAGGCTTCCCTCACTCCAAATGACATCACATCTTCGCCAAGTGATACTGTGATGTTTGTATATCTCAATCTGCATTTCAAACTGGTCCCCAAACCTTAAACCACCACCAAAACCTCACCTTGAGTTACTAGATGACCCTCCTATAGTGATATAAATAGTTGAATACTGTAAACATCCTCATAGAGGCTCTCTCTCCCCCCACTCTCCCTCTCCCTCTTCTTCTCCCTCTTCCTCCACTCCCCAAAAGAGTCAAAATGCAATTTTCACACAGCTTAACCTTAGGAAAAAAGGTGTAATTATTTCTAGCATTAAAACTATACAATAGCATGCATTATGCTATCACACAGTGCAATATTGTCCCTCATTTTCATTAAACCAGCCCAATTCCACCCCTATGAAATATGTGCATTCATGCAATGTAATACCATTAATATTGAATGCATGCATTATGGCATTATCGCAGGCATTAACACCATAAACATTTTGATGATCAGAAAAGTGTCTTCTATTTGGAACACCCATATCTCATCCACGACTTATCTGTATAAGTTGCAGCCATTAAATGGAACAGGATATTCAGCCACTTCCACTTAGCCATATAAATCCATACCTATCCGGCTTAGAAGTCTAAATATAGGCTTCTTTATGTGAAGATCTGATAAGTATTGAACCTTTAATATTGATTAGAACAGGCAAATCAAAACTGTCTGCTCTTATTCACAATTTGCATTTAAATTGTGTTAAAATAGCTTCATAATTTTACTGATCTCCACCTCACAACCAAAACTTATATGATTTCCAATAGTTCCAATGAGGCTTGATTGTATTTCTTGAAAATAGTTGTAATAGTAATAATATATTCATGTAATACAAGAAACAATCCTTTTCCTTATACAGTGGGTTTTTAATTTTAATTGTTAATATATTGATATATTTTGCACTGTGCTCATACCTCAGATTGCTGTATTTTCAGTTATAGACTTCCATAATCCTTAGCTTAAAAATTACTATCAAGCTAGTACTGAAAACTGAAAGCCTTGAGATCTTCATTATATAAATGTATGTATTTATGTCAAAGGATGCATAAGTTATAAAAGCACATCTTGCAAAATATGTAAATGATTATTATACCATCAAGCTCCACTTATCTTTAATCGCCAACCTGTAAATATACAAAAGTAAACATTTACATAAGTTGTGTACATGTTTTACTTTATTCATTTGTCTGTTGATCATAAGCAGTATTCATTCCAAGAACATGAAAATATTATGTATGTCTTGGATGTGAAATATTTCATTTAAATTTCATCATCTTTCCCTTGCATCAGAGAGGGATATTGCAGTGTTAGGAAGCTAGAGGAGAACAAAGTCGTAAACTAAAACAGCAAAAAATTAAACTATATAACCCTGATGTAGGAATAAAGATGATGTCAAAATGAGGTGGAAAAGAAGGCATGGTACCTGGGGAGTTAACAAAGGAGTTGCATTGCCAAGGAACCATGTCATGAGCAGAACAACAGGCTGAATCTAGCCATACATGCAATGGGGAGAGAAGTGATTCTTTTTAAAAAATACAAACATGAAATGAGTGGCTTTTACTTGTTGTAAAGCCACAATTTTTCTTTGATTTTTTCAAATGTTTTCTGCAGTGCTTGGCAATGAACTAGCAGCAATTCATCACATGTATTCATTCATGGATCTAAGGGTTCAGCTGCAATGTGCTCATTTTTAAAGTTACTCACAGAAATTGTCAATGCCCCTACAAACTTCAGGATTTTGCAGAACTTCCAGAAACTTATTTACAAAACGTTTGCGAATTCTATATATATCCTTAGGGAAGAAATGTTTCTAATTCAGCAGACAACAAGTCTATGGCTTGACAAAAATGATTGAAGATGTATTGTATATAAAAAGTGTTGCCATAGAAAAAGTTAGCGAATAGATGGGATGAAGAAAAAAGTGAATATTAAAGGAGAAAGGCATGGGGAAAGTATGATCACAAATGATACAGAGATAAATAAAATACAGGTGATTGAAAGGAAAGAAAAGGGAAAGAAAAGGGCAAATAGAAGTACTAGAGTGAGATGGCAAAAGACAGAGGGATGTGTTTAGAGTCCAGAAGGAAGATAAGGAGAATGAAGTAAAATATGAAAAGAAAGATTGAAAGAATGGACATTAAGTACAGGTATAAAGACCGGGAGCTAAATTTCTTATTGTGCAGTTTTTAGAGAGAAACTACCTAATAATTAATTCCTTCAGCTCAATCTATTAATTTGTATTTATTCTCTTATAAAATTCTTATAAGAAAGGAATGCCAAAATTTATATTCTCCATTTAGGATTAAAGTCAGTAGCTTAGTACTCTCTCTGGTAGCATTGAAATATACTCCCTTTTCCAATAGAGCAGCTATGAATGCATATTAAGATAATAATAATAATATTATTATTATTATTAAGCTCATATTGTCTTATTAAAACCTATTATGGGGTAAATAATAAAAAATAGGCACACTGGAGTACATTTACCTGCAGGGTTAATGCTGATTACTCAAAAATAAGCTTGTAGACTTTCTCTGCTTATTTCCCAAGGAAAACTTATGTGCAGAGAGATTGAGCTTGCTTTCTCTGTGTGTAATTTTTTGACATAAAACTATGAACATAGTTTTGAGTACTCCAAACTACATGTTATTTCAGGCCCTACCCTATCCCTGCATTGGAACTGCCTCTATAGTATGTGGAAAAATGTATGCAGGACATTGTTCAAATAATTTTTAAACCTCTGATATTTCAGGTTTTTTTTTTTCTTAACCTGCAGAAAGTGCCTTGAATATTTCCCTCCCTAGTAATGTTCTAACACCCCACTACTTTTGGGCTGTGCCTTCCCTGCATACGTGACTGAGTTGTGGCAGCATGGGTTTTGAGATGTTATACTAGAAGTCACTATCTCCACAAAAGAGGGAATAAGAGAGTAAAAGTATTCTTCTTCTTATTGGCGCTTCCATTTAATAGGAACCTAGGATCTCTCAGGGGGAAAATCTGGAATTTGTTGTCTTGCTGAAGATCAACTCACTTGCATACATATACAAACAGAATAAAGCATATCACAGTTGGTTTGTTGGTTCACATTTATCTTAGCCTTCAACTAGGAAACACATTTTTAGAGCATAGCTTGTGAATGTTGAAATGAAAGCATAGACCCAGGACTGAAGCAAAGCTTTGGTGGCTTATTAATAATGAATAGGGTACACTACTTTTTAGTGTTGACTGCCGAACCCTCACTCTTGAACACAATGTCTTGGGACACAATGCTTTTAATACTATGCTAACTCAAAGTTGTTATGATTTCAGCTGCTATGCAGCCTCTACTCCACCTCAAAGAGTATACCCTCCAGGCAAGCCAAACTCCTCCCTCCTGCCTGAACCACACCCAGACTCCAGCCCTACATAACTCTGCCTTGTCAGTCCCAAAATGTTTCCACATTGAGTCACCCTTGGATCCTTGCCCTAGGTACTCTTGCTTTGAGGCCTACCCAGGCCTATCCTCATCCTGTTTCATGGCCTCCAGACCTTCTGACCTCAGCCTTGCCTTGCTCCGTGGCTTATGGGTCATCTGACCTTTTCCCTGCTTTGCCAAAACCCAATTGGCACAATGTGTTGGGAATGAAAACTGACCATGACTCAGAGGTCTTAGTAATAGGATGATACTTGTATAAGTAAGCAAACTGTTGGGAATCGGTGAACTGCCCGGGGTTGACCAGTGTGGTGCGATGTAGCCAAACAAATTGTCTTTTTTAAACAATTCCTTAAGCCCGAAAAGGGAGCCCATCAAACATGGGGGAAAACCTTAAGTAGATTGAAAATAATGCCGTGACAAAAGAGCACCAGCTGGTACTGCCTACTTGCACGAGCCTCAACTTATTAGTAAGACATTTGAAACGTGGTCACTTTTCATTACTGACACACTGTGCCTATTGTGTTTTGATGGGTTGCCACTCAAACTGTTCTATTCTCCTTCCTAAGATATTGTTTTGGGTCCTTCCTGACACAGCCCCTCTGGTGAAACATGGTCATGTACGGAGATTGTACTATATGTTGTATATCATATCTTATTTGTTATAATTAAACTTCTTAGAAAGTTTCTGAAGTTTATTATTTATTTAAGATGTGAACAGGTCATACATTATTTCACAAATTTCCCTTCTGTTTTGTTGCTTTATGTGTGAATTATTTATTCTACCTATATTTCTTACACACATTCCACAACCATATCCTCATATAAAACTTTGTTATGTCCCTGATAAATTTATCTGTTAAGACTGGAACATTCATGGGATATTAATTAAAACCTTTCCTCCAAGGAAATATCCTAATAGTACCTTTATCTACATGTCCTGTGTATGTAACACTGCAAAACCTTTATCTACAGGTGGAGTGTCTTCAATTTAAATATTTGGGACTTTATAAAATACTAAATTGCTGAATAACATGTATTTCAGTCTAATAAATTAAGGATTCATTCTTCAATCATTGACTTTTTTCATATCCAACTAGACTATCAATGCTGACAAAATACCATGAGTCAGCTATAGAGATTTATCCTTAATTTAACTAATTCTTTACCTCAAATAGGATTAAAATTACAATCAATGCCACTTCCATGCACTATCATACACAAGACAGTGTTTCCTGGGACTGCAACTTTAATACTGGCATGTGGGCGCACATGTACATGCATTTACCAGGCAGACAATTTTATATTGATACACGTATGTGCGCACAAATCCTGCATCTACCGCATAAGTTGGGTGCATTTTACAAGGGACACATGCCATAGATAGTTTTCCCAGTTCATTTCCAGTTTACCCAGCTTAGGGATAGGATTTGCAACGCCCCCCCCCCCTAATTTTATAGCTACCCTTCCCCCTTGTTAGCTCTGACTCATAAAATCCCCCTAACCCCATAAAAAATGCCACATTTTAAAACTTTTATTTTACTTGTTTTTATTTGTATTTACTTTAAAAGTACTTCAGGCATTGCTCTGGCCACTCTCCACTCACTGATTTTGTCGAGGACCCCTAGGCCTTCATTGTCACCATGCTGAGGCCGGCTCTAAACCCTGACTCCTCTGGGTTCCAATCACTGCAGCAACAGTGTCATAAGAATATAAGAAATTGCCATGCTGGGTCAGACCAAGGTTCCATCAAGCCCAGCATCCTGTTTCCAACAGAGGCCAAACCAGGCCACAAGAACCTGGCAATTACCCAAACACTAAGAAGACCTCAGGCTACTGATACAATTAATAGCAGTGGCTATTCCCTAAGTTAACTTGATTAATAGCCGTTAATGGACTTCTCCTCCAAGAACTTATCCAAACCTTTTTTGAACCCAGCTACACTAACTGCACTAACCACGTCCTCTGGCAATAAATTCCAGAGCTTAGAGTTGTTGCTGCATCCCTGTCTCAGTTGTATTCAGTGTCACAGATTTATTTTAAAAATGCAGCTGGCAGACTTACAGCTGAGCAGGAAACCCAGAATAACAGCAAACAGCAAGAACAGATGTTTGCTCCACTCCTGCTTAGTCAGCGCTGCCTCTTAGCTTAGCCACAGCATTGGTGAAGCCCGGAGAGGTAGCAATCAGCTCAATCAGCTGATCACTCTGTTGCGTTCATGCCTGCTTTCGCCCTCGCTCCACCCTCTCTACCTGTGTGGCGACTCCCTCCGTGCCTGATAGATGGCTTGATGCCACGGCGTCTCCATGCCGCTTCTCCCCTGCGTACCTGGGCCGGCTCGATGCTGCAGATCCACCATGTTCCTGATGACGTAGGGCTTGTGCTCGCGCTCCAAAGTATGTACCAGCAAGGGTGCTAACCTCAGGGGCTTCCCCTGTATTGACGTCATCTGCTTCCAACATAAAAGTTCTTTACTTTTGCTAACAGATTGAGTTAGTAAGGACTCCGATTGGACTAGCTTCGGCTGTCCAAGACTACTTTGCACCCAAAGGATTGCTTGCGGGATTTCCATCGGACCCGCTTCACACTTGAAACATTGCCTCTGCGGACCTACCAGGGGTACCTGCTCCTCGGGGGCCTCATTCTCTTTCTCTATTTCAGATTACAGAAAGGAACTGGTACTCACTCCTCGAGGGCCCACATTCCTAAACTCTCTGAAGATTTGCTATTGCCTGGAAGCGATCGCAAGAGACGGACATTGTGAGTTCTTATTGCAGACCACAGATAGGAACAGGTACTCGCTCCTCGACAGCCTATGTTCCTAAACCCTCTGAAGACTCTCTATTGCCTGGAAGCAATCGCAAGAGATGGACATTGTGAGTTATTATTTCAGACTACCGATAGGAACCGGTACTCGCTCCTCGAGGACCTATGTTCCTGAATACTCTGAAGATTCTCCTTGTCCAGAAGCTATTGCATGTACAGACATTTTGTGAGTTACTATTTCAGAAGGTATATAGGAACCGGCACTCGCTCCTCGAGGGCCTATGTTCTTGAACACTCTGAAGATTCTCTATTGACTAGAAGCTATTACAGATACAGACTATTGTGAGTTACCACTGCTCTCTCAGAGCTTTCCCTGGAACCAGGTCCTCGATCCTCGAGGGCCTAGCCCTTTCCAGCTACTGAGCTATCTCAAGACCTTATGTGAGTTATCATCTAGTACTGGCTATGTATATCTGCATACCCTATCTATTCACTACAGTCTATTTGCAGCTCAGCTCAGCAACCTTGGAATCACAGTTCCAGTATCTGAGGGACTTCAGCCCTGCCGGGCATACCAGCTCACTACTGCCACCTCTGGTGGTTATACTACCTTTCTAATAAATGAATTATCTGTGTCTGTCTCCATACTCCAGCCTAGCCAGTGGTCCCTCTCGGGACTCCCTCCTGGGGGCGCTGTCATCTGCCATCAGCCCAAGGATTCACCTATCTACTTTCTGTCCAGCTGAGCACCATCTCTAGTACTCCGCTGGTACAGATTGTCAACTCTGCAGTCTACATCATAACATATTACCATTCCTTAGCAGACCCATAGGAGGCAGTATACTACAGATTGCTACTCCTCTCCTTTGGGGAGGGGATTCTATCAGACTGCTATTCTCATCTGCTAGCTCCTCCCATCCGCATAGCAAATCCCAACAGATTGCTAACCTGCTAGCAGATCCAACAACACACTCCATCTCCCAAGCTCCACAAGCCTCTCCTCATAATTGCAGCTTTTGCCTCTTCACTTCTATTATTGTGGTTCTCTACCACTAGCAGATAAAGATTGTTTTTCCTCTCGGCCCCATTTAAGCCTCCCCAGAGAACTGCCCAAACCCTGGGGTATCATGTTTTTGTGGCTATCAGCAGCTTAGTTAAAAAACAAAACAAAACAGGACACTTTCCTACCAGACTCTCCCAAGCCCCAGACAAACATCAGGGAACTCAGAATCCACTCCAGCACAGATCTTCTCCCAGGACAGGTACATATAATCATTTTCCCTTTATTTACATTTCCCTTTAATTTTTTTCACATGAAAGTCAATGGGTGATGCAATACAGCTTACTTTGAGCCTCAAATTTGTGGTTTTCTAATCAATTCTAATGAAACTTCTGGGTAAACAACATCAGAAGGGGGAAAAAACTCCAAGACACCTAGACTGTGGCAAAGTGGTACCAACAATGGCACGAGTAACCTAAGGCAGTGTAAAAAGGCAATGGCAGGAGTTAACTGTCAAAGGAGCAAAGCAGCAGCAAGAGTATCAAGAAAACCCCAGGGCTTAAAAATAGAAAACAATAGCAGTGGCATGAACCCCCAAAGGAAGTACAAAAGAGGAAAAGAGGCACCAAGAATGACATGAACATCCTAAGACACTATCAAGGGGGAACAAAGCATCAAAAGTGCAGAAAAAAAACAAAACAAAAGCATTGACAGAGGGACAAAGAAGCACAAGCAGTGGCATGTAGACCCCAAAGAATCAAGAGAGCTGCAAAGCAGCCAACCACAGTAGCAATAACATACCGAGCTGTAGACTCTGAGGTACAACAGCAAGGCAGAGTGGCATAAAAACTCCCAAGGTGTAAAATATAGGGTATGGCAGCAAGGCTGAGTATCAGAAGGGCCTTCAAGGTGTAGCATAAATGATATAACAGCAAGACTCACTAGGGTATGGCAGCAAGGTAGAATGGCAGAAAGATCCTCAATGTGTAGTAGAAGTGGTATAACACATTTTAATTGGTCTTCTGTCCTGTCTACTTGTCCTCTTCTCCCACTCCAGCTTTGCCTGGTTACTACCACATTCATGAAGTTCTTGATTGCTGTACTTACTAGTCTCACTGCAGCTCTTTTCAATGGACCATAGACTTAAAGGGGAAACATAAACAAGCAAAAATAAAATGTTGGTTTAATTCATGGGCACTCTCCATTCATTTTGGGGGTTCAAAAATTAAACAAAAATGGTCTCATTCATTTCATTTTACCCATTTGTTTCAAATAATGTACATCCTTACTGAGAAATGCTACTTATTGTTTTACTTAAAAGTGTTAGGCCAATGGTATATAAAAAGTGATTCCTAATCTATATCCTGTAACACTCTCTGTCAATGGAGAACTATGAAATAATTAATATAGCCAGGTTGGGCAATCTTACCTTATATTTGTGCATGCGTAGGCTATAGAACAATCAAATATATATGATGTAGTGCAGCTTGCATACACCAATAGATTAAGAGACAATCATACTCAGTTCAGGTTAATAGTATCACACTGAGTCCCCTGGTGTTTTAATCATTTTGTCCTACAAAAGACTTTAAGGTCAATTTTGAATCTAGACACAGTGTTTGGAGGCTGGGGGATACTTCAAAAGTAAACTCCTCTTGGCATTTTCCATTAGAAATCCTGTGGTGTTTAGTGCCATGGGTATTCTTTAACACATGTTATTTGAAGGTGTAAAATACATGGGGTAAATAATAGAGATGTGCATTCGTTTTTGCCGAATTGGAAAATTGCAATGAAATTGTCCAATTCGGCATGTTTCAGGGAGCCCGAAAAAAAATCAGGATTTTCCTGTTTTTTCACAAAAATTCGTTTTTCCGATTAGTGCGCACTAACGGGAGTCAGTGTGCGCTAACTCCCCGTTAGTGCGCAAAAAGTAGGAAATTCTAACGGTTTTTGTTAGTGCGCGCTAACAGGAGTTAGCTGTTAGTGCGCGCTAACGGGGAGTTAGCGCGCACTAACTAAAAATTGATTTTTCGCGAAAAAAAAGACCCGAACCGAAAAAACCCGACATTTTCCATGGCGGCCGAAAAACGAAGAACGACACGAACATAAAAAACGATGCACATCTCTAGTAAATAATGCACAGAGATTTCAAAATGAAAAGAAACTTGCCATGGAATCAAAAACTCATAATAAAAACTTTTCCAGTATATTCGACTGTGAGGGAGTCAGTTGGACCATTAGATGATCAAGGGGTAAAAGGGTCACTTAGGGATGACAAAGCCATAGCAGAAAGACTAAACAAATTATTTGCATTGATCTTCACTGAGGAAGATGTAAGAGAAATACCCATGACACAACTGAATCACATTTTTCTGTACTTGGAGGCTGTAATAGGGCAAATTGACAAACTAAAGAGTAGCAAATCACTTGGACCAGATGATGTACATCCCAGAGTGCTGAAGGAAGTGAAAAATGACATTGCAGACCAGCTATTAGTATTTTGTAAACTATAATTAAAATCACCTATAGCACCTGAAAATGGAGGGTTGCCAATGTAACAGAAATTTTTTAAAAGGGGATCAAGAGATGATCCAGGAAACTTCAGACCAGTGAGTCTGACATCTGTTCCAAGCAAAATGGTAGAAACTATCATAAAGAACAAAACTTCTGATAAAGCCAACATGGATTTAACCAGGGAAGTTTTGCCCTATCAATGTGCAACATTTTTTCGAGGGTGCAAATAAACATGTGGATAAAGGTAAGCCACTTGATGTAATGTATCTGGAATTCCAGAAAGCATTTGACAAAGTCCCTCATAAGAGACTTCTTAGGAAATTAATAAGTCATGGATAGGGGGCAGGGTC
Organism: Rhinatrema bivittatum; assembly: GCF_901001135.1. Classification (NCBI taxonomy): domain Eukaryota; kingdom Metazoa; phylum Chordata; class Amphibia; order Gymnophiona; family Rhinatrematidae; genus Rhinatrema; species Rhinatrema bivittatum. The sequence continues at coordinate 402,717,211 of NC_042617.1, read as the reverse complement.
CTACTGTAGATTGAAAACTGGTTAAAATATAGAAACTATAGAGTAGGGATAAAAGATACATTTTCCCAGTGGAAAAGCTGAATAGGTTAGAGTGCCCCAGGGATCTGTTCTGGGACCATTGCTTTTTAATAATTTATAAACAGCCTGGAAATGGGAACGATGAATGATCCAGAGATATCAATTATTCAAAGTTGTTAAATCACATGAGGATTGAGAGAAATTGCAAGAAGTCCTTGCAAGCTGGGAAACTGAGCAATGCAAACGGCAAATGGAATTTAATGTCGACAAGTTCAAAATGATATGCTTAGGAAACAGTAACCCAAATTATTGCTACATAATGCAAGGTTCCACATTAGGAGACACTGTTCAGGAAAAGGATCTAGGTGTCATCATTGATAATACATTGAAATTTTCTCCTCAGTGTGCTGCAGCAGCAGCCAAGAATGCAAATTGAATGCTGGGAATTATTAGGAATGGAATGGAGAATAAAACAGATAATATCATAATGCCTCTGTATCACTCCATGGTTTGACTTCACCTTGAGTATTGTGTGCAGTTCTGGTTACCACATATCAAAGAAGATATAGAAGAATTAGAAAAGGTACAGAGAAGGGCAACCAAAATGATAAAGGGGATGGAACGAGTCCCCTACAAGAAAAGGCCAAAGAGGTTAGGACTCCTCAGCTTTGAGACATGATGGCTAAGGGGAGATATGGTAGAGATCTATAAATAATGAGTGGAGTGGAATGAGTAAATGTTAATCCATTATTTACTCTTTCAAAAAGTACAAAGATGAGATGGGGGGGGGAGAGCACACGTTGACGTTACTAGTTGGTACACTTAAAACTAAGAGAAAATATTTTTTTTACTCAATGCATAATTAAGTTCTGGAGTTCTGTGCCAGAGGGCATGGTGAAACCTATAAATGTTGCTGTGTTTAAAAAAGGTTTGGAAAGTTCCTGGAGGAAAAGTTCATAAACTATTACTAAGGTGGAGTTGTAGAAATCTACTTCTTATCCTTGGATATAAGCAGCATGGTATCTATTTTGGGATCCTGCCAAGTATTTGTTTTCTGGTTTGGCCACTGTTGGAAACAGGATACTGGGCTTGATGGACCTTTGTTCTGGCCCAGTATGGCAAGTCTTATTTTCATATTATAATCCTTTCCCTGATACCATCCCTTTCCCCTGCATGTGAGAAGGGTTGATATTTAAAAGTTTTTGTATTTTTCTGTGGACAAATTATATGTTTACACATGGAAATCCCTTTGAAACTGACTCCTATATTTACAATTTTTTTCTTTGCATTTAAAACCCTAAGAGTTTTTCAAATCTCTAGAAATTAAGATAATGAATACTTCCTACAAGAGAAGGTTGAAATTATTTTCCCAAAATCTGTACCTGTAATTGAGTCATTAATGATGCAGACATTGGTTAAATGGCATCACAGTACAGGAGGAATCTCATATTTCACAAATTATGATCCTCAGGTTGTTAGGATCTGTCTTACAAGCATAAATGATGCCAATTATATATGTGATTATGCTTTTATCACTGCTTCAAAGCTAGCTCTACATTTCCAGAGAGGCTTGTTAAGAGGTGTTTTCATATATCCTTGATGAAGAGCAAGACTTTCTCTTGTTCAGGAAAGAACAGCAAATGTATTTTGGAAGGAGAATTTCCTGGATGACATGTCAGTCCTGGTGGGATGAGATAAAAGCTTATGTCTGAAATCAAATTATTGCATTATGCTCTTCTAAATAAGTTGACACACTGGGAGAAACTGGGACTGAGCAACAACATATCATTACCTTAGAAAGAGAAATCAATTTCTTGAATACCCTTAGAATGTAATATAATCTCTTACAGATCAGTTCATCCATTTCTCACCCAGAAAGCCTCAAGAAGTGAATAATTATTCAGGCAATGCTCTAAAATAAAAATGCTTGTTACTCAACTCCAGAGCAAGGATTGAGAGGTAAAATGAATACAGACCAAGTGGGCAAAAAGTGCATTCCCAGAGACATGCTATTCTGAACCACAAAATGCATTAGCTGTCTCATTGCTCTGTGCATGAGCTTATTATTATTTTATTGGCACGTAAAAGTCACTCTCCAGTCAAGAATCCCCATAAAAAAGAAGGGGAGACAACGCTGAACATATTCAATTAATTCTGTCAACTCAGTCTCAAGCAAGAAGGCAAAATCATCTGCCTATACTTCAAGACCCCATACAGCTAAATCTGGCATACTCTCTGAAACATAATAATTCATCCCAGTTTCATAGGAATTAAGGAAGAAATCCTGACCCTCACACATTTGTGAAAAAATTATTGCAGTCTAATGTTACTATTGTTAAAGGTCATAGGTGCCACTGTTAGTTCTTTGTATAGAAATAGAATCTATAGAATAGATTTTTATATAGGATTTAAAGTACAAAACTACAGGGTTTTTTTGTTTCTCTCTAGCAGTATAGCCATTGCCTTTCTGTGATTATTTGTTAGGATCCTGCCTACTATGCAGCCTCCTACAACCAGAGGGCCCCCATGGAGTAACACCTGCTGTTGCTCCAGCCATAGTTTCCATGGGCTCATGATTCAGCAGCCTATTTAGCCCTGCCTCTTGAAATTCCTTATGCCTTGTCATTGATTCTACTCAGCTACCTACTTGGTCCTGTTCTACCTTATCTTGCTCTCTGATCTCGAGGCCTAGTTCTGTCTTGCCTATTCCTCTGATGTCTGGGCCTTCTAACTCTGTCTTGCTTCATCCTATGACCTTCAGGCCTTCCATTTCTGCCTTGCCTAGCCTGTGTCCTCCAGGTCTCTAGTATTTCCCTTCTAGGCCTTTGGGCCTTATGCTTAGTGGGCTATGGGCCTTCTGAACTACTGCCTTTAGGCCTCTGTGTTCTTTGTTCTGTCCTTGTCTAGTCTTGTCCTTGTCTGATCTGATTCTACCCTGCCTAGTAGGGATGTGCAGAGCAAAAGTTTATGTTCATAAGTCCATAAGTCGAAAGGGGGTCCCATTTGCGGTCAATATGGACATATGGAGAATTCCATAAGTTGAGTCTATGTCCATACGTGCAAATAAAAATTTAAACCCCTCACCCTCCTTAATCCCCCCCCCCCAAGACTTACCACAACTCCCTGGTGATCCAGCGGGGAGTCAGGACGCCATTTCTGAACTCCTTTGCGAGGAGCACGTGACATCGGCGCTACGTCGGAGTGATGCGGCGTCACGTGATTCCCCGCGGGTTCGCTCCGGGACCGGGCTTGGGGGGGCCTCCTGACCCCCCCAAGCTGGCCAAAAGTTCCTTTTGGGCTCAACAAGGGTCCCGGAGCGAACCCGCGGGTAATCACGTGACGCCGACGTCATGTGCTCCTCGCAAAGGAGTTCAGAAATGGCGTCCTGACTCCCCGCTGGATCACCAGGGAGTTGTGGTAAGTCTTGGGGGGGGGGGGATTAAGGAGGGGGGGGGGTTTAAATTTTTATTTAGGATCAACAATCGCGATTTCCAACGTATTCAACATAGCTATGTTGAATACGTTGGAAATCCGATCGTTTTCGCCTCATCACTTTTTTAAGTTAAAAAAAAAATAAGTTGTGTTTTACATTTAAGTTCAAAACGAATGCACACCCCTACGTGCCTAGTTCTGTCTCTGGTATCTGCTCCCTGAACTGTCAGTGCTTTGCCTTGTCCCAGTCTGCCTCAGTCTCCAGACCTGCATTGCTCAGTCTTCAGTCCTGCACTGCCTCAGTCTCTAGCCATACCTTGCCTCAGTCTCCAGCCCTGCACTGCCTTTATATCCAGTCCTTGTCTCCAGCCTGTATCTCTAAGTTCCAGTCTTTACCTTGATTCTAGCCTCAGCGTAAGACCTGCTGGCCACCAGGACTTAACATGCATGGGAGGCAGCTGGTCCAGACAGAATATCTGTTCTGCCTTCCCTTGAAATCTTGTGCTTCCCCCTGTGGGGGTTCCCAAGCTCTAGCTGGACTCTTAGTTGTGACAGAATGACAAGATCATACCTTCCCCATGGGACTGGGTTCAGGACTCCTTACTGGCCTGGTAAGCCCAGTGAAAATTTTTTAAATTCTTTAAATTCTCTATACTGGGTTTGCTCTCAATGCTAAGATCATAGCCCCCCAGGATTTACAACATGTGTCATGTGTACATTCCATAATCTTGCCTAATGGGAATGTAAGGGCTGCAAATGTATGAATTCTATGTCTCTTGAGGATTGACTTTATTGTAAGCTACCTAAACTAATTTCTAACCCAATACCCATTGTCCCAAAAGCTCCAGTTACTAGATCACTGCCTTATAGCCTTTGTTACTGGTAATGAAGGGTTAATGCATGAGTCCACCACCTGTATGGGTATGCCATCATTGCAGTCTTCCTAATCATGCAACTCCCTTTTGGAGATATGAAAAATGTTATGTAGCCATTGTGCTGCTACTAAACCAATTTCTAAGACCCAAGATCCAGTCACAGCACAACTGAACTTACCTCTGAAGAGGTAGGTCCTTGTAACTTTCAAGCTAAGCTACCATCTGTGTTAAAAGCTTCTGATGTCTCCTTTCCCCATAATGAGAATGTAAAAACCAAGCCAATTAAGTATGCGTTTAGACTAGATTTTACTCAACCTGACTGACATTCATTCAATATTCTTCTTAACGTTAACCTCTCTCCTCAGAAGGCAGTGAAAGAGAAATACTGCAATCAAGGTGTAAAAGTACCTTTGAGTCAGAGGACTCCTGTTTGTACATTGCAATTAAAGACAGGGAAAATACCTCACAAGTAGAACATGTTCCCTCTTTTGTTTCACTTAACATGGACTCATAGAGATCTCTAAAACACCTTGTAGTTAATTTGCAGTACAAGATACTTAAAAAAGAAAAACATCATGATCAGGTGCTAAAGCTACCTGTTTTAATTCCTTCTAAAGCCTATATCTATCAGCAGAAGCTATAGGGGTAGAAACATTGCAATCAAGTTAAAAAGGAACAGTATTATAACCAAGTTCTGTTTACCTGTTTTGAAGGATGATTCTTGTATTTTAGCTCTCAAAAACCTCAGTCTGATTCTTGCCAGGTTAATACCCCCACCTAAACCTGATCAAGCTATCTGCATTTCACCTCCAGCCAAGGTAAGCATACCTTTAAAACCAGTGTCTGAAAAAGAAGATTCTGCAAAACCCAACTTTGCTGCCCCAGTGTCTTCCACTCACTTGATAGAAGTTGACAGCTCTGCTCTAATTAAAGCTGTGTCTCAACCAGACAGGATAATTACCTGCTCAAAACCTAGCTTTCTGATTAAACAGAATCCAGGGACAGAGTCCACCCCAGATCTTCTGTTCATTCACTTGCAAAGGAACCCTCATCTGGGGAGAAATCTAACCATGTTCCTGACTCTAGTTTTGTTCCAGATTCAGTTCTGAAAAATCCACTCCAGGTTGTGAATGCTACCATAGTGGCTCAAGTCATACCACTCCAGGAAGATCCCAAGTCAGCTATGCTGCTCTGGGAGGAGCCCAGTCCAGATTTGATGCTCCAGGAGGAGCCCAAGTCAGCCATGCCACTCTGAGAGAAGACACAGTCTGCCATGCCAGTCATGTAACTCTGGTTGCAGCCCAGTTCACCATGCCACTCTGGATGGTGCCCAATACACCCATGGCACTCTTGGAGGATCCCAAGTGAGATATGCTACTCTGGAAGGAGTCCAGTCCAGCTATGACACTCCATGAGGAATCCAAGTCAGTCAATCTGGGAGCAGCACAGTCCATCATGCCACTCCAGGTGGAGCCCAGTCCAACTTTGACACTCTGGGAGGAGCCCAAGTTAACTATGCACCCGGGAGGACTCTGTTGTGTTGGAGGTGGACCCTTTGGCTGAGGTGGGTTGATACAATCCATAGGCGAGGACCTATGGGTCTCCACCATCAGCAGGTAGAGTAGTCTGAAGCTAGAAGCCACTGGAGCTTCACCTATACCAGCCTTTGTTCCCCTCGGGTTGAGCCTTTGGGTGCCAGGGCTGGCAGGACTTAGGTGGGCCTTGATGTTAATTAGAGATGAGGAGTGATTCAGCCCAGAGACAGCAGCCGGTAGATGGTGTAGTCCTACCCTGGACTGAATTCGGTACTGGAACTCAGGCACCAAAAGAACAATGAATAGCTGGAGGCACTCAAGCAAAGGAAAGCCTAAGCCTTGTAACTCCACGTCCAGAGGATAGGCGAGATGAGGGATCACTGAAAGGCTAGGATCAGAGTCGGTGGCAAGTGGAAGTTGTGGCAAGCAACATAGGACTCTGGACACAGAAGAATCTGTAGTGTAGTCGTTCAAAGCAAGGGTCAAGGCACAGAGAAGGCAGGTGTGGTCAATCAAGGCAATGGTCAGCGCACGGAGAAAGCAGGTGTGGTCAGGCGTAGCGGAGGTCCGGGGCTGGAGAGAAGCTGAAGAGTAGTCAGGTGTAGCAGAGGTCCTGGGCTGGAGAGAAGCTGAAGAGTAGTCAGGCATAGCGGAGGTCCGAGGCTGGAGAGAAGCTGAAGAGCAGTCAGGTGTAGCAGAGGTTCGGGACTGGAGAGAAGCTGATGAGTAGTCAGGCATAGCGGAGGTCCGGGGCTGGAGAGGAGCTGAACAGTAGTCAGGCATAGCAGTGGTCAAATCCAAAGTATCAGTCCAACACATAGATGAAACAGAAACAAGGAGAACAGGAACCTGGTGCCACAGGAAACTGGAACACAATGATGAGACAAATCTAGGATCAGCAACGAGTACTCAGAGTACGAGGAGACCTGTTGCTAAGGCAATGCTATGGAGCGAGGCCTGAGCTTATATACACTGAAGAGTCTGACGTCAGCATCCAGGTCAGCGGCCAGGTTCCTGCCGTGGGCCCTTTAAAAGAACTACTGATGCGCGCGCGCGCCTAGGATGGGGCATGGTGCTGATGGTGACGTCTCTCTGCGGGCCACACAGAGAGGCCCAATGAACAGAAACATCTTGGCTGGCAACACTGGGTAGCGTGGCAGGGCCGGAGGCACCAGAGGGAGCCCGAGGTTGGAGCTGGTGGCCCACCACTGCCAGCGACGAGCAGCCAGGAGCTGGAGTTCATGTGAAAAGGTGAAAGGGCCACGCCGCGGGGCTGCTGCGGGCAGCATGCATAACAGACTCCAGTCCAGCCTTGCTGCTCTGGGAGGAGCCCAAGTTTGCCATGCCATCCTTCCACTTTGGGAGGAACCCAGTCCAACCTTTCCAAATCCAGAAGGAGCCCCTGTCTTCCATTCCATTCTGGGAGGATCCCTAGTCTGCCTTGCCACTCCAGGAGAAGCCCCATACTGTTGTACCAGTCGTGCCACTCTGGGAGGAGCCAAAGCTAGCCATGCTGCTCTGGGAGGAGCCCTGGTCAGTCAGTACTACAAATTTGCCTCTGAGGGATCCCACTTCTAAAGCCTTGCCTCTGAGTGATCCCAGCCTTTTAGTCTTGCCTCTGGGGTATCCCTTGCAGCCCTGCATTTCAGAGACTTTAGTCCACCAACTTTGCTCCTAAAAAAAACCCAGAGTCTGACAACCCAGTTTCATGTGTTCTTAGTGGTCCTTCATTCATGGTTCTTAGTGGTCTCCTATGACTCCTAGTGCCTAGTAAGATCCTGGCTATATTCTTGATGCCCAAGATTATCTTGCCCAGTGAGGTGGAAGTTTAAAAAGGGGATACTGTTAGGATCCAGCCCACTATATAGCCTTCCTGCCATCAGAGATCCCTATGGATCTACCCCTGCTCTTTCTAAAGCCACAGGTTTCATGGGCTCATGACTCAGCAGGGCTTGAGCTATTTAGCCCTGAATCTAGCAATACCTGATACCTTGTCATCAAGTCTACTCAACTCCCTACTTGGCCATGTACTACCTTGTCTTACTCTGTGACCTCCTGGACTTCCAGCTCTGTCTTTCCTAGTCCTCTGGCCTCCAGGCCTTCCAGCTCTGTCTTGCCTATTCCTCTGGTCTCCATGCATTCCAGCTCTGTCTTGCCAAGTCATGTGGCCTCTGGAACTTCTAGCTCTGCCTTGCCTAGCCTGCAGCCTCTGGGCCCCATACCATCTTTCTTCCAGATATCCGGGCCTTATGCTTAGTGGCCTATTGACCTTCTGAACTTCTGTCTTTGGGCCTCTGTGTTCTTTGTTCTATTCTGTCATATCCTGTCATCTGCCTTGTATAGCCTTGTCCATGTCTAGTCACACACAGAGAAGACACTGGATGACACTAAAGGACAAGGCAAGGCTGGAAAGACAAGTCTGGATTTGCAAGGCTGGACAAGGCAATGCTGAATGAGGCAAGGCAGGAATCAGGAATGCAAGACATAATAGCCAGGAACTGAAAGTAGCACACACTGCAAGGCAGGAGACCTGCTGCTGAGGTGAGGGGCTACTGCATGGCCTTTGCTTATATGGGCCAGGAGGCTGATATTATCTGAAGGCGCCACTCGGGAATTCCCTCCATAGGGGCCATATTATGCATGCACATGCTTGCACACGTGCCTATGAGAAGGTGACAGCAGCCTGGCTGTGATGGCAGTGTAAGCGGTGGTTGGTGGCATTTGGTAACAGTGGAACACTGCCACAATGGGAGGTCCCTGGCAGCATCATGCAGCAGCAGGGTTGAGTGCACCATCAAACATAAGAGTACTCCCCAAAGCCCCTTCCCCAGCTTCTGGGCTTGGGCTTCCTAGGAAATCTACTATGAAAGACCAATATGATTTAGGGGGCTTGTAGATTGGAGGCTGGCTCCCATGAATTTTCCTCAGGTCCATAGTTTTTCCAGGAAATAAGGTACTGTAACTAGTATTGGACCCTCTGGGAATCCAAAATCTCTTGGACCTCAAATTGAGTGTCTTCTTCGGTAGCAACTTTGGTTGTCTGAAAGGGAGATTTGACTAGCCAAGAGAGGGTCACAGGTTTCAACAGAGAGATGTTAAACACATCATGAATCCATAATTTGGTAATTTCAGCTTGTAAGCCACAGAATGCAGTTTTTGCTCAGTGGGAAATGGACCCATGAAGCACGGCACAAACTTTACAGATGGCATCTTAAAAAAATAAGAGCATAAGAATTACTATACTGGGTCAGACCAAAGATCCATCCAGCCCAGTATCCTGTTTCCAACAGTGGCCAATCCACGTCATAAGTACCAAACATTAGATAGATCACAAGCTACTATTGCTTATTTATTACCGTAATAGCAGTTTATGGATTTAACCTCTAAGAATTTATCCAAAACATTTTTAAACCCAGTAATACTAACTGCTGAAACCACATCCCCTGGCAATGAATTCCAGAGTTTAACATATTTGCTGAGTGAAAAATGCATTTCTTATATTTGTTTTAAATGAGCTACTTGCTAACTTTATGGAGTGCCCCCCTGGTCCTTCTATTATTTGATAAAGTAAATAAACGATTTACATTAACTTGTTCAAGTCCTTTCATGATTTTGTAGACTTCTATCATATCCCCCCTCAATGATAGCTTCTCTAAACTGAACAGCCCTAACTTCTTTAGCCTTTCCTCACAGGACAACCGTTCCATGCCCCATATCATTTTAGTTGCCCTTCTCTTGTTATGTTCGTGGACCCTTGGGCCAGTTGGAACAGTAGATGGAGTGCTGTAGAGATCCACAGCAATTGTCCCAACCAGGAGGTGGTTCGGAGGCTCGGAGCAAGCTGACACACTGGACTATGGTGAAGTCCTATGCGTCACTATACAGAAACAGTTAATGATTAACGTGCAACGAACCACACTTGTCTCACAAAAAGACGTCGCAAAAACCAAAAGTTTTTTAATTTTTATGTGCATAGAATTTATCTAGAAATGTGGACCATCATACCACCCTTGGTTGATTCAGGCAGTAAGCCACACTTTCAACCACAACGGGTCACATTTAATCATCGGTCCAATAAAGTCTTTTGAATTACTTCAATTCTCTATTTTATTAAATTGCTTTTTTTATCTTTTTTGTCCATTTATGATAAAATATTTTTGACGCTGTTAGGGTAAATATATTTGAAGCGGAATTTCCTTACTTGTACGGAGCGCCGCCGCGCTTCCAAACCTTTGTCTTCACTTACTTGTGCGGAGCGCCGCCGCGCTTTCAAACCTTTATCTTCAATACTGCCGTGCTTTATAGGCGAAGATTTCCGATTGAAGGTGCTCATACAACTAAGAGCTCCTGTAGTCCGACGTGCGTTTCGCAGTTGCGCTGCTTCAGGGACTATATCCTGATCGGAAAGTTGTAGTGTCTGGACTTAAAAAAGTGCAAGGTTAATTCCCGCCAAAATTGCTTCAATATTTAAATGCCTTAATATTTGCTTCCGTCTGATTCATACGGTGTTTAATGCCGCATTCAGTCGCCTAATCCTCTTACCGGCGTTCTACTCTACTCAGTCGCCTAATTCTCTTACCGGCAGTAGAACGCCGGTAAGAGGATTAGGCGACTGAATGTGGCATTAAACACCGTATGAATCAGACGGAAGCAAATATTAAGGCATTTAAATATTGAAGCAATTTTGGCGGGAATTAACCTTGCACTTTTTTAAGTCCAGACACTACAACTTTCCGATCAGGATATAGTCCCTGAAGCAGCGCAACTGCGAAATGCACGTCGGACTACAGGAGCTCTTAGTTGTATGAGCACCTTCAATCGGAAATCTTTGCCTATAAAGCACGGCAGTATTGAAGATAAAGGTTTGGAAGCGCGGCGGCGCTCCGCACAAGTAAGTGAAGACAAAGGTTTGGAAGCGTGGCGGCGCTCCGTACAAGTAAGGAAATTCCGCTTCAAATATATTTACCCTAACAGCGTCAACAATATTTTATCATAAATGGACAAAAAAGATAAAAAAAAGCAATTTAATAAAATAGAGAATTGAAGTAATTCAAAAGACTTTATTGGACCGATGATTAAATGTGACCCGTTGTGGTTGAAAGTGTGGCTTACTGCCTGAATCAACCAAGGGTGGTATGATGGTCCACATTTCTAGATAAATTCTATGCACATAAAAATTAAAAAACTTTTGGTTTTTGCGAAGTCCTATGCGTCCAAGGACTAAGTACCCACTGGAAGGATGGACGATGTTGGACCTAGGTGATAGAAGACTCTTCACCCTGGAGACCGGCACTCCCCCGGGAGGAGTCCTTAGGAGTCCAGCCGCTGGGACTTTTGGAGATTCACCCTGGAAGCCGAAGACCCCCCAGAAGGGGCCCGTAGGCACACGGCCGCTGGGACATAGGCGACTTCCTGAAGGTTGAAGATGGTCCGGACGGCTGGCGCCTCCAGCAGGTCGTAGGTAATCCAGAAGTCGCTCCAGGAGTCGGAGTCCAAGAGCGGTCCGCAGCCAGTCCAGGGGTCGGTATCCAGAGAGCGGTCCAAAGCCAGTCCACGGGTCGAAGCCAGAGAGCGATCCAAAGCCAGTCCAAGGGTCAAAGCCTGAGCGCAGTCCAAAGCCAGTCCAAGGGTCAGAATCCAGAAGAATCAATCAGCGGAGGGAAGGCAGAAGCAGGACGAAGAACAAACCAGGAACGCAGCAACAACAAACCAAGACCAGGAACCTTGTTGCAAGGCACTGGAGAGGTATAGGTGCAGGGTACTAATACCCTGGGGCGTCTGATGTCATCCCAGGCACTTCCTGTCATTTCCCGCGCTGGCCCCTTTAAGAGCTTAGCCCCCACCGCGTGCGCGCGTCTAGGGGGCAGGGCCAGCGATGGGAGTCAGTAGCATCTCTGACGCTGTGCAGGAGCCGCGGCAGGCTGTGATACCAGCTCCGGGGATCGAGGAGCTCCTCTACCGGGCTGGGCCGGCCTCAAGGTAGGAGGGGGAGCCGGGGCACGGCCCGGTTTAGTAACATCTCTGCACTTTCTCTAGTGCAGCTATATCCTTTTTGAGATGCAGTGACCAGAATTGCACACAGTATTTAAGGTGCAGTCTCACCATGGAGTAATACAGAGTCATTTTGACATCCTTCATTTTATTTTCCATTCCCTTCCTAATAATTCCTAACATTCTGTTTGTTTTTTTGATCGCCACAGCACACTGGGCTGACAATTTCAATGTATTATCCACTATGATGCCTAGATCTTTTTCCTGGGTGGTAACTCCTAAGATAGAACCTAACATTGTGTAACTACAGCAAGGGTTATTTTTCCCTATATGCATCACTTTGCACCTGTCCACATTAAACTTAATCTGCTATTTGGAAGCCAAATCTTCCAGTCTCACAAGGTCTCCAGCAATTTATCACAATCCGATTGTGATTTAACTTCTTTGAATAATTTTGTGTCATCCACAAATTTGATCACCATACTCATGTACCCCTTTCCAGATCATTTATAAATATATTAAAAAGTGCCAGTCCAACTACAGATCCCTGAGGCACTCCACTGTTTATCATTTTCCACTGAGAAAATTGACCATTTAATCCTACTCCCTGTTTCCTCTCTTTCAACCACTTTGTAATCCACGAAAGGACACCACCTCCTATCCCATGACATTTTAGTTTCCTTAGAAACCTCTCATGAGGGACATTTTCAAACATCTGAAAATCCAAATATACTACATCTACTGGCTCACCTTTTATCCACATGTTTATTAACCCCATCAAAAAAGTGAAGCATAAGAACATAAAAAATTGCCATACTGAGTCAGACCAAGGGTCCATCAAGCCCAGCATACTGTTTCCAACAGTAGCCAATCCAGGCTACAAGTTCCTGGCAAGTACCCAAAACCTGTGTATCCCATTTTACTGATGCTAGTAATAGCACTGGCTATTTTCTATGTCAACTTGATTAATAGCAGATAATGGACTTCTCCTCCAAGAACTTATCCAAACCTTTTTTAAACCCAGCTATACTAACTACACTAACCACATCCCCTGGTACCAAATTCCAGATATTGATTGTGCATTGAGTGAAAAAGAATTTTCTCTGATTAGATTTAAATGTGCTACATGCCAACTTCATGGAGTGCCCCTAGTCCTTCAATTATCCGAAAGAGTAACCAATTCACATTTACCCATTCTAGACCTCTCATGATTTTAAAGACCTCTATCATATCCCCACTCATCTGTCTCTTCTCCAAGCTGAACAGCTTTAACCTCTTTCATCTTATCTTGGGTAAATCCATGCTGACTGTTATCCATTAAACCATGTTTTTCTATATACTCTGTGATTTTGATCTTTAGAATAGTTTCCACTATTTTTCTAATCACTGAAGTCAGGCCAACTGGTCTATAGTTTCCTGGATCGCCCCTGGATCCCTTTTTAAATATTGGGGTTACATTGGCTACCCTCCAGTTTTCAGGACAATGGATGATTTTAATGATAGGTTACAAATTTTAAATAATAGATCTGAAATTGCATTTTTGCATTCCTTCAGAACCCTGTGGTGCATACCATCTTGTCCAGGTGATTTGCTACTCTTTTGCTTGTCAATCTAGCCTACTACATTGTCCAGGTTCACAGTGATTTAGTTCAGTTCATCTGAATCATCACCCTTGAAAACCATCTCTGATACTGGTATCTCCCCAGCATCCTCATTAGTAAACACTGAAGCAAAGAATTATTTTATTCTTTCTGCAATGGCCTTTTCATCTTTAAGAGCCCCTTTTAAGGATGTGCATTTGTTTTGAACGAATGCGCAATCTGCAACGTATAGGTCCCTATTTGGTACATTTGTGGGTCCATGAAATGTATGGCAAACCCCCATGAATGCAACATATAATTAATGAATACCCCCCCCCCCCCCCCGACTTGCCAAAGGTCCCTGGTGGTCCAGCGGGGTTTCCTGGAGTGATCTCCTGTACTCGGGCCGTCGGCTGTCGGTATTCAAAATGGCACCAATAGCCTTTGCCCTTACTATGTCACAGGGGCTACCAGTGCCATTGCTTGGCCCATGTCATATGGTAGGAGCAATGGACGGCCGGTGCCATTTTGTGCTCCTACCATGTCACAGGGCTAACCAATGGCACCGGTAGGACCACCAGGGACTTTTGGCAAGTCTTGGGGGGTCAGGAGGGTGGGGATTGACCCTACCAAGACTTGACAAAAGTCCCTGGTGGTCCAGCAGGAGTCCTGTAGCGATCTCCTGCACTTGGACCATCGGTTGCCAGTATTCAAAATGGCACCGATAGCCTTTGCCCTTAGTATGTCACAGAGGCTACCGGTGCCATTGTTCAGCCCCTGTCACATGGTAGGAGCACAAGATGGCACCGGCCATCCACCCCCCGCTCTCCTGACCCCTCCTGACTGGCCATCAACCCCCCACCCTCCTGACCCCCCCAAGACTTGCCAAAAGTCTCTGGTGGTCCAGCGGGGGTTCTGGAGCGATCTCCTGCACATAGTAGGAGCACAAGATGGCGCCGGCCATCCATTGCTCCTACCATGTGACAGGGGCTGACCAATGGCACCGGTAGCCCCTGTGACATAGTAAGGGCAAAGACTATCGGCGCCATTTTGAATATGGGCAGCCGACGGCCCGAGTGCAGGAGATCACTCCAGGACCCCCGCTGGACCACCAGAGACTTTTGGCAAGTCTTGGGGGGTCAGGAGGGTGGAGGGTTGTAATTAATTAAATTTAAAGGGTTAAGATGTTTTTTTCCCCCAACTTTAATGGAAAACGAATACCGAATGCAACTAATGGACGAATCGGGTTTCCCTGAAAACGGATGCAACGGATTTGGGTCCTGGCGCAACGAATACCGAATAGCAACATTAAAATTAGTGTGGTGCACGCTGGGCCGATATACACACATATCTTCCAACTTTGGCGTGCATAGGGCTTTTAAAATTCACCCATTAACGAGCAACTCTGCTCTGTTTGACACATCTTCTCTATTTCAGGTTTAGCAATGGGGTTCTGTTACCAGTATAAAAATAAGCAAACTTGAAGTTTTCAGATATTGGTACTAATTTAGGAATAGCTTGCCTTTCACCTCAGCACAATCACTGAAGTAGACAATGTTTCCACTTACATTGGAATCTAATCCTCATATATCAGATTAATTAGAGGTATCTTACTTATTCAGGAGATATGTATATTCTCTTTTAGTGTAATTACTGTGACTCTCTTTATACCAGAGGAAACCAAAAGTACTTCTGATTAAAAAAATAAATAAAACAGAAATATACAGTAATATTTGTATTTGCTGATTGTGTAATCACTTACTCTCTTATCTGCTTACACTTTCCAATTTCCAGTCAACTTATATATTTATATCAATGGCTTGTAAAATTTCACCATGATATAGCTATGATAATTTAAAATGAACAGGTATCTGTTTACCACGCACCTTACCAGGAGTTTCGTTCATTTAAAACAATTAATATACTAAACAGTCACACATACATCAGTCATTCATAATGGAGGTATATGCCTTCTGTCTAAATATTTAGACTTTAATAAGGCACTTGTCAGCACTTTTTCAAACAAAGATATGACTCAGAATTTTAGAACAAATATAATTTTTAATATTTCATATCTTTGGAAGAACAGGAGCTATCCTTCAAGATGGGCATAGCAACGCTGTGTCTTGTAATATCTAGTACACACTGTTATTTTATACTTTCAACTATACATAGAAAATGCTTGTGAGAAAATCCTTCACCAATTTGTCAATGTCATAAACTAAACTTGTCTATCCTGAAAACAATCTCCTCCCACCATAAAAGTTCCTTTATCAACATGGCTTTGATGCACTTTGTTTCTTCTGATCTCCTTTTGATCTTCTGTGTTTTGTAAATAGATAGTAAGTCTGTGTTCTGAATAGATAGTAGGCCTGAATTCTGTTGCTGGTGCCAGACCTTTCATTAAAGCTGTAACCTCCGGGAATCTTCAGTTCACCTGGCTCCTGTCAGTGAGATAGGAATCTGTGAGAAACAAGCTTGTATTTTGGTTTCTGTGAGAACCAAGCTTCCTTGTATTATGATTTAAATATTGCCATTGATGCCCTCCTGGCCTTTAATTATAGGCTTTGCAGAGCCTACAAGTTTCCCAGATCTTCCACATTCTTGAGTCTGAGGTGGTCAGAAGTTCACTATATCTCAGCAGTGTCAGTGTGAATCAGCCAGCTGAGGATTCTGGGAATGGCTAAATGAGCCAAAGTTCTGAGCCAAAGTTCTGAATTATTATATCACTTCCTCCCTTTACTATCTGTTACTATTTAGACACTTTTAATCAGGCTCAGGTAGAGCTGAGGAAACAAAAATCCTTCTGCTCAGTTTATCTCTCATGCTGAAGAATCTTACAGTTACAGTTTAAAATGGATTCCTCCACTAATACTGACATCAGTTTAAGTAGATCTTTTGGGAGATGTTTTAACAATTTTTCCTTTTATAAATCCCCCTCTATTATATTAAGTTATAGGGAAGAGACTTGGGGAATTTTAGAACTATTGTTTTTACTGGTAAGAGAGCTGAGTTCTTCCATCAGTGAGAACATTATTTATATAAGTTTGCCAGCTCTTTCACAGTGTTTTTTCAGCACTGGCTCACAAAATGGTGATACTATCTCATTTGCATAGACATTGGCACCATTCTCAGAAATCCTGTCACAAAATGGAGACTGATTTTCTGTGAAACTTGGCTTTTAAACCCACATTATCCAAATTATTTTGAGGGTTTTAAAATGATTGACATTTCCTATTGTTTCAGATTCCCTCTATACTATAAATACAATTTTCTATGACATTATAATAAATTAAAAACTTCTCATTCAGATTTTCATTAAAAAAGAAAATGTATAGGGTCATCCAAGTCCTTCTTTAGGGTTTGCTGGCATTTTTCTCCAGAATTTCCCAACTTGTATCACTGATTTGGGTCTTTCCCCAATTTCTGCCCATATCCTGCATATAGCTCCTAAAACTCTCTCAAAACCGCTTCAAAGGGGAGAGGTAAGATGATGGCATAGTGTGGCTGTGCAGTTCTGTTGTCCTGGCTGTTTTTCCTTTTACATTTTTTCCTGCTTGAGATGCCTTCTAAACCCAAGGGTAAGATAAGGATCTTCCCTCCAGATCATCCCTTCTGAACAACAAATTATCACCCACTTCATGACCTCACCATTGATGGTGGGAGCTGAGGATCCTAATATGTGGCATGGTGAGGGAGAGGCATGATCACCTGCAGAATAGTCATCCCTTAGCCCAGATCTTTACCCACCTCAGGTGCATCAAAACTCTCAGGAAAGTGTTCCCATGGTGCAGAGTGATGACGCAGTGATTATACTCATTGTGGAGATGGTGCCTTTCCAAGCTTTTCCGGCTGGATTGGCTCCATCTTCCATATCCAAGAGAGCAATGGAGATTTCATCAAATGGGCCATTGGAGCCATATCGGTGATGCGATCGCTAACTCCCATAACGTGGAGTTAGCACGCACTAACTCAAGAAATGAATTTTCATGAAAAAAAAGACCTGAACCGCAAACGAAGAATGACAAGCGCACAAAAACGATTCACATTTCTAATAGTAAGGATGTTTGGGCCCACTTCCAGTCCTCTTCTGCTGCAGGGAGTGTGGGGCCTCTGGAAGCTGGAGCTGCGGAGTTCAAAGGCTGGATCGCTCACTGTGACATCTGGAGTCTTCTCCCGGGGCTGATGAGAATGGCATGCAGCTGAGCCTTCCGGTCATCTTCTCTTTATTGAGAGTTAGATGTCACTGTCCTGAATCCCAGTACCTCTAAAATACGTCATTGGTAGTCAGTGTGGGCCTGGAATGCTGCTAGTTCTGGGCCCATTGACTTAACCTTGCCACTGTCATGTGATAGAGGTAAGGTTCTGGGATCATATCTAGGCACTTGGAAGTTTTGGGGTGGGGTGAGGGTCTGCCCTAGACCAACAGGGTCAATTTTGGGGGATTGATGGTAACCATTTGACCTCTATACTCCAGGGATATGTTGATAGGTAGTTTATAAATTGTTAATAAATTCATAAATTTATATGATATGGTGGGGAAGGGATGGGGTTAAAAGGGGACCTAAGACTACCCTTAACATAAGGCCAAGGATAACCTGCACGGAGTAGCAGTTACTACCCTTAACAGAAAGATGGGGGTATCCTGCATGAAGCTACGGTTTCTACCATAAGCACTTGCTGGGTAGACTGGATTGATTATTTCGTCTTTTTCTGCCATCAATACTCTGTTACCATATATATGTATATATATGTAAGACAAAGTGGGCTTTTTTTGTGGCTTTAGGCGAAGAGGTAGGTGAAGGGGCTGGACCAGCACCACACATTTTTCCTAATTTCTTTCTTGTTTTATGGGGCTATACAATGGGTGCTTAGACAGGGGTCTTCCAAGACCCCCAGAGTGTTTTTTTACTATTTTAGGGAAGCAATTTTTTTGATCCTTAGACCCTTTAAGCAATGGCGGCTCTAGCCAAACTGGGTCACCATTGCACAGGAAGTCTCTGTACCGTGGCATGATTTTTGTTGTGCATTTGTGCCACAAAATAAAATCCTGCCATTTTACTGCAATTTTAGTTTGTCATGGAAGGACCAAATATCGAGGGTAGCCCCCACAAAGCTTGTCCCCTCCCATAATAAATTATTGTGGTTTAGTGAATCTCTCTATAATATGAAATATGGATTTTGGTTGTAGCATTTTTGTAAAAGAGCTTTTACTAGCATAGATCCATAACTATGAATTATGTTACCAATTTCAGTGTGATCAGAGATAGAGTATCAAAAATTCAAGAAACATGTTAAGGCTTTCCTGTTCCCTAGTACTGGAGTGGGTGGGGTTGTAGGGGTATAGGGTTTTCCAGTGAAGAGGGTGATTGTATTTTTGTTGGTTTTTATATTTTTTTTATAGATGTTTTTATTGTAAATCACATTGATAGTTTTGCTTCTGGTATTGTATATAATGTTTTAAATAAATATCAGTTATCATGTCACTAATAAATGTTCCGATTACATAAGTCTCTTTAATAGATACAAAATAATGAATCTTTCAATTTGAAGTCAAGAGATGTTAGTTTAAAATTCTATATCAAAAAGTGTTATGACCCACTACTGCAGGCCCTCCGCAAGCAGGTACTCACCCCTCGGTGCTGCCTTTCTTCAGCCGACGCAGCAGGACGCCGCCGTTGGCCGGCCTGCGCGGCCGGAGCCGCGGTCTAGCCTTGCCTACGCAGCCTGGAGGCCGCCCTGGATCTCCTCCTTTGCCGCGGTTGGAACCGCGACCTTCCTGCTTCTCCCTGTGGGCCGAGTCTGACCCAGGGCCACATCCCCGGGCTCAAGCGGCAGCTGGAACCGCCCCCGGGGCCTCCTGCAGTGGCTGGAACAGCTGCCGTCGTCGGAGCCTGCGCTCAGGCTCAGTCTTCCTGCTTCGGCGTCTGAAGTCAGTGCAGGCCACTGTCCGCGGTCCTGCAGTGTTCTCCTGCTGCTCCTTAGGCGCCGGCCCACGCCTCGCTGCCTGATTTAAAGGGCCAGCCACAGGAAGAGTGGCTGACCCCACCTCTAAGTGGACTTCCTGCTTCTGCCTTATAAAGGGCTGCTTTGTCAGTCTGTTCTTCGCCTTGCATCGGAGTGTCACCCTTCTGGAGGCTCCTGCTTGCCAGAGCTCCATCAGGCCTTCTTGTCTTCTCCATTGAGTTCCTGTTCAGTTCCTGTTCTTTCCTCTTGTCAAGTCTTGTCTTCGTGCCTGGGGTTCCTTTCCAAATGTCCTGTCCAGATGTCCCGTCCAGGTATCCTGATGTCCTGCCATGTTCCTCTAAGACCTGATGTTCCTGCCTTCCTGGATGTTCTTCCCTATGTCTTCGTATGTGCTCCTGGCCTTCTGACCTGTTGGGCCTAGGAGTGGCCAACAGGAGGGATTCGTCCCTGCGCTTGGAGCTTCTGTTTCCACCAGCCGTCGGAGCTTCGGATGCCATTGGTCCTGACATCAGAGTTTCTTCTCGCCTGGATCTTCCCTGCGCATGTTCCGCTCTCCTCGTGGTCCGTGACCAGCCTTCGGGCTGTGTAGGGCGCGCAGTGGGCAGGGTGGTCCGCGACTCAGTCCCGCGGGTGGGGTGAGTAGGGCACCCTGAGAGATTGTGCAACTGTCCTTCTGCCCAACTGTCTTCTGTGATGTTTTCGTACCTGAGTCTTGCTACAGTTCGTGATGTCTTCGTACCCGAGTCTTGCTGCAGTTAATACCTGGTTCCAGTTCCTGAACCCAGTTACAGTACTTATCTACCATTGTCCTGTCTTTGTGTCAAGGTCCTCGACTGCACTCTACCTCAGGCCAGGCCTGCTGCTCCATGCTGTTTGCAGCAGGTCCGAAAGGGCTCGGAATGGTCAGAGGACCATTCAACTTCCAACATCCTCGGATGTTGGCCTTGGGAGCTTGCAGGCCTGGCAGAGGGTCAGCCGCCAGCCACTCTGGAATACGCCGTCAACCCTTGGGTCAGTCCTGGGTTCGCCTGGGGTCGGGCTGAGGCCCAAGGGCACACTAAACAACACAAGGCCTTCAAGGTTGCAAAAGTATGCAAGGCCCTTGAGGCCGACCGTGACAGAATGCAAGGCCATGTGCTCGATGGTACTTTCAGTGTTGGACTTGCCTTGTTCTGATTCTTACCTGCATTCCTGGACGGTGATGGGACCTGAAAAAATTTTTTTCTGGACTGTTCTTGCCTGTTTACGACCTGCTGGAGGCGCCAGCTGTCTGGATTTCTTTTTTTTTTAAATGACCTACAGGAGGTGTCTGTATCCAGACCTTTTTTTTGTTATCCTATTACCAGGTTGGGGCTTTTCGACCTGCAGGAGGTGCCTGCAGCCCTTCTAGTTTGCTGCTTTTTCCTTGCCTCCTGCACTTCTTGGTGTTTCTTGTTTCTCGCTTGTTGCTCGTTGGTCCTGTTCTTGTTTTGTTTCTTGCTTGTTCCTTGCCTGTTTTTGTTTCCTGCTTGTGTGCTCCTTGTTCCCGTGTTTGGTTCCCGTGTTCCAAGCCCTTGTTCCGTCGCTTTTTCGCCCTTCGCTCTTTCACTCTTTCGCTTCGCTCTCTCTCGTTCTGTGATCTTTCGCTTCTTGAGTTCCTCGCTCTCTGTTCCCTTGCTCACTGCTTCCTTGCTCTCTGTTCCCTTGCTCGCTGCTCCCTTGCTCTCTGTTCCCTTGCTCTCTGCTCCCTTGCTCCCTGCTCCCTCACTCTCCGTTCCCTTGCTCCATCTTTTGTGTTGCAGTTGGCGTTCACTCGTCGCTGCTTGCGCAGTTGCCGTTCACTCGGTCGCTGCTCACTCAGTCGCTGTTCGTTCGGTCGCTGCTCCCGTGGTCACCGTTTGCTCGGTCACTGCTCCTTGATCCCGTGTTTGCTTGGTCTCGTGTTTCCTTGGTCTTGTCTGCTCTTGGTCTCATGCTCTTGGTCTCTCGTTGTGTCTCTTGTGTTTTTGTGGTTCCTGCTTGCCTGCTGCAGTACCTGCTTGGTTCCTGCTTGCCAGCTCCAGTACGTGTTTGGTTTATGTTGTCCCCAGTTTTTACCAGCTTCCACTTTTTGGATCTTCGAAAACCTCTATTCACTATGGACTGTTACCATTCTCCTCAGAATTGCTGATTGGACATTTGAGGAGGGGGGGCCTTGAGGAGGGGGGCTTTGAGGAGGGGGTAACCACTGCTGCGGGCCCTCTGCGAGCAGGTAATCACCCCTTGGTGCTGCCTTTCTTCAGCCGACGTGGCAAGACGCTGCCGTCGGCTGGCCTGCGCGGCCGGAGCCACGGTCTAGCCTTGCCCACATGGCCGGGAGGCCACCCTGGATTTCCTCCTTTGCCGCGGTTGGAACTGTGACCTTCCTGCTCCTCCCTGTGGGCCGAGTCTGCCCCCGACATCACCGGCATCTTCCCGGTGTTAAAGCCGCATCCCCAGGCTCAAGCGGCGGCTGGAGCCGCCCCCGGGGCCTCCTATAGTGGCTGGAGCCGCTGCCGTCGTCGGAACCTGCGCTCAGGCTCAGTCTTCCTGCTTCGGTGTCTGACATCAGTGCAGACCGCTGTCTGCACTGATGTCCTGCACTGTTCTCCTGCTGCTCCTTAGGTGCCGGCCTGCGCCTCTCTGCCTGATTTAAAGGGCCAGCCACAGGAAGTGTGGCTGACCCCACCTCTAAGTGGACTTCCTGCTTCTGCCCTATAAAGGTCTGCTTCGTCAGTCTGTTCTTCACCTTCCATTGGAGTGTCACCCTTCTGGAGGCTCCTGCCTGCCAGAGCTCCATCAGGCCTTCTTGTCTTCTCCATGGAGTTCCTGTTCAGTTCCTGTTCTTTCGTCTTGTCAAGTCTTGTCTTCGTGCCTGAGGTTCCTGTCCAGATTTCCCGTCCAGGTATCCTGATGTCCTGCCATGTTCCTCTACGACCTGTTGTTCCTGCCTTCCCGGATGTTCTTCCCTACGTCTTCATATGTGCTCCTGGCCTTCTGACCTGTTGGGCCTAGGAGTGGCCAACAGGTGGGATTCGTCCCTGCACTTGGAGCTTCTGTTCCCGCCAGCCGTTGGAGCTTCGGATGCCATTGGTCCCGACATCGGAGTTCCTTCTCACCTGGATCTTCCCTGCACATGTCCCGCTCTCCTCGTGGTCCGTGACCAGCCTTCGGGCTGTGTCGGACGTGCAGTGGGACAGGGTGGTCCGTGACTCAGTCCTGTGGGTGGGCTGAGTAGGGCGCCCTGAGAGACTGTGCAACTGTACTTCTGCCCAACTGTCTTCTGTAATGTTTTCATACCCGAGTCTTGCTACAGTTCCTGATATCTTCGTACCCGAATCTTGCTGCAGTTCCTGCCTGGTTCCAGTTCCTGAACCCTGTTACAGTACTTATCTACCATTGTCCTGTCTTCGTGTCAAGGTCCTCGACTGCCCTCTACCTCAGGCCAGGCCTGCTGCTCCATGCTGTTCGCAGCAGGTCCGAAAGGGCTCGGAATGGTCGGAGGACCATTCAACTTCCAACATCCTTGGATGTTGGCCTTGGGAGCTTGCAGGCCTGGCAGAGGGTCAGCCACCAGCCACGCTGGAATATGCCGTCAACCCTCGGGTCGGTCCTGGGTTCACCTGGGGTCGGGCTGAGGCCCAAGGGCACACTAAACAATGCAAGGCCTTCAAGGTTGCAAAAGTATGCAAGGCCTTTGAGTCAGACCGTGACAAAAGCTTATAAAAACATTGTGGAAGATTTATAAATTAAGATAAGGATAAGATATAGTAGGCCTGACTGATAAATTGAAGATTATCAAATTACCTGGACCAGATGGTATACAGCCCTGGGTTCTGAAAAAACTCAAAAATGAAATTTCAGACCTTTTACAAGTAATTTGTAACCTATCATTAAAATCATGTGTTGTAGCTGAAGACTGAAGGCTAATTTAATCCCGATATATAAAAAGAGCTCCAGAGGTGATCCAGGAAACTATCGGCTATTGAGCCTGACTTTAGTACCGGGAAAAATTGAAGAAACTATTATAAAGAATTAAATCACAGAACATATAGATAGACATGATTTAATGAGTCACAGCCAGCATGGATTTACCCAAGAGAAGTCTTGCTTCACAAATCTGCTACAATTTTTTGAAGGGGTGAATAAGCATGTAGATAAAGATGAACCAGTAAATGTGGTGTAGTTGAATTTTCAGAAGGCATTTGAAGAAAACTAAAAAGTCATGAGATAGGAGGTAATGTCCTTTTGTGGACTGCAAACTGGTTAAAAGACAGCAAACACAGAAAGTAGGGTTAAATGGTCTGTTTTCACAGTGGAAAAATGTAAACAATGGCGTGCCTCAGGGATCTGTACTTTGTTACTTATTAATATATTTATAAATGATCTGAAAAGAGGTACGATGAGTGAGGTGATCAAATTTGCAGATGACAAACAATTATTCAGAGTTGTTAAATCACAAGCATATATTGATAAATTGTAAGAAGACCTTGTGAAGCTGGAAGACTGGGCATCCATATGACAGATCAAATTTAATGTGGACAAGTGCAAGGTGATGCATATAGGGAAAAATAACCCATGTTATAGCTATACAAAATTAGGTTCCATTTTAGGAGTTACTACCCAGGATAAAATCTGTGCATCATAGTTGATATTACATTGAAATTGTTGGCTCAGTGTGCTATGGTGGTCAAAAAAGCAAACAGGAATTGTTAGAATGGGAATAAGAACATAAGAAAATGCCATACTGGGTCAGACCAAGGGTCCATCAAGCCTAGCACCCTGTTTCCAACAGTGGACAATCCAGACCATAAGAACCTGGCAAGTACCCAAAACTAAGTATTTTCCATGTTACCATTGCTAATGGCAGTGGCTATTCTCTAAGTGAACTTAATAGCAGGTAATGGACTTCTCCTCAAAGAACTTTTCCAATCCTTTTTTAAACACAGCTATACTAACTGCACTAACCACATCCTCTGGCAGCAAATTCCAGAGTTTAATTGTACGTTGAGTAAAAAAGAACTTTCTCCGATTAGTTTTAAATGTGCCCCATGCTAACTTCATGGAGTGCCCCCTAGTCTTTCTACTATCTGAAAGAGTAAATAACTGATTCATATCTACCCGTTCTAGACCTCTCATGATTTTAAACATCTCTATCATATCCCCCCTCAGTCGTCTCTTCTCCAAGCTGAAAAGTCCTAACCTCTTTAGTCTTTCGTCATAGGGGAGCTGTTCCATTCCCCTTATCATTTTGGTAGCCCTTCTCTGTACCTTCTCTATCGCAATTATATCTTTTTTGAGATGCAGTGACCAGAATTGTACACAGTATTCAAGGTGCGGTCTCACCATGAATGGCAAATAAAACAGAGGATGTCATAATGCCTCTGTATTGCTCAGTGGTTAGACCACACCTTGAATACTGTATGCAATTCTGGTCGCCATATCTCAAAAAAGATATTGTTACACTGGAAAAAGTACAGAGAATAGTGACCAAAATTATAAATAGCATGGAATGGCTCCTCTATGAGGAAAGTCTAAAGAGGCTAGGGCTGATCAGCTTGGGGAGGAGATTGCTAAGGAGAGATATGATAGAGGTCTACAAAATCATGAAAGATCTTGAACGCATAAATGTGAAACAGTTATTTACCCTTTCAGATAATACAAGGACTAGGGGGCACTCCATGAAGTTAGCAAGTAGAACATTTAAAAGAAATCAGAGAAATTATTTTTCACTCAACACAATTTAGCTCTGGAATTTGTTGCCAGAGAATGTGATTAAGGCAGCTAGTGTAACTGGGTTTCAAAAAGGGTTAGATACATTTCTGGAAGTTAAGTCCATAAATTGCTATTAATCAATAGGAAATAGCCACTGATTGTTGCTGGCATTAGTAGCATGGAATGTATTTAATGTTTGGGTACTTGCCAGGTACTTACGACTTGGATTGGCCACTGTTGGAGACTGGGCCAACTGTGGCCAGGATACTGGGTTTGATGGACCCTTGTTTTGACCCAGTATGGTATATCTTATGTTCTTATGTTCTTTTGTAAGAAGTTAATAAAAGAATATGCATTTTTTAAATCTAATATGTCTTAAACAAATATTAGATATATATGCTGCTTCAATACCAAAAGCTGAAGCATCCGTTTCACTTGCCAAATATTCAAGTGCTACAGCTAGTACATGACATGCATTTTCAGAGCATTATATGAACACCTGCTAACTCTCTGTGATTAGGTACTCAGAACAATAAATGGATGGAGGCAGAATTTTAGACTCAAAGTAGAAGTCAAAGACATCTTTATGTGAACCATATAAATCCCCTTTTGCATTTTATAATTGCACCACATGTTCTTTCAATGAAATACAATTTTAAACTACGCTCAGATACTGATTTCTTCTGTACAACTTTGCTCCCGAAGGTCTACAACTCAAATATAGAGCCAATACATGTTGTTCCTTTACCCACACAGCATACTTTTTTCATTCTTTGTATTAATATTTTATAGTTTCTTTATTAGCCTAGTTCTTTTACAGTGAAAATGGGTTTATAAAATCATCACATTTATGTCTGTCTGTCCTACAGTCTTTAAGTTATAGGTGTCCTTCACCTATAACTTTTGAACTATTTATCCAATTTCATTGAAATCTCTGTCATAGTTAGTAGATTAGCTTATGATTTTAGCTCATACTTTTTATATGCCCTTTGTGAAGGAGTGTACCAACAACTCCTTCACTCTACCTTAAGGGACCCGGGTCAGGCTTCTAACCCAGTCCTCCTTAAGGCAGAACCATAAGGAATTCTGGATGAAAGAAGGTTTCTTTCACAAGAACCCAGGCTCAGACAGCTGGAGGAGGTCCCAGGGACCAGAGAGGAGTCAGGGTTGCCTCTAATGCTTACAACTGAAAGACACTCAAATAACCTGAAGTTAAGGTGAGCTGATTTATTGTTAAACCTGAAGTAAGGTCTGCTGCCTCACTTTATTTTTTGTGGAGTTATGTTGGAGAATAAATTGTATATATGGCTTGGCCTCCTTTTGTTTTTCTGGATATTACCAAGGCTTGGCCAGCCTAACACATCTCATAAGGTGTCAGTTCAGGGATTTTTAGCTTAAGCAGGAAGCACAAGTGAAAATACACAGCCACAGAGAAAAGAAAAAAAAACCTTGCAGAGTTTTTCCCTTTACTAGGGCCTTCTGTTTTCACTTTTTTACTACAGCAAAGCCAAAGGAGCAAGCCCCGTCTAGACAGTCAGGAGTCAAGTAGTAAGTCAGGGCTGGACAGGCCAGCAGATGATTTTGTTATCCCCGACTCGGGTGAGTTATCCATTTGGGAGCTGGCTCCAAGTGGAGAGAAAATGGAGCTGGTAATCCATGTTCTGTCCACAGGCCAGCAGCAGCCACAGAACACTTTGTAAATGCAAATAGATACACAGCAGTGACTGCAAGATCAATTAACGCAAAAAAACACAGTATTAACTCAGCTAGCAGAGGCCCTGCAATGACTCTCTCCAGAATTCCTTAGGAACTCACACTTCCTCGTGCCTGTTTAAGAAGAAGACTCTGAATGGACTGCCACCTGTCTGCCTGGCCTGAAACCAACTGGAAAACTTACTTGGCTCCTTTTCTCACCAGCAGAAGTCAAGCAGCTTTTCAAGTAGACAATCACGATGGAAAAGTTTCCTATAATGATGTCAAAGCTGGTATACTGCATAAAGCTGTGTACGCCCCAGAAACCTACTGGCAGCAGTTCCAGTGGGCTGCCCTACAGCATGGGGAGAGCCTCCCTAAAACCTCTTTCACCAATTGAAGGTTGCCAGCTGGAAATGGCTCCAGCCAGAGGCAAAATCAGGGCTGGAAGTAGCCCATAAAATACTCCTAGAGTAGTTCTTAGATGGACATGATTGGTCCATGTAAAATTGAGTCTGCCAGCACACCTGGTTCCCCTTAGAAAAAGCCATAGAAGTGGCAGAAGCCTTCCATCAGCCACAATCAATGTCTGCTAGCATAATGGGCTTAGAAAGACCACTCATAAAAATGCCCTGGTGTGGTAGAGAGAATGGAGGACCCATCAGCAAATCTCCGAGTGGGGGTGGGGGTGATCATCCTTTATACCTGGCTTCCAGGCTCCAGTCTTGTCCACATGTTTTAACTATGGATGGAAAGTTCACTTGGCAAAGGACTGACAGTATGGCCAAAGGTATGGATGTCAGCCTAGTGACCCAACCAATAACTGAAGGAGAAGTGCAGATACTTAAAAATAATGCTCTGAAGCAGTGACAACTCTCAAACTAGAAAAAAATGGGAACCTTGGAGAGGCTGTAACAACCCAGAAATGAGGCTTTGAATCCCTTTTCCTTTTGTGTCCTCTATGCAGAGAAAGTATACAAAGAAGAGTGCTGTCCATATAGGCAGGTGGAAATCAAAGAATGCTTTAGAGAAACAGGTTGGGCAAAAGCCCAACTGGACCCATAGGAATGTTCTTTCTGTAAGACAGATGGTCATTCAAAGGAAGAATGTCCATGGCTTGAGGAACTGGAGTGAGAACACAACTTAGCATAACAATGTGAAAAGGAACAGAGAACAGAGACAGAGCCCCAGAATATTAATGGCAAATGAGAGCACAATTGGAACCACACATTGCCAAGATTCCAAAGCTGCAACTTTGTGGGTATCCTGCATGCACAACTTAAGGACTTTACTATCCAGGTTGAACTGGAAAGAGCTTCTATCTAAGCCTTTGTAAAATCAGGCTGTAGAAAGAGGTTTATTCGCCAGGACTTACTGTATCAAGGACATAACTATAAGAAAAAAGAGTCACTGACATGTGTACATGAGAATGAATAGAACCTCCTGTGTCCTCTTGATGACCCCCGCAGGACAAGACGTGCTAGAAGCGGGTGTCCTTCCCGAGCTCTCATACCCAGTAATCTTGGGTCAAGATTATCCCATCTAGAGGAGGGAGTCACTTGAGGTGGAGCAAGTCTGGGCATGCCATGGCTGGATGCTTGACCTGACAAGGCTGAGTTGAGGGGGAGGGTATATGTTGGAGTATACCGACAACTTCCTTACTCTTCCTAAAGGGCCTCATTAAGCCTTCTAACCCAATCTTCCTTAAGGCAGAATGCTGCAAGGGATTCTGGGTGAAGGGAGCTTCCCTTCACTCTACTATAAGAACCTAGGCCCAGAGAGCTTGAGGCCACAGAGATCAGAGAGGAGTCAGGGTTGCCTTGAATGCTTATAACTGAAAGACGCTCAAATAACTTCAGGTGAGCTGTATTATTGTTAAACCTGAAGTAAGGTCTGCTGCCCTGCTGTGCTTTGGGTGGCATTATTTTGGTGAATAAATTGTATATAAGGAACTGCCAGACTCGGCCTCCTTTTGTTTTACTGATTATTCCCAAGGTTTGGCTAGCCTAATTCATCACACCCTTATTTATTTGTTTATTTATTTTATTTTAAAATGTTTATATTTCACAAACCACTGTGTTCAATGCAGATGACAATATAAAATTCAGAATTCACAAGACATAAAAAGAAAACCAACAAAAACAAATAATCACATGAAGCTGATGCCTGCTGGAGAGTATGATCTTAAATACTGCATGCTCTTAAACTCCATAAAAGCTTGATGCCTAGGCTTAAAATCCCTTCCTTTTCTTTCCTATAATGAAACAGGCCAGCTAGCTTGGCTAAAATCTCAAAGAGATCAGAGCATATTGGGATGTCATAAACCACTGTGTTTATTGTTCTTCCATTTGCTGATAATAAACATATTGAAAGCTGTCCTACTATTGACTTTTCATAAGCATTTCACTACCAAAGAAACTAGGCATTAAATTGCGGTTCTTCACTGAATCTTGATTCTCCTCTTACCTCTCCCATCACCATTTAGTACATCATCTGATTGTCTTCACCACAATCCTATTATCAATTAATTTGCCACAAGGCATTGAAGCAGGTTCAAACTGTGAACTCAAAAATACTCACAGGGATTTCAAAATGTCAAAATGAAATATCTTTTCCTACTTTATTGTGTCTGCTGCCCTCCCAGTACTGCCTACTGCTGGCACAGCTAAAAGTACATGTCAACATTCAGAATCTATATTTTTAGCTGAAGTCTTGGGAAGCAATTTTAAAATCCTGTTTTTATGCAGGCAAACACGTTTACCTTCATAAAAATGCTTGATTATTGCCCTAGTGGGTAAACACCTCACCTTCGGGTGTAATGGGTAGGTTATGAGTCAGAACTAGCTGGCCAACTAGAACCCTCATCGTCTTCATTGCTGCTTTCAGGTTAGGCCTCTATTTTTTTCATCCTGGATTGTACTTCTGTAAGAGTAAATTAGTTTTCATTTCATAGACAGTGCCTAAATGAGTAACAATTGCCTCTAGCGACTATACTTGGTAAACTCTTTGTGTCCTAGTTTCATTCAGTTTCTTCAGATCTTGTTGAACATTCCTATGCCTCATATCCAAGGCAGCCACATTTCATGAAGTCTTGAGATCAGTTTGGGTTTTGTAAGGATTCCAAGAATCCCCCTATAAAAAAAGCTTACTGAGAAATGCTGGAGAACATCCTGCCCACTCAGGTCTACTCTCAGGTAGATATAGGTCACACATTTACCACTCCAGATACTTAACTGGTCCTCTACTATTTCTGTCTCTTTGATGATCTCTATACTTTCTCAATGTAAAATAAAATTAACTCAGTCACCCAATCTCCCCAACCCATACAATTCATCAAAGTGGAAAAGTGGAAAAGCACTAAAATATCTTTGTGTGGGTAATTTTGTAACATCACATTAGCCAACAAATATACATATAAGCCATTACATTGGCTGACAATAGACCAAGCAAGTGTATTTCTAGAAATAAGTTAATTGTTGGGAATTATTCCTAAAGGGCCAGAAAATATGCCTGATTCAGAGAGTTTAGTTGCCTATTTTGAAGATAAAATTTTTAAAAATATGTGAGTAATTATTGATGTTATCTTATGAGATGATCAGACCGGTCTTCCAGTATGGACTTCCTAGATAGTGTTCAAGCCCATGACATTAGCAGAACTAAAGAGCTACTTAATTAAATTCCACCCTACCCCATAAAATCAGTCAAATTATTCTGTGATGATAAGTTAAGCTGGTTGGTAAAAATTCTCAATGCATCTTTACCTGTTGTGCTCATGCTCTTAAAATGTTCACTGTTGGGCCTATCTTGAAAAATCTAACTGCGGACTCTTGGACTTAAATTTTCAAAGAGGTTACGCAGGTAAAAACAGCTTATAGGCATATATGTACAGCATACACATGTATGCCCTATTTTTAAAAAGGGTGACCTATGGGTGTAACAGGCCCTATGGTCACATTACTAGTAAGCCCTGGGTAATTCCTTATTCTAGTTAGAACAGTGTAGGTTAGTAAATGGGGGAGGTTACCATTCAGTACAGCACCTCCCTATGAGGGTGCTAAAATGGCCATCCCCTTTGAGAGGTTTTTTTTTTTAAGCAACTCTCTCCTGAGAGCTCTGGAAGCAGTGTAGCTTATATATGAAAGTTTAGGAGGTGTGTAGGAGCTTTTACCTATTTTTTATTTTTGGCCTATTCTTAGGACTCCAGCAAACCCTGTGGGAAGTCTGTGAGTTAGATCAGGAATCTGACCTGCCTATCCACTCTTTGATGGGGATGGTCTGCATCCCGGCATATTTTGTGCTTTTGACACACTTTAATTTGTAGGAAACTTGGTGAAACCCTGTGTACTTTCTGTATTTAGGGCATGGGGAACCTTGCGACTGGGGCTGCTCAGGTTAGAGAAGCCCTGCCCCTCTACACCAATGAGAGCAGAGGAAGGTGGTAATGCGATGTTAGGACCTTCTGGTGATTTACCTCAGTTTTTGGGAAAAAATACATTGTTTCAATGAGATCTGGGAGGACATTTTTGATGCCCCTCTTCCTGCCCATTAGAAAGATCAAATGGAGCTGCTGTTCCATCTTGGATCCGTCCTATAAAGGATTCATATAAAAATTGAAGGGAATATTAGAAGATCAACTAACCACGAGTAAGAACTTTGAGAACACTTAGGGGCCCCCACCAGGAGTCTTCACTCCCTGGGGAGAGAGGTTGTCACTCTGTGCAGAGACAGTTTATTTTTTCATTTTTCCAGTTTTGTGAAGAGCTTTTCCATCCAGCTAAAGGATAACCTATCACCAAGAATCCCCACTTAACCAGGCCCTGGAGAGTGGTTTTCTCTCTTACCCTAATTTAGACATTCCTGCACAGATTGAGCAAATAGACCATAACAGATAAAGAAATCCTAAGGTACTATGGATTGAGATGATTTGTGTCATATTTCATCAGATTTTTCCATCAGTAAACATTTTATTTTTGGATACTAATCCGATGGCTCCAGCGTGTTTGTTTGGCTCATACAGAATATACAGTGAAAACCCGTATGCCTCTTCCAGGGAACACACCAAGTGAAGGAATGCATCAAGAGATCACCCCTGTCACTCTGGGCCATAAAAATAAATCTTTCCTCTGACTAACAAAGGATCTTGACCCTAGAGAAAAGATAGACTGTGTAAAAGCTAGTCTGAGTGATCCAAGCTCAAAGAGACTAATAATTTCTTTTTCGGTCCCCACCCGAGTGCAGTAAGCTTCCCGGAGTGGGGTTACATGTGCATACACTTTGCGCTTGCAAGCAAAAATATTTATTAAAAAATTGAGCATGTTAGGGGCATGGTTTGCAAATTGGCAGATGGTTTGCTGTTTTATAAAGAATGTACATGCAAACACCATCCAGAATGTGCAAAGACTTTTATTGTAGCTATTTTACATGCTTCTCCTGGTAAGCGGACATTGTAGCAGGCTTGAAGGGGAGAAGGGGTGGGTGGGGGGTGCAGACAGGTCCTTGCCCAAAGGTGTGTTTGCTTTTAACATTTATATTTATCTGGTTTATTCTTCAGCTTGATAACAAGTTTGCTTGTTTTCTTCAGAACCTGTCAGTAAATGGCACTGCATTCCAGGGAGGGTTAAAGTGCATGTGTGTGTGTGTATGGTGATGGGGATATAAGGAGGGATGACAAATAAGCATGGGGGTAGCTTGCTTATTACGGCAGTTACTACCCTAAATCAATTAAGCCTGATATATCACTTTGAAAGCATATACAGCATTGCTATCTGTTTCAAGGGTAAGGGGAAGTGAGGAAAACAGGATTTACATTAAGACAACATCCAACAAGGCATCGATCTGTGCAATCTGGGTAAACAAGCATCGGGGTAACTGGCTTGATGTGGCGGTTACAACCCTTAACCATAAGCCTTATGCTCACCTTTGATGCAACTCCAACATTACTCTCTGCATCAATGACAGGGGATCGCAGGAAATTTGAATCAAACAGTTACCAACAAGAACCCTGAAGTTGGTGGTTGGTGAAACAGATAAGTATGGGAAAAGAAGTGTGGAAGCTTGCTGGGCAGACTAGATGGGCCAATAGGTCTTTTTCTGCCCTCATTTCTATGTTTCTATGTTTCTATGACTGGCTGGAGAAATAAAGTCTGAAAAGAACATAATAAACTTACAAACACTCATGGTACCATGGTTGCAGAGAAGGAGGATGAGGTACCTTTTACAGAATCAGGGCACAGGTTTTGGAGCTAACTAAGGAGCAAGTTCTGAGTAGTTCTAGTTGGACCTGCACCCTTCCTCTTGGACAGGCTATGTCTTGCCAGTACACCTCAAGTCACTATGGACCTGGCCTTTCTGGCCATCCACACCTTCCAGACACCTCTAGGGATCATGTCTGAAATTAGCCAGTCAGCCATCTCGATCAGTTTCTGGTTGCTTTTCTTAATATCAATCTTTTCCTTAAAGAAGATAGCAACAACATCAAATTAAGACTGATTTCTATGATATTGCATGCTTTCCCTCAGTTTTGGAGGCTATTACTTACACTCATATTGCTATAAGTGTACCAGAGGGTGATGAGGTCACCTTCTACAACCACAAACACTTCCACTCCCCCAATATGTAGATGGTCTGTAGATGTTGTACCCAGGTTTATGGGATCCTATAGCAATACCTACATCACTTATAGTAAAGAATGCATGACCATTTCCAGGAAAGTCACATCACATCACTGGGGGTAGATTCTAGGTACATATGCTGCTCTCAGTACAACAACATGGCTACTGTCCTCTACTGCTTCTCTTTCCCTGATGTCTAGTGGACATCACTTTGGACCAGGAGGCTCACTCCAGCCTCTACTTGGGAACAGCCCCACTGCCTACCACCATGGGATATCTCACTTAGCTCTTCTCTGCCTTCTCCCTTAGAGGTGATAGAGGATATCCACTCAAAACCTGGCACATGATCCTACCAGCTAACAGACAGGGTACAGAAGACATGTGCTAAAACAGGACCCAAATAGCAAACAAGGGCCTATTGAAAACATATTTCCACTGCCTGGACAGTTCTCTGTAACCCCATCAACCTCTGTGAGATCTTTCTAGCATGCTGCATGTTTTATAATCTCACCAAAACTAGAGGCCTTCATCTTCCAGAGGAACTAGATGATCATCTTGAGGAGGAGGAGGAGTGATATTACTTAAGCACTGAGGAATTGCAGGAGATACATTACCAGACTCACCAGCAGGCTGTAGAGGAAAGGAACACTTTAATTCAAAGAAATGTTCAAACAGTGAAGGTGAATTTATTCACAATTCTAAGTGATATTTTGTGCATGAAAACAATAAATTAATGCTTCCCAGGCTATTCTTTGTTTCTAGGGGGTACCTCCATTGCCTCGACTGACCCATTCTGGTAATCCCATGCAGTGGTGTTCGGTCACTACTCACAGTGGTTTCAGAGGGCACAGACACTGAGGGCAG
The DNA here is from genome assembly GCF_901001135.1 of Rhinatrema bivittatum. Lineage (NCBI taxonomy): Eukaryota > Metazoa > Chordata > Amphibia > Gymnophiona > Rhinatrematidae > Rhinatrema > Rhinatrema bivittatum. Next base: position 402,682,934 of record NC_042617.1, on the reverse strand, counting down.
TGGCAGAAAGTCAAAGCCTCAAGAGGACTATGGAATGGAGAGTAGCTCCTAAGAGCTGACATGAGAGGGGCCTGAGGATGAAGGCCTTTCATCTGTAATGTGTCTCTCTGCATCACCATCTCTCTGCATCACCATCTGCTACCCTATGGTAGCAGATGGTGATGTCCCCACCTATATAGTTATAGAGAGGGGAACCATCCCTCTTCAATTGTGGAGATGTTACTGAAAGAGGCAGTGGTGCAGATGATATACTCTTTGGAGCCTGAGGCCCCATTGTGGGTGCTAGCAGATTTACTGCGGGAGAATCTGAATGGACTAGAAGAACTATAGCAGGCAGTGGAACAATCTGGGGTAACAGAGGAAATGCTGGAGGCAGCATCCAGGGGCCCAGTGGTTGCCATGGAACATTCCATGCATGCTGTGGTTGGAAGTGTGACATCTCCTGTATCATCTCCCTTCAGACTGTGGCCATGGCTTGCAGTTCCTACTGCAGCATTGTTACGGAGCATACCCTCAGGCCCAGTAGGAGCTTGGAAGCGCAGTCCATCTAGAGATGAATGTGAGCCCTTGAGCCACGGCACGACTCAGGGAGGAGCCCAGAGACATACCACGGGAGGTGAGCTGGTACTAGCAGGGGTGGAGCAGGAACAAGGCTGGAGTGAAGTCAAGGCCAGCTCAGTCCTCCACTGGACCTACACGCACCAATGAGATCCAGAAATGCAATGCTGATCTCGAGAGTGGTCCTCTGACTACTCAACAGCCCTTTCGGACCCACCGCTTGGGAACGATGAATGTGTGAGGCCAGACAGAGGCTGAGGACCGGAACATGAAGACTCAGATGAAGACTCAGGTGAAGACGTAGGTACTTAGACGAAGACTCAGGCGAAGACGTAGGTACTTGGGCGAAGACTCAAGTTACTAAGGAGTTTCAAGCAAGGATACTTGGATGAAGATGTAGGATCAAGGAACTGTAGATGAGTAGTCAGGATCAAAGTGCTGGGTTGAGACTGCGATACAGAATGCCCTACACAGCCCACCCATGGGGCTGGTCACGGACCACGCTGGGCTCAAAGCAGACTCCAGATGAGGTGTAGAAGGCTGAGACTGGAGCATGGCAAAGAAACCGAAGAGACCTGCACCAGGACATGCCCTACACATCTGCCTGTGGCTGGTCGTGGACCACGCTAGACGGAGCAGGTTCTGGCAGTGTCTTTGGCATGGATGGAGCAGATGCAAGGAACTCCGTAGACCCGGGACAAGGCTTCAGGCGGAAGTCTCCCAGAGGCTTGTGCTGCAGTAGTGAAGAAGGCATTGTACCAGGAGGTGCCCTACTCAGCCTGCCCCTGGGGCTGGTTGTTGAGCATGACATGGCATGCCAGGAAAGTTGGGCACAAGGAACCTGGGCGCTGGATGCAGAGTTGAAGAAGAGATGGACAAAGTCAAGACAGACCATCGGACATCAGGAACAAGGAATATGGAACATCAGGACTTGGAACATTAGGCATCTGGATGTGGAATATCAGGAACAGAAGACAGGTGACGAGAGAGCTCCGATGAGGGACGAGACCAGGAGCATCAGGGAGATGAAGATCAGGAACCCAGCAAACAAGGAACGAAGACCCATCAAGGCACAGGAGACCATTGAAGACCTGGAACAGAAGAAGATCACAGCGATGTGAAAACCCGATCCGAAGGCACTGAAGAATGGCAAGCAGGGTCCTTTTATAGGGCTGAAGCAGGAAGTAGTGGATGAAATCATCGATGAGGGCCATGGTGCTTTTCCCGCCGCTGGCCCTTTAAATATCGGGGCATGGCATGCGCTCGCGCTTATGGTGAGGCACAGAAGATGAAGAGAGTGGATCGGTGGCATCCCTGCCACATGGAAGGCCAAGCTGGTGGCGTTACTGCCACAAAGAAGATGGAGAAGAGACGGGCACTAGCAGGGACGGCTCCCCTGCCATCTAAGGACCCCAGTAGTGGATCCAACCACGAAGATGGAGCCAGAGCGGCATCAGCAGCCCCAGCCACATGAAGAGACTCCCGACGAGGACTCAGCCCTACCACGCAGGGCAGGAGACTGCTGCGGCCTCCGGGCTGCGGAGGACGGAGTCAGCAGCGTCCTGCTGCTAAGAAGAGCAGGTAGGTGGGGGGAGGGGGGGCTGCCCGCGACTCACCATGGGTAGGCTCACAACAAGCATTCTGTCACGGTATTGTATCTTTTGATGGACTCCCTGCATTTTCTCCTTCACCACTTCCTTCAGGCTCTGGATGTCTTGTCATAGATCTACAATCTGATTTGCCATTCTCTCATTCAATTTCAGCATATGGTTCTCTATTGGAGTGAAAGGTTCCTCATTTTATCTACCAGAGAATCTGCCCTCTTCAACATGTCTGGCTTCCTCTTCATCTAAGGAGGTTAGGGCTGTTCAGCTTGGAGAAGAATGGCTGAGGAGGGATAAGATAGAGGTCTATAAAATCTTGAGAAGACTACACTGGTTAAATGGCATCAGTTATTTACTCTTTCAGATAATACAATAACTAGGGGGCACTCCATGAAGTTGGCAAGTAGAACTTTTAAAACAAATCTGAGAAAAATTCTTTTTCACACAATAGACAATATGGCTATGGAATTCATTGCTGGAAGATGTAGTTAAGGTAGTTAGGGTAGCTGGGTTTAAAATGGTTTGAATATGTTCCTGGAGAAATCCATAGCAGGTAGGGACTAGCCACTACTTATTATTGGCACTAGCAACATGAGATTTATTTACTTTTTGGGTACTTGCTTGTTACTTGTTACCTGGATTGATCACTGTTGGAAACAGGATACTGGGCTTGACAGATGTTCAGTCTGACCTAGTATGGCAATTTATTATGTTCTTAATTTCTTAAGCTACAATACTTCAAAAGTGGATGACTGGGCCTTGGCTTCTCCTCCTCTTCCTCTAACAATGCCTGGTGCTGCTTGGCAACTTTAGCTACTTCCCTCTAATGCTCCTCTCTGTTAGTATTGGATTCTGCTGACCCATCTTCTTCATCTTTCCTACCTTCCTCTGGATTTTCTGGCAGCACTTATGCACGACATCTATCATTTCCAAGGTCACTGGGTTTGGGCCCATCTGAATCATGGCCAGTCTCTTCCTCTGCACAAAGATAAAAATGTACAAACTGTCACAACACAATTTATCTGGACTTCTCTTTTCTACCACTGTACCTTCCTTAAAGGCATGGAGAACAGTTCAATGGTCTAAAGTCTTCAGGCTCCTGCTACTCAACTAACTTCTAATATAGCATTCCTATGGGTGTCAACACAAACAATATTAATTTATTTATGAATAACTTGTTCCAGATTTACAAAATCACTCAAAGCGATTTTCAGAAAATATAATTATTTTCTTACCTACATGCATGGACAGAAAGAGGATGGATAGCTTGCTATGGCTCTGGACTGCTGGCCCATATCTGCCCTTAACACCACTGAACATCTCAAAAAAGGTACATATGTGCTTATATGTATGGTAATTCACATTATTACAATCATGACATGCAAGGTCCTTATATGTTTTTCTTACAAACACAGCTCACTTTGGTGGCCTTGAAGATGTGAGGTGTCCAATTATTTTACATCTTTCATAGCAGCATCTGAAATGGTGCTGAGGACCATCTGTTCAGTTTAGATGAAAAGAACTTGGCTTGCAGACCCCTCATCTATCATTCTGGCCTGTTTCTTCTTCGCGTGGTGTTGACGGTCTTACCACTAGAGTCTCTAATCTTACTTACTCCCTGCTTTGAGCTTGTGGCCAATTTTCTTCCGGGTCCTCTCTTTCTAGTAGAATCCCACTGTCCATGACTCCTTCCCATTTAAGTTATGCTGGATCTTCAAAATCTCTTTCAGAAGAAGGTCCACCTCCCATGGCAGGAAGTTTGGCTTTCTAAGCAGGACACTATTTCTTCCAGACATAATACAGTTAGGAAGACAGACTTGCCCTTATATACACACATTCACATGTAAAAGCCACATAGATATGTGTATAAAGGAGAAGTGTTTATACTCGTAAAATTTATGTGTAAACTTTTATAAAATAGGTAGCAAAAGTTTGCATGCAAGCTATACATGCATATATTCAAGGCATATATGCATATATAATATTTTACCATGGGAAGAAACAAATGCCATAGGCCTCAGTAAAGCCCTTCCACAGTAAACTACCATAGCAGCTTCCCTGCAGTAATTTTTCTCACAAAAATTCTGCAAGAGAAAATATCACTGTGAAAGAGAGAAACATCTGATGGTGACTCTCTTCACTCAGGGTAACCATTTTCTAAAAGAGTCACTGCAGTCAGAAAAAGCAAACCTCCAGGGTTATATCTCATTTCAACCCTGCTCTGTCTCTCGCAGTTGCTCAAAAGTAAAAAATAGCAAAAATGAAAAAATAGCAAAATTGGGTGGCAACATCCCATCCATTTTCCAACCCCCTACAATATCACAAAAAGTCACCCCAATCCAAAAAGAGCTTACCTTGAGATGTCTCTCATATACCTCTTAGAAGTCATCTAATCCCCCTGGCCTTCCCCACTGAAGCTAACCCTCCAGATCCCCTCAGCTTTACAAAATGTCCGTGATAGACGTGGGTTCACTGGTAGTTTAGTGGGGCCTGAATTGACCCCCTAGGCTCTGGGTTGGTTGCTGTCATTTTTCAAAATGGTGCCAGCCAGCTAGCCTTTGCCCCTGTCATGTGATAAGACACAATGATTCTCTAAAGAAGTACTGAAACATTAAAGGAAAAAATGTTAGCATTCATAAACTGCAAGAGATCACATAAAGAGAAAGTCAGGCAATGATACCTGGAAAAGATAAGTAAAGATGGGAAAGAAGTCAGGAATGCCAACATTCAAATAGAAGAAAAAATAGCAAATATGGTAAAACAGGAACAAGACTTCTTTCAGATATGTTATTTATAAGAGGAATTGCAAAAGTGGCATTATGAGACTCTGAGATGAAGGGGACTTAGCTGGAGAAGTAGAGCTTTATAGACTTGTCCAGCTATCTGGTTTAGGCCTAGATTTATCAAATTGCTATAAATATAGGAAAAATAGCACCCATGGTAAAAAAAAAAAAAAAAAGGGCATGGTTAGGCTAATTTCCTGCCTACCACATCACATAGGTAAGTAACGTACGGTGTGTTGTACAGGGCCGGCATGTCCATTAGGCGAACTTCGGCAGTCACCTAAGGGGCCAAGCCATAGGGGGCACTGAAGAGCAGCCAAGTGGTGCCACAAGTGGGGCCTATCCCACTCACGGCAAAGAGAAATAGAGACTGTGTGCTTCACAGGGCTGTGAGCAGCGTGCTGCTCGCGGCCCTGAAAAGCACATAGTCGGCGCCGAAACAGGTATGGGGGGGGGGGGGGTGAGACCGGGGATGGGGGGGGGCGGCAGCGCAAGGGTTGCCTAGGCTGCCCAATACCCTTGCACCAGCCCTGGTGTTGCGTCAGCACACTGTGTGTTGCATCAGCGAATGGTGCATTGTGTTAGCGTGTGCCGCGTCATTTTACACGGCTAGCATACATTAGTGCATGCTGCATTATTTTTGCAGTTTATGTAGGGGATAGAGAGGAGAGGAGAATTTGTGAATTGGATAGTGGGAGTAGGAGCTTTTTCAGATTCGATCACCTATGTGCGTTGTCTGGTCTTCTGTTGCCATCACTTTCCATTTACCTTGGTCTTTTGTCTTTGTTGGAGTGAAAGATTTTGTTTCTCCAGTTTGTCTGTTTTTTGGTGAAGAGGAGGAGTGGTGGTGGTGGTGGGGGAGTGGTGGTAGAGGAGTGGAGGAGTGCAGAGGAGTGGAGGAGTGGGGAAATGTAGTAGAGGAGTGGAGGAATGAGGAGGAGGAGGAGTGGTGTTGGTGGAGGAGAGTTGGAGTGAGGAGAAGTGGTATGAGTGAAGCAGTGAGGAAGAAATGAGGAGTGAGGATGAGTGGTCTGAGTGGAGGAGTGAAGAGTGAGGAGGAGTGGTGTGAGTGGAGAATTGAGGTGGAGTAGTGTTGGTGGAGATGTGAAGAAGAGTGGTGGTTGTGGTGAGGAGGAGGAGTGAGGAGGATGGAGCATGAGAGGCATGGGGAGAGAGGAGAGGAGAGAAGAGAAGAGGCATGAGGAGAAGAGGAGGGAGGAGAGGAGGTGGGAGGATGAGGGCAAGAGTACTTGGAGGAGGAGTAGGGACAGGGAGAGGAGTAGAGATAGGCAGGAGGGAAGGGATAGGAGGAGGTGGGGATAAGGGGATAGGCAGGTGAGGACAGAGGGAAGAGGACAGCTGGCTAAGGATAGAGAGAGAGAAGGGATGGGTGAGAAGGGAGTTTGCAGGGCAAAAGGGGAGAGGGGAATGGGAAGGAGAGTGTGGAAAGAGAGAACACCTCTCTGGAAATGAGTGGCACCCCTTCTGGCAGCCAGGCAGCAGAACGCCTTCATCTCAGGGCTGTCAAGTTCAGTGTGCGGGACAACAAGATGGTGATTGCAGGGGCCCTGCAGCAGTATGCCATGCTGTTCAGCAACTGTTCAGCCAAGACCTCAAAGGCAACTAAGGGCTATATCTGGTGCACTATAGCCCAGACCATCTCCAGGCGCATCGAGGTTCAGCACAGTGGGGAGCAGGTGGCTCACAGGTACCGAGACATCAAGGTGCTGTGGAAGGCAAAGGTGGAGAGCCAAAATAAATACCTATGCTAGACCAGAGGAGGAGCCCCTTGTCCCATCATCCTGACACCCATGGAGGAGCACCTGATTTAAAGGCTGGAACTGGATGTCTTTGAGGGCATGGCTGAGCAGCTGGACACCACACGAGCTGCAGCTGGTAAGTTCATCTCACCTGTAAATGGCCAGGCTACAATGGTTGTACACATCATTTGGCATAAGATGTTCACAATGCTTAAGAGGCAAAGTGCGCCTCTGATGCCAAATGTAAAACGGATACTCACTGCCATTGGTACTTATATCTTATTCATTGTTTCCACAACTCTCACCCATGAAGCTGCTGGCCCCATCCAGCAAGCCCCAGGGACCAGCAGTGTACTAGCCCTTTTGCAGAGGGACTTCATGATGGATGCCCAGACTTAGGTGAGTGGCAAAGAGAAAGAGCAGCAGCAGCAGCAACACCCTCAGGAGGCATTGCAGATGTTTCAGCCCCTGGATTCACCCAGCCCATTCAATGTGTCCCTCAACATCTCTGGCTTCATGGATGATCCCAGCCTTGACTAGGAGCCAACTGATGCAGCACAACCTCAAGGCACCACATTGCAGCCCCAGACTGAAGCACCATGGCCTTGACAGGAGCTGACCTACAGTCCCCTCATGCCACATTTAGAAGCCCACATTTCTGCAATCCACACCACCCACACCAGCACCATCACCAACAATATCCCTGCCAACAACAGAGGAGTTGATGCACGAGCAGCTGGACCAGCTGGAAAGGAGGAATGGGGTATACCTCCGACACATACAGATTGAGCTAGTGAACCTCAGGAGGGCTATGAACAGGCAGATCCAGGCCCTATGAAATGAGACTGTCGCACACACGCAGGGTGTAATAATGCTGGCCACAGTAGTCAATAGTATGACCAATGTGCTGAAGCAGATCCTTTAAAGAATGCCTGAGCAGCCATCTGTGTCTTCCCTAGTATCACTGAAATCCACACCCTGCAGCAGCCTCTGGCCTGAGGAGTAGGTCCCCAAAATGCATGCCCCTCCCAAGTGGCAAGCCACAATGTGGCAAGGAGCCTTGAAGAACCAAAGGTGGTGGCATTGAATGTTAATAAGAAGAGGTTTTACCATCAATCTTGGGTGGGACCCTCTACAGATTTCCTGTGCCAGCTAGATGGAAGAAGCCTGCTGGGCCATTACTACAGAGTTCCTGTGCTAGCTAGATGGAAGAAGATTGCTGGGCCCATCCTCACTAAAGAGTTCTTGTGCCATTGAATTGGAAGAAATCTGCTGGGCCCATCCTCATTACAGAGTTCCTGTGCCAGCTAGCTGAAGGGATGGTCTACTGTCAGCCATTGTGTTCCTGCAGCCTAACTCTAAAGCCCTCTTTGATACTCTGCCCATATTCCATCCTCCTTAATGCGGCCTCCAGTCATGGTCCATCTGCTGCCTCTTCTCATAATGTCTCATTTCCTGCTCCTGATGCTAGTGTCTCATCTCATCTCAGCTCATGCTGCTGCTGCCTCCATGCTGCTGTGTTTCATCTCATCTCATCTCAGCTAATGCTGCTGCTGCCTCTATGTTGCTGTGTCTCATCTTATCTTAGCTCATGCTGCTGATGCCTCCATGTTGCTGTGTCTCATCTCATCTCGGCTCAAGCTGCTGCTGCCTCCATGCTGCTGTGTCTTCTCCTGGGCCTCCAGCCTCCATGCTGCACTCTTTGGTCCTGGTTCCGCTGCCTTCTTGCTGAACTCTGCTGCCTTGGCATTTAGGCTGTCTCCTTGAGTTCACTCTTTCAACATGGACTGTCTGGGGCATTCACTCGACCTCTGCTGTCATGGCCCTTAGGTTGACCCCTTGAATGCACTCTTTCAACATGGACTGATCCAGAATGGCAATTTCTTATGCTCTTATGTCTGGGGCCTTTACTTGAATTCTGCTGCCTTGCCCCTTAGACTGTCCTTTTGAGTGCACTCTTTCAACATAGACTGTCTGCAGCCTTCACCTGAACTCTGCTGACTTGGTCCTTAAGCTGTCCCCTTGAGTGCACTCTTTCAACATGGTCTGTCTGGCGCTTTTTCCTTGCCAGCACATAGTTAGGCTGCTATCAGCTCTACCATTACAGCTATACTGTAGCTATTGAGGGTGCCACTTCCACTTTCTATGTTCTTTGTTGTAATTATGATGGTGCCAAAAGGATAAGATGTTAAGCCTGTCTATGTAATGATGCCATTTCAAACAATGTATGTACAAGTCTACACAGAATGTGCTGTTCAGTTAATTTACAGTGTTTTATGCTATTTGCAATCTTGTCCTTGCAGAATGTGATTATCAAAGACATTGACTTTATTTCAAACATTGAACTACATATATTCCCTAATAAAGTGGTCACTTTTTTGAAAAATGCACTTTCTGGTTGGATCCTTTAGTTGAGGAGGTGGTATATGGCAGTACTATCCATGTTCTTAAGTTCTTATCCTTTCATTGTGTGGTTTTTGTGTAAATGGTTCACTAGGTTCAAGATTTGCCCTCCACATTACCTTGAATGCTAGAATGTCCTTGCACATTCTAACTAGCCATTTCCTGATTGAAACCATGCAGCAACCAAATGGGTGAAGATTAGCCCTGAAGAAGAATGTGAAGTTTGAAACACAGACCCGTGGTTGGTGGTTAGATGGGGGTTTTTTATCGCTGAAGAATTTGATTATTTTGAAAGGTTATTGTTCTTGAAGAAGCTGTGGAAAACATCAGTGGGCTGTTCCTAATGAAATAAGTTATTATAACTGTTGAAATCATCATGAATGGATTTTATTTGCAAGCAAAATACTAAAAAAAGATTTGGACAATTATAAATGAAAATACCTTTCATTATATGTAAGGCTGAAGACTACTAAGGTGTTTAAATATGCTTTTCTGATGAAGCCTATTATGATGGTCTTTTATAATTATATATGAATTACTGTAGTTGAGGAGGTGGTATATGGCAGTACTATCCATGATCTATAACAGCCAAGGTCCTTGCAGTACCTTGATATATCCATACCTGACTAAAGCTACCTGTGATGGCCCTTTAAATGCAATGTTAGAGCCTCGAGATTCACATTTGGTCACTTCCTAGTAGGCATGTGTTTCCACAGAGCTAGAGTGTACTGATTTTCATTTATTCCCCAAGTGAAGGTTCCTAAAGTTTTGGAAAATTTTATAAAAGTCAGGGCACAAAGGTGTATGGGGTCTCCCTAGTGATGGAATCTGGGGCTTAAGATAAGAATCTATGGGTCTTAAAAGAGGGAATAAGTACTTGAAGCAGCCATGAAGGGCTCTAAGTAAGAATCATGTAAGATTGAAACAGGGTCATTCATCAAATTGCGAGGGGCCATTATTGCATGCCCACACATAACCACCGCATTGTGATTTGGAAATTCAAATTAGGGAAAGGGGAGGAGTTTGGATGGGGTTTAGGTTGGTTTAAGGAAGTTTAGGGACCTTTAGCACTGTGGGCAATAATGTATCACATATTATCACCCATATTAGCACTGGAAATATCTACATCTTTTTAATTGGTGCTAAGGGAGCAATCGTATGCAGTGCAGCTGCAACCATCGCGATGCGGCTGCCTGCTCACTATAGCCCCCCTCCCCCCACCCCTTTTTTTCTTCCGGGCGATCATTTCGTTATTATTATAGTGAGATGATGAATCCAGGCCTTAGTGAGAGAAAACTTATCCCAGGTTTCTTGCTTTCTTGTGAGTCATCCAGATTTGCTGTGTTGTATGAAGAAGTGGATATACCGTAAGGATAACCTCCAGGCAGTGGGTTGCTGCAGCTGAAGAGTTCTGCATTCAGAAAACTGGCAACAGAAATGTATATCAGATTGTAATGTGTGAAAAGAAATCTCAATAATGAGTGACTAGAATGTGAAAGATCTCATTCTGCTCAGGGAATTTATCCTGTGTATTCAGAAGAGTAAGTGAAGGAGAAATCAACAGGCTGATTCAGGCAGCTAAAAGGGGAGTCTCTAAATATAGAAATCCTTGAGAGTCGTATGATAAGGGTTTTGGAATCAGAGGAAACCCTTCCTTTCCTTACTGATAAACTGTGTAGGTGACTGTTGTTTTTTCTTTATGGCTATAACTCACAGAATGTATGTTTTCGGGCATTTAATTATTCTTCAACAAGTACCTCAGTAAAACTTTCTATTTTGGCACAACCCCATGCTGTGGATGCATCTTATTGTTTCTGAATCTCAAGGAATGTCCCAAGCTTCAAGAAACATAAAACTTGTTTTCTCCCTGACAGAAGAACCACTAGAGCCTAATGGATTGCATGATGGCTCAGCAGCTCCCAGATGTGCCCCTCTGTCCAGTAGAGGTATGGAAAGGTGGTTATACTTCTAAGGGCATATGATCCTTATGCCTTCAGAAATGGTTTCTTACTGTGTTGTCATGAAATTTGTGAGCATGCAACATCTACAATATCGGTATCTGTATTCTGAAATAATCCAGTAGATATTCCTTTATACCATATCAGAAATTATTTAAAGAAGAAAATTATAGAAAAATGATTAACTATATTTTTTCACTCAAGTCAAAGCATATAATCTGAAGGTTGCTGTAGGAAAACATATTGATCTGTAGTGAAAAGTTCTTCCAGGGCAATCAACACAGATACCTCTATTAATGTAGCGGTCATGATAGAGAGAGTGCTAGGGAGCACTCTCCATTGTGGGACTATGGATGTGCGCCCTTGTGGTGAGACATCCCTGCTGGGAAGGCTGGAGAAACCTGGAATCCATTAACCTCTACCAGACATGCACGTTTCCGTGAGGCCACCAATGCAATGGTGGTCTCTGAATGGTCTTCCGACCGTTACAAGCCCTTTCGGACTGGCCGCTGGGTAATGGCCAGAAGCGGCAGGCCGGACAGAGGACAAGGATGGACAAAGACATCAGATGTGACAAGGCAGATGAAGACATCAGGCGTGGCAAGGCAGACAAAGACTCAAGGCATGGCAGGACAGATAAAAACTCAAGGCGTTGCAAGGTAAACAAAGACTCAAGCCAATGCCGAAGGGTGCACTACTCAGCTCATCCGGGCTGGTCGCGGACAATACCTTAGACCGGCAACAGAGTTCATTTGAGGACAAGGAAAAGGCAGAAGCAGGGACAAGCCTTCCCAAGACCTGAACAGAATGCTAGGCTCCCAGGCTCAGCATACAGAACTCGAAGCAGAGGCTCGGGGACAGGCCATAACCGAGGCTGGTACCAGGGGCAACGGAAGGTCTGGAGACTTGAGTTGCAAATCAGGAAACAGGGCAGGAAGGAACAAGGCAGGTCAGGCAAGAGATGAGATGACTCCATGGCACTGTCAGATGGAATGACCCACCAGCACCCTACACAACCCAGCCGGGGTGGTCATGGACCACTGGGCAACTACACACCCTACACAACCCAGCCGGGCTGGTTGTAGACCACGAGGGATGGGTCAGTGGAGCTGCAGACATCTGGACATCAGAAACATCAAAGACAATGAAACAGAGACCGGAACATGGAACAAAGAGGGATCCCAAGAAGAGTTGGAATGCCAGGCAGAAGCGGGAAACGGAGATCCTCAGGAGACCAGCTCCAAGAAGAATTTGCTCCTTGCGAAGGCGAGGAAGGAATGAACATGGATCCCTTTTGTAGGGCAAAGCAGAAAAGTTTGCAGGTGGGGCCAGAGGGGTCACTCCCTCCTGGCCCTTTAACTCCAAAGGAGAGACGCGAGCCCGCCCCTAGCAGGGCAGGAACAGGAAGTCTGCAGAACCCTGGACTGTAGTCCTGTTGAGGAGGAGCTGGAGCTGGGCCGTGCAGGCCCCAACGTGGGAGGCGGCTCCCTGTCATTGAAGACAAGGCTGATGGAGGCTCCACACCGCAGGACATTCCGGGGACTGCGGCCTCCAGGCCACAGGATGGCTGACATTGGCGGTGGCTTCTAGGCCATGAAAAAGGGACCAAAGTGCACGGTTCCTAGCCACGGTGAAGGGGAACTCCGGAGCAGCCTCCCGGCCGGAAGAAGAAGAAGAGACCTCTAGCATCTGTGGCTCCTGCCACATGAGAGCAGGCCCCCAGGCCTGCTAGAAGATGGCGGCTTCCATACTGCGGAGGAAGACCAGCGTAGCTCCGTGCTGCGAGGAAGGACCCTGGCATGGCTCCTGCTGTGCCGGCAAGATGGCAGCCTCCTGCCGCTTCCAGGAACCCCAGCACGGCTCCTGCCATGCTGGTGACGACCTCGGGGGTCGGGCCAGCTGACCTGAAGAGAAGGTAAGAGCCGCGAGCAGGATCGCAACAGTTAAGACAAAGCAGAATCTTTGCAGGCCAATATGTAGTAAGACATTTAGAGAACAAGATATCCGGCCAGTTTGCTGAATAAATTGTCTCATATATTCAGTAGGATAAACATCCGATTGAATATACTTGCCTAAAGTTATCCAGTTATGTTTGTTGGATAACTGAACAACCTCACCGGCTATGGGGCCAATGCAATACGCTCAGCCGAGCACAATGCGCTCATTGTGCTCGGCTGCGCGCATTGGGGCGGATTTTCAGAGCCCTGCTCGCGTAAATCCGCCCAAAACCGGGCGGATTTACGCGAGCAGGGCCCTGCGCGCCGGGAAGCCTATTTTACATAGGCCTCCCGGCGCGCGCAGAGCCCCGGGACTCGCGTAAGTCCCGGGGTTCTCGGAGGGGGGCGTGTCGGGGGGCGGGCCCGGTCGTCGCGGCGTTCCGGGGGCGTGTCGGCAGCGTTTTGGGGGCGGGTACGGGGGCGTGGCTACGGCCCGGGGGCGTGGCCGCGCCCTCCGTACCCGCCCCCAGGTCGCGGCCCGGCGCGCAGCAGGCCCGCTGGCGCGCGGGGATTTACGTCTCCCTCCGGGAGGCGTAAATCCCCCGACAAAGGTAAGGGGGGGGTGTAGACAGGGCCGGGTGGGTGGGTTAGGTAGGGGAAGGGAGGGTAAGGTGAGGGGAGGGCAAAGGAAAGTTCCCTCCGAGGCCGCTCCGATTTCGGAGCGGCCTTGGAGGGAACGGGGGGAGGCAGCGCGGCTCGGCGCGCGCAGGCTATACAAAATCGATAGCCTTGCGCGCGCCGATCCAGGATTTTAGTGGATACGCGCGGCTCCGCGCGTATCTACTAAAATCCAGCGTACTTTTGCTTGAGTCTGATGCGCAAGCAAAAGTAGGCTGATCGCGCTTCTTTTAAAATCTACCCCATTGTGCTGCGCGCGTTGTGCTGCGCGTTGTGCTGCGCGCGTTGTGCTGCGCGCGTTGTGCGCGCATTGTGCTGCGCGCATTGTGCTCAGCCGAGCACAATGCGCTCAGCCGAGCACAATGTATAACCCGCAGTCGGACATGTGTTAAATAGGCGCTAATACACCCCCTAATGCAATAGGGGGATTAGCGCCTATTTAACTCACATCTGATGCAGAGTGAATGGGATAGCGCTCATCATATGCAAATGCATGTGAATGAGGCTATTACTCATTCACTCCAAATGTAAAAAAATAAATGTGTGTCTCAGATGCACATTTATTGCTCACCTATTATTGACTGCCTGGAGCATGTGTTAATAGCTGAGCACATTGAAAAGAAGTACAGAAAAGCAGAAAAAAACTGCTTTTCTGTACTTCTTTTAAAAGTTAAAAAAAACAAAACTCAGCCGGCCACATTAAGAAGACCGATGCCGATATGCTCAGCATCGGTTATCATAACCAGCCGGCTGCGTTATGAAAACCGATGCTGATAAACTCGGCATCGGTGTTCATAACCAGCAGACCGCCGATAACCACGGGGTCGCGTTAGCAAGGAGACCGTTAGCAAGAAGGCGACCCTAGCGCCTCCTTGTTAACGTGAATTCCTAATTATAATATAGCATGGCGTCCTCCTTTGTGGGTGCCATGCGCTTGTTAAGAAAGCGAGTGCTGACTTTTCAGTGCCCACTTTCCACACTTTTTTTGCATATAGTGGTTTAGATTTTTAAGTTATCTAGCATTGTGTGGTCAGATAAATTCTTACTTAATTGATAGATTTAAAAGATATCTGCTTAACTAGTGCAGTCAACATTAAAAAAATAAATAATAAATAAAAGGGCCAGCAGCTTGATCCCCTCTCTTTCCCCTGTCCAGCCATGTACCCTCCACTCCCCAAACCCTTCAGTCATATAGTTAGTCCACGGGTCTGGAGTCAGGCTTTTTCCTCTCTGGTTCCCTTAAAAGAAGATGAAGATTGGCTGTCTCCTCACCCACCCACAATATATATGTGCTGCACCAATTCCCCAATCCCCCCAGCCTTCCCATTCCTTCCCCCAAATTCCTTAAAATGTCTGACTGGGTGAGAGGTAAACACTTTCTCGCTCTTGGCACTTCAAGCAATGTTCTGTTAGAGTCAGCACTGGAAGCATAAGCTAGGTAGGAGGGGTGTAGATAGGGCTGGGGGGTGGGTTAGGTAGGGGAAGGGAGGGGAAGGTGGGAGGAGGCCGAAGGAAAGTTCCCTCCGAGGTCGCTCCGATTTCGGAGCGGCCTCGGAGGGAACGGGCAGCGTGCGCAGGGCTCGGCACACGCAAGTTGCACAAATGTGCACCCCCTTGCACACGCCGACCCCGGATTTTATAAGATATGCGCGGCTACATATGTGTCTTATAAAATCCAGCGTACTTTTGTTTACGCCTGGTGCGCGAACAAAAGTACGCGTGGGCGCACTTTTAGAAAATCTACCCCAGTATGTAGAAACTTGCGCTCCTCTCCGGGTTCTCTCTCCTCTCTACTTTCCCCCAAAGGAAGTCACAGGAAGGGGTGGTTTTAAGACCTGCCGTCCTTTCCTGATGACGTTAGCGGTAGTTGGTCTCTCTGTCGGGCCGGGATGGCATCCTCACCCTTCGTCAAGAAATTTAAGAAACACAGTATGTAGAAACTTGTGCTCCTCTCCGGGTTCTCTCTCCTCTCTCTTTTCCCCCTGTTTGACTCTTTTAAACATGCACCTGGAGGAATGACTGATAGTATTGGGTGGTATTCATTGATTTTAATCCTTAACCCATGATTGGTTATTATTTTCCCTCTCTTGATTGGTTAGTTTCTTGTCCTCTGCAATGAGTATATCTTGATGTAAAATACATCAGTCCTGCTTCATTCCAAGATAGATGCCAGCAACTGCACACATGCATGAAGATCCATTTGACATCAAACCAGTAAGTTTTTGGTGGGTTAATTATTTTGGTAAAAATTGAATTTTATTTATGAATTGATCACATATTTTATATGTTTCTAATAGTCAGTGAGACACTTTTCTGCTGGCATGACTAATGCCACTGATGAAGATTACCAACAAAATATGAATCATGTAGGGCTGAATACTGACATTAGCGGGTTTTAGAGACTGCTTAACTTGCGCAATAAGGTAAGTGCTTTCCATCTTCACATTTCCTTTTTTAAGTGCATATTTAAAAGTTTCAAAAAATAATTAATTCCCAAGATTAAATTATGAGCGTTTACACATAAAAGTGGTTTCCAAAAATAATATTACCTATTAAGTACAGTTGAAAACTTGCTCTTATGATATATATATATTTTTTGGAGTAACATTGATTAATGTGAACCTGTTTTTTTTGTGTTTTTTTTCTTTTCTATTGACTTTGATTACCACTTCCACCTTGGGGTTGAATGATTATACTTATTGAAGCTATTTATAAGACTTTAAGTATAAATAAATTAATAGATTGAAATCTCAGTTTTTGTGGATGCCGCTTGAAATTAAGATTGGGAATCTCTCCTGCCCCATTAAGATTGGGGAGGGGAATACAGATGGTAAGAATGTATTCTTGAGAGGATGTCTAAGAGCTTGCAGGGGAGTACCAACAGTGGGAGCATATTTGATTTGTTTTTTGGTGGGGGTGGAGACCGGGTTTATTTACTAACATTTTAGGAAACTGCAGGGAGAAGAGGCCTCTGCAACAAAAAATGGATTTGCTAGGGGATGTTAGGGGTGCAACAGTGTGTTGTCAATCATGACTTCAGGACCTGCTGGTAAATTCTGTGCATTCCTAGCAGGAGAAAAATCTACACACACACACACACACACACACACACATACTAAGTTATTTAGTAAACAATGATACTTACTGCAGTTTGGTGAATTGCTCAGAGTCAAATTCAGATCAAAACTGGGTGTTAATGCTCAGTTTTTATATAATTAAAGTCTTGCAGATTCCTGTCCTAGACTGACAGTTGAGTTCTCTGCACACATGTTGCTTTCAGGCAGTCTCACCTGCTCCAGTTATTTTAATTGCTGACTTACTGTAAGTGAAAATCAGTAATTATGCCATAACCCAATGTAATGTAAAAAACAAACTGTGAAGTTTAGTGTGGTTTTATTTTTTTTTTTTAACTTGCCAGTTTTTCATCGTTTGTGTGTCTTATTGGAAGATGACTAGGAAGAAAACAAAAGTTAATGATCTGGGAAGTAAGTATTGATTGACAAGGTAAGATTAGCCTACCCTGTCCACCTGACACTGCAATTGGCTAGTTCAGAGTTTTGTGAGCAAGGGCTATTAACTTAGATGTATCATGAAACAGAATGAAACAGGTGGCTTCTGTACAATCAGAATACATTCAACCCTTCTCACACCTGCCTCCTACTCACAAATGATTCAGATGAAATATGAATAAATCTTTCTAATCCCACAATCATTTTAAACAAGTGAAAACACTTCTAACATAAACTTGCAAAGGAAATCCCTCATAATAAGTCAAGGAGATAGTTAATTGTGAATGGAATATGCATTAAAAAAAAATCACAATTGTAAAGTACTTCCTCTAGTTATATGTTGGCTTTCTATAGTGTGAGTTTGTTAGAGTTAATGATGCCTTTCTGCCAGGTTACAGTTCTGCTTTAATACACCCACAATAGAAACAGTGCTACTTGTTGAAAAGAGTGGTTTTAATACTGAGGGATTATGCATCTCATTATTTTAATTCTTTGCACATTGAAACTTAATGCACCTGCCATGTTAAAATAGTTGGTTTTAACACAGGTTAAGATACAGACCTCTTTATCAGATGCATATCAAAAATAAAAGTAAGAATTAGCGCTTTACCTACAAAGTATGCAATCGGTTTGCATTTATTTGGGATACTGAAAGTCATAGACCATAACTTTCAAAGCAGCATGTGCACAAGATTGTCAGCCCACACCCAGGGAGATGCCTATGTTCTAAAGAACGCACACATGTTATAAAGTAGCCTAACCATGTGCACAAGTGTGCCTAATTTTAAAGGGATGTGCGCCTGTGTGTGACAAAGCTGCTTCTACTGCGTAAGTGGGGAAATATTAAAAGGAACGTTTGCCGATGCCATTGCCAGTTTTACCAACTTTTCCCCAGTTTACCCAGTTAACAAATAGGTTCTTCAACCTCTCCAGTTACCTCAAGCCTTTTACACTCTTCTGAAATGGTTCATCATCATTATTATTATTATTATTATTTTTACTTTTAGGCCATCCATAGCTGAAGTAAAGTTATGCAGCAGAGGTCCTTGGAGTGCTCCAGATTGTATACGTATTTAAATGCAGCTTCTGGTTAAAGTCTTGAAATGCCCATACAGCATCCATACCCCACCCAGACCACAGCATTGCATTGCCCCTTTTTGAGAATTTCCATTTACACATGTATCTGGGCAGCTTTTAAAATCTGCTCAGCATTCGCAGTCCTTACATATTCAAACACATCCTCTAATTATTGCGTGTGTCAAGATTTTAAAATTCACCTCAAAGAGTATTTGAATTATTTTGATAATAAGGTAGAATAGGGACATGGGTAAGCTGCAAAGTAAGTATTTTGTGCTTATAATGGCATCTTAATTTTTTGAGGCAGACAATAAAAGTATAGGTCCTGGTTTCAACGAAGCATACTCGCAAAGCACAATCTCAAAAGGTCAGTAAATAAATGAAAGAGTCCACCAGTTTTTCTGTTCAAAAATAAAAGTTTATAGATTTTCATAGAAAAATTCAATCGGCAGTCACGTAAAACTAATGGCTCCCCGACATGGGCTGTGTTTCAAGGAACTGCATCGAGGACCAAATCTACCAATTGAGTTAGATTTTTAAAAGAGTTGACAAAAACAGCCACCTATGTGCATATGTGGGCCACATGTGAGCAACGTGAATTTAAGAAGCTGGGAAGGGCATGAGTACATGCATCCAGAATAAGGAGACAGGTCATGGGACCATGACTGACACACATAACCACAAAGGCAACACATATATGTCTTCGAGAGAAAGCAAGAGAGAGAAAGAGAAAGAGAGAGAATGCCTCTGTATAGGGTCAGTCTGAGAGTCTATCTATAGGTATCACTCTAGAGGGGCACTTTGAATTGGGATAGGTTTTCGGGTGGTGGGTTAGGGTTGTGGGGGTGTTGTTACAAACACATGCAGAGGTAATCATAGTAAAATTGACAGCAGTAAAGAATCATTGCCCATATAAGTGATGAAAAGGAGTAGATTTGTACAATACAGCTAGCACTGCAGGGTACAAATCAACTCCTCTTGTTTGACCCACCTCTCTAACTCTAACCCTAACTGAAAACCTACCCCAAAACAAAGTCCCCATCTAGAGTGGTACCTATATATAGAGAGTATCAGAATGACCTTATACAGAGGTGCTCTCTCTCTCTCTCTCTCTCTCTCTGATAGGCTGTATAAGTATGTGTATTCTTTTTAAAATTGAGCATAAATAAACAATTAGGGGTAGATTTTCAAAGGGTTATGCATGTAACTTACGTGCGTAACCCCAAAAACCTGCCCCTGCATGCACCGAGCCTATTTTGCATAGGCTCAACGGCACGCGCAAGCCCCAGGACGCACATATGTCCCGGGGCTTTGAAAAAGGGGCGGTCTGGGGGTGTGGGTGTGGGCAGGACGCCAATCTGGGGGCGTGGTTGTGGGCATGATGCTGGTCCGGGGGCAGTCCAGGGGCAGTACCGAGGCCTCTGGCACAGCAGCCGTGCTGGAGGTTAGCGTGCTGGCAGCTGGCCGGTGTGCACAAGTTACGCCTGCCTCAGGCAGGCGTAAATATGCAACACAGGTAGGGGGGTTTAGATAGGGCTGGGGGGGCGGGTTAGATAGGGGAAGGGAGGGGAAGGTGGGGTAATGGGGAAAGCCATTGGGGCTCCCCAATGGCTCGGCGCATGCAAGGTGCACAAGTGTGCACCCCCTTGCGTGCACCTATCTCGGATTTTATAACATGTGCATGGCTATGCGCGCATGTTATAAAATCGGGCATAGATTTGTGCACGCCGGGTTATAAAATCTGGCCCTTAGTATGTGGTTGACTAGAGACCAAATGGCATAGGAAACAAGTATAAGTTTATATCAATGCTCAAAAATAATTAAAGCAAAAGTGGATTTATCATCTTCATTTCAGAGTATCCAGACATGAATTGAACAGCATAACAAACACTGTCAATCAAAAGATTAAATAACTATTCAAAAAAGCACCAAAATATAGTCATCTGGCAGGACCTGTCAATTTGAAAGATGTCAGTGCTATGTCAAAAAAGACCAAAGAAGAGAGGATCAATGAACACCAGGAGTCCTTTATTCAGCACATAACGTGATAAAAAGCCTGTCTCAGGCCGAGTTTCGCTCTATGAGCTGCTTCAGGGGCTAACAAAATAAAACATATATAGAAACATGTAAATACGAATAAAAACATATACACCATACAAACATAATAAAATCATATGAAATAATATCAAATTTAAAAGGAATCAAATACTCAAAAGCAAAATAATTAATGACAAAACTTAATCGCAACAAAAACACTTGATGACAACAGAAAAATGTTAATAAAACATGGTCTAATCAATCTTTATGTGTAATGCCATATATGTCCACATATAAATTTGTACATAAAAAATTAATTAAGAAAATAAATTAATCAGTGCGGTCTGTTAATTACTAGGAACTTCTAATAAAAATTAAATTAATTGGTGCAGTCTGTTAGTTACTAGGACCTTCTAATAAAAAACTTAAAATACCTATTACATCTAATGCCGGTGGTTTGTCTCAATACAGCAGGTCAGCCTTTTTCAATGAGCTAAAAATAACCAGACAGAATTGAGTAAAAAATGAGTCCACTTTATGACACCCATTTGTGAGACAAAATGTCACATCATTTGAAACAAAATATCAAATAGGTATCTGCCTAGGATAAGTCTCTTTTATAACCAAAGAGCTAATAAACCCAAAATATTCCCGATGGGCTATTTATAACCATACAGCTGATGACAAAAATTAAATTAAATATGCCTTTTGGCGCCAAAATTTTTTCTTACAGAAGCCTTCATATAATTCAGACTAGACAATCCCGTGACAAAAATGAATGTTTTAATGGGCTCTCAAACAGAATTTCTATATAATTGAACCAAGCCATAACCAACATATAAATTTTAACATAATGACCTTAAAGAAACAACATGTTAAATTTAAAAACTAACATGTTAAATTTAAAACTCACTCCCATAGATTCATTGTCAGCTTCACTGTGCGACGTTATCGGCGCTATCACTGGTCATCAGCTGGATTAAATAACATTATCAGCGCTGTAACCACTCATCGACTGGGTTTTGAAAAAACATTATCAGTGCTACAGCTATTCTTCGGCTGGATTTTAAACAACATATCAATTTTCAACAACCCGCTGTCAATGTTCATTGACTGGATTTTTTAAAAGAAAAACATTATTGAAGCTTTCACTGCTTATTGGCTAGATTTTAAATTAACAAACTCACCGCCACAACCACAGTTTTAGTAGCAGCGCATGCACTTCTCATCGACGGACAACTCCGTGTCAGCCGAACATAAATCAGTCTAGAGCCACCGCATCTAGTCGTGCTCTTAAACATCACAACAAGTTTCTGTTGGTCAGCGTTTCAACCGGAAATGCCGGGATGCGCATAATTCCACTATCTTAATACTTCCTTTTCGTGGCATTTTCTTTAAAAAAAACAGCTGATGGAGACTGACAAATTCCACCATACATAATAAAAATATCATAAAAATTGTAGCACCAATAAAGAATACATTTTTTTTTATAAATAAATATGTGAACATATATAAAAGTAAATAAAAAAGATTATTCCAAAGACATAAAAGATGCATAATAAAAAATTAAAAAGTAAAGATTATTCCCAGCATCTATAGTAAAACCAATAATTCCAAAAATAATGAAAATGAAAATAATAGAGCACTCTAAAATCAGAGAGGGTACATTGGATTAAAAACAGTGTTATCATTCAAATGATAAATAAAAAATCATAAACAGAAATTAGAATTGATCATACAGACCCGTAGGATCAATAAAAACATAAAGGGCCAGATTTTAAAAGGGTTACGGGGTAGATTTTTAAAAACAGCGCAATCGCATACTTTTGTTTGCGCAGCAGGCGCAAACAAAAGTACGCTGGATTTTATAAGATACGCGCATAGCCGCGTGTATCCTCTAAAATCCTGGATCGGCGCGCAGCCTGCCCCCGTTCCCTCCGAGGCCGCTTCAAAATCGGAGCGGCCTCGGAGGGAACTCTCTTTTGCCTTCCCCTCACCTTCCCCTCCCTTCCTCTACCTAACCCACCCCCCTGGCCCTATCTAACCCCCCTTACCTTTGTCCATAGATTTACGCCTGCGAGAAGCCCCAGGTCCCGCCCCCGAAACGCCACGCCCCTCCCCCGAAACGCAGCATCATCGGGTCCCGCCCCCGATATGCCCCCTTCCAAAAACCCCGGGACCTACGCGCGTCCCGGGGCTCTGCGCGCACCGGCGGCCTATGGAAAATAGGCGCGCTGAAGCGCAAGGCCCTGCTCGCGTAAATCCGCCCGGATTTACGCGAGCAAGGCTTTTAAAATCCGCCCATATGCGCATAAGGTACGCACGTAACCCTTTTAATATGCCCCTGTGCACGCCAAGCCTATATTGCATAGGCTTCCGGCTCGCGCAAAGCCCCGGGATGTGCGTAAGTCCTGGGGCTTTCTTGGGGTGGGCGTCATCGGGGGCATGTCGGGGGTGTGACGCGGTCGGCGCGTCATCTGGGGGAGGTGCCGCAGATGTGGTTTTCGCCCGGGGTGTTCCAGGGGTGTGGCCGCGGCCTCCAGACCAGCCCCTGGACCGTAACATGACACGTGGCAGCCGGTCCTGCGCGCGCAAAGTTACGCCTGCCTCGAGCAGGCGTAACTTGTGCGACAGAGGTAGAGAGGGGTTTAGATAGGGCCGGGGGGGGGGGGGGTTAGGTAGGGGAAAGGGAGGGGAAGGTGGGGGGAGGCGGAGGGAACGGGCAGTGCATGCAGGGCTCGGCGCACACAAGTTGCACAAATGTGCACCCCCTTGCGCTCGCCGACCCCGGATTTTATAAGATACGCGTGGCTACGCGCGTATCATATAAAATCCGGCGTACTTTTGTTTGCGCGTGTGCTGTGTTTTAAAATGTACCCCAAAATGTGTGAAATCATAGAAAAACAGAAAAATCAATTTCATTATTCAGGCCATTTGGTGACATTGTATTGAAATAAAAAATAAATTTCTGTTCTATTCTCAAAATATTCTGGTCAAAATTCCCTCCTCTTCAATTTTTATTAAGTTTCTTAATAGCACAAAATCTATATTCTTCAAATTGATGTCCTGCTTCAATACTGTGTGCTACTAAAGGTTTACCATCAACCTTTCTATTTACTGCACTCTTATGTTCTATTATACGTTCGTGAAGCGGTCTTACTGTCTTGCCAATGTATATCTTTTTACATGGATAAATGGCCACATAAATTACTCCATCACTTCTACAATCAGTGAAACAATTCAAAACATATTCTTTATCTGTTGTGCATATTTTTATGCTTGTGGTTTTCAAATTGACATTGCACACACTGCATCTTCCACAAGGTCTGTGACCTGCTGGTCTTATATCTCATGATCTATCAATTGGTAATGAGGATGGTGACAAAATGTCCTTCAAATTTTTGTTGCGCTTATTTGCGATCATCACTTCTTTATCCTTGAAAACTGATAAAATGTGTAGGATGTGCCAGTGCTTCTTTAAAATTTTATTAATGTCATTGGTCATACCTGTGAATGTGATGGGACAGACTATTTTTGTGTTTTATTTTTTGTTTTTGGAGTTAGAAGTGTCAAACGGTTGCAACTGGCTGCCCGATCATAACCATCATTAACACAGGTTTCAGGATAGCCTCGTGCCATAAACCTCTGTTTCATTTATGTCGACCTTACAAGAAAAGTGTCATCTTTTGTGCAAAGCCTTTTAGGTCTTAAAAATTGTGAATAAGGTAAATTCTTGACCAGCGGCCTACTATGGCAACTGTCAAACCTTAATAATTTGTTCATATCTGCAGGTTTCCTATAGATGTCAGTTAAAAAACCTTCTTTAGTGTGTATAATCAATATATCTAAAAATGGAATACTACTTGAATTGTAGACCATGTTGCATTTGAGATTTTTATCTAAATCATTAAGCCAATCTTTAAATGCAAGCAATTGTTCTTCATCCCCTTCCCATATCATAAATACATCATCTATGTATCTCTTCCAAATCACAATTTGCTCTTGAAACTTATGATTGTTCAAATGCCTTTCCTCAAATTTAGCCATATACAAATTGTCAATTGATGGTGCCATAGAAGAGCCCATGGCAACTCCTTTCATTTGAATATAATAATGCTTGTTGAAGGCAAAAAGGTTATTGTATAGGGCAATTGTGGCAATGTCAATAATGAATTGCGTGGGTATTCTTTTGTGTAATTTCCTGTTAAGCAATTGATCTTCTATGATTTTTAATACTCCTTCTAATGGAATATTGGGGTATACTGCTTCGACATCTAATGTAACCAAAATAATGTTGTTACTGAACTTAGGTAATCCTTGTAGCATGGTAATTATGGGGTAGATTTTCAAAGGGTTACGTGCGTAGGTTACCCCAAACCCCCCCTTCACACGCTGAGCCTATCTTGCATAGGCTCAGCGGCGTGCGCAAGGCCTGGGACGCGCGTAAGTCCCAGGACTTTCCTGGGAGGGCATGTCGGGGGCATGTCGCAACGGCGCGCCATCCGGGGGATGTTCTGGGTACGGGGCCGCGGGTGTGGTTCTGGCCTGGGGGCATTCCAGGGGGCGTGGCCGTGGCCTCCGGTCCAGGCCCCGGACAGGAGCTTTGTTTTTTGTTGTTGATGTGATTTCCCCCTCTGCAAGCGGAGGCAATTTTTCCTAGGTTCTTCTCCAATGCAAGTGGATTTTTACGGTAGACACTGAATCCCCATATGGATACAACGTAGACATGGATTGGATTGTCTTTCTCTTATTTGTTTGGTCCCTTTGATAACTTTACAGTCTCTGTTGTGTTCCTTTTCTGATGTAACACTGCCCTTTTCTGATGTATCACACACTGATGTGTTTCAGATTGTCAGCTCTTATCAGGATATTCTTTGAATAGCTATTTAATTGTTTGACTGACTGATCATTGTTATGTTGTTCATGTATGAATATCTGAAATTAAAATGAGAAATCTGCTTTTATTTTAATTGTTTTAACAGTATTTGAGCATTGATGTAACTATATTCTTGTTTCCTATGCTACTACATCTATCTCTGCTTCTAGTAATCTATATACTGATTGTTTTGTTTATAGATTTGGACCCTCCCAATGCAGTTCCTTGGCATAATGCAGTTCCCATGTTGGGTTACTGGAGACTGTTAGTTTTACCTGACTACTGATTGACATTTTTTATGAAACTAATTAAAGTTATATTTTTTAATAGAAAATCTGGTGGACTGTAGGATTTATTTCCTGACCCTTTGTGATTATGTTTTGTTGTCGCTTAGGAACTCTACCTTTATTGTGTGCCAGAAAAAAGTAACGTGGCAATTGTAAGCACAAAAAATTTAGTTTGCAGCTAACCCATGTCCTCATTCTACCTTATTATCTAAATAACTCAAATATCCTTTAAGGTGAATTTTAAAAGCCCTCTGTGTGCCAAAACTGGGAGATACACGAACATGTCAGTCCACCGCATGCTGACTGGATTTTAATAGCAGTCCTCATCCTATTGTATATCATGTGTGCATATACGCGTGCATTTTTCAAAATAGCCACATCCATGGGCATGAGCCGGCAAATCTGCACACATTTGTGCCTGCTTACCTGACTTTTAGTATCTTGTAGGAAAATATACTGCATACTTAGTAGGTAAGTGCTAATTCTTACTGTTATGCTTGATATGCATCTAATAAAGCGATCTGTGAATTAACCTATGTTAAAACAAGCCAATTTAACATGGCCAGTGCATCTATTTTCAATGCCCAATGAATTAAAATAATGAGATGCACAATCCATCATTTTTAAAATGGCCATGTCAAGCATGCAGTCATGAAAATGCAACCACAATGAGAAGTTGAAATTTACTACATCATTCTTTGGCATTCTGGTTAGTGTCAGAGGTGCCATTTTGATTGTGATGCCTCTGTTGACAGGTAAAAAAACAGGATACTCATGCCTGTGAAAATTTCTCAACATTGCTTTATTTTTTTTGGGAGGGGAGAGGGAGTGGGTTCTAGGGGTAGGTTCTGAATATGTTCACAGTCCATTTTAGACTTTTGCAGAGATGGATAAGGGGTCCAGAACAATCATTTTAGCATAGCTCACATAACACTGCTAGGTTAAGCACACTTTGTTAGTTGTGGTTAACTTTGTAGTCCTATATAATACTTGTTAAAACTCATAGTTTTAATACATAAAGAGGATTTTTTTTTTTTTGGGGGGGCGTATTATTTGCATGTATGTTACCATTGCCATTAAGAGCTAGTGGTAATGGCCATTTGCAAGCAAATAGCTTATGAACATGTATTAACAGCCATTAGTACAAAGGTCCCTAAATGAAGTAAGTTCATTCTAATCATATAAGGCAGATGTAAGTATTTAGGATTGCAATATTTTGCATGTTTGTATTGGTACTATAACTTAAATATTTACACTTACACATAATATAGAGATATGTACAAACAAATTTAAAATACAAGAAAAAGATGTTCATAGGAAATCTTCACAAGGCTTAAATTAGATCTCCAAATTTAAAACATGTGCAAAGAACATTAGCAAATTAAGGGCCTCATTTTCCAATATCGCATTAAGGGGCGTTTCCCATGCAAATGAGGCTTTTTTTGTGCAGCGGGGAAACTTCGCATGACACGATGTTTTCGCGATTACATTTCCGCAAATCGCAGCACGCGAAGTTTCTCCACTGCACGATAAAACACCCAAAGAATCATCACAGTGGAGAGAGAGAGAGAGAGAGAGAGAAAGAGAGAGAGACTTGCTATAGTACCTCTTCCCTAGACAGGTATTTGTATCCCTATGGGAGGCCCACCTAGTAACTCGAGGTGGGGATTAGGTATGAGTGTTCCATCAAGCTAGGTGGAGAGAACATTGCCCAAATCTCATCTTGGAGTGAGTTTCCTCACTCCGAAGGCCATCAAATCTTCACAAGAGACCACTGTTATGTTCGTACGTTTCACATTGAATGTGAAAGTGGCCCCCAACCCCCTACACTCATACCTAATCCCCACCTTGAGTTACTAGGTGGGCCTCCCATAGGGATACAAATACCTGTCTAGGGAAGAGGTACTATAGCAAGTCTCTCTCTCTCTCTCTCTCTCTCTCTCTCTCTCTCTCTCTCTCTCTCTCTCTCTCTCTCTCTCTCCCTCCCTCCCTCCTTTGGGTGTTTTATTGTGCAGTGGGGAAACTTTGTGTGCCGCGATTTGTGGAAATGTAATCGTGAAAACATTGCGTCACGTGAAGTTTCCCCGCTGCACGAAAAAAGCCTCATTTACATGGGAAATGCCCCTTAATGCGATATTGGAAAATGAGGCCCTAAATCATTGGAGATAATGATTAACATGTTATAGCTTTTCTCATCCTAAAATTATGTTACATTTTTTGTTTCCTACCAAAATACTCAGACATTGATATTCAAAAGCCTGTATCTAGACATTTTTAAGTTATCCTTATAAATGCCAATGTTTTAAATGGCTGCCACTTATGCAACTAAATTTTATCCTTAGAAATCATTTAAGGATACATAGGAAGGGTTTTTGGGGTGTCCTGTGGTGGAGTTTAGTTAACTGAAAACCTTACCCAGCTAGTTTTGATATTTGGAGTTAGCCAAGTTAAGTTATTCAGCTAACTGTAAACATGACGATGAGTAGGGTTAAAATATCTGATGATCTTGCTTAAAAATAAAAACAGACTGGTGGCTCAATCCTCCAACCTCTACCCCACTGTCACAAAAAATGAAGTCTGCTAACCTGAGCTGCTCCCCCCCCCCCCCCCCCCCCCGAAGCTCATCCAAAGATTGTTTTAAATGTGAAGAGGTACAGGGATGATTGTCTACTTTCCATTGGTCCCCCCTGTTTAGTAAAAAAAACAAAAAACCTTATCTCTGCTGCCCATTGCTCCTCCCCGCCCCGACAGACCAACACTAGTTTTTCCACCCCACCCAGCACCCTACCTAATCTTTTACCAATGCAGGTACTACAGTTCTCTTGTACCACTCCTAGCAGCTTCTAGATTTGCTGTGATAACAATACTGAAAGTATAAATTACTAACATTATAAGCACTGCAGAATAATATCCTGACAGCAATGCTGGTAGCTTATGTTGCCAGCAGAGCTGTCAGAGCACAGTTTTCAGGAACGGTGCCACAATCCTGTTGGTGATAAGAGGTTTGGAAAATTTCTTAATGGGGTTGGGGAATGAGAAGGGGCCATAGAAAAGTTGTTTTGTCATGGGGAGAGCAAGGGAACAGGTAACAATTAATCTCATACCCCTTCACCTTTACAACAGCATCTGAAGGGACTTAGAGGGTAGGTGGGTCCACTTTTTTGGCATTGATTTGGGGGTTAGGATTGGGCTACCACAACCACTAATTTGCTTTTTTTTACTAAAGCAAGATCATCACTTAACCAGTTATATTATCTGAATGTACACAGACCCCAATAAATTTGAAACTTAATCAGTGACATTCAATCATAGCCAGCTAAGTTTCTGATTTATCCAGATAAGAATACACAGATAACTTTTTGTGAGGATATTCAGTGGGATATTTATCCCACTGAATCTCCCTGATAACTTATCTGGCTCACTTTAACTGGATAAATTATCCATTTTCTGGTTTTTGAATATTAAGCCTTGGTATGTTATTCTGTAGCTAGCTTTAATAAACTTGTACAAGTGAATTTTACTTTCACATTAGTTTTTACTGAGACAGAAGGCTAAAGTCCTTAAGGATAAGCAAGGGCATTTGGCAGATTTCCTGCAGGTACTGCAGTTACTTTCACAGAATGTAAATGCCCAAACCTTTAGGGAGTTGTATGAAAACAGCATGTTCTCCTATCTGCTCTGCAGCTGGGTATATAAATATATAGAAAGATTTATTAGAAAGCATTACCTGAACTAATTGAATTATATTTCCCCTAAGAACCTTGGAATACTTTATAGACTGCCAAAAGTGGTAACTCTAGGGTTTAAAACAGTCTTGTATTAAATTAATAAAAGCAATTAATTGGAACCACAATAGCACTTTGGTATTTCTTTTTTTATGAATATTAACCTGTCATTTAAACCTTTTGCCATGTTTGGTTCCTCTAAGCCATATAAGGAGTGTTCCTTTCTGTTTTTTATTTTGTTTCTATGTTACATGCTTTTACATAGCAAAGGGGGCAAATTTTAAACAACCATTTCAGTTCATAGAGATTTACCCTAGTAAAGTTGTTGCCTGAAAACTGTCCTTTCTCAAGCCAGGAAATAGTTTACACGATTTTCTACAATGTGCATGTTTTTATTTGTATATCCTCTTTCTGTGTTTCTCTGTGCTTAATTGTTCACTAATTTCCAGATCAATCATAGAGTAAAGATATAATTTAAACAATTGCTTTAATTTTTAATCAATAGAGTTATCATATGGTTTTCTGTAATCCAACTGTCAAAACAGGTACCATTTAAGGGACAATATTTCTCACACTATATGTCACCCATTTTGTGGGCATCATGCCTGCCAGTTGCACAATTGGATCCCCTTGAAAGGGGTAAGGAGAACATAAGAACATGCCATACTGGGTCAGACCAAGGGTCCATCAAGCCCAGCATCCTGTTTCCAACAGTGGCCAATCCAGGCCATAAGAACCTGGCAAGTACCCAAAAACTAAGTCTATTCCATGTTACTGTTGCTAGTAATAGCAGTGGCTATTTTCTAAGTCAACTTAATTAATAGCAGGTAATAGACTTCTCCTCCAAGAACTTATCCAATCTTTTTTTAAACACAGCTATACTAACTGCACTAACCACATCCTCTGGCAACAAATTCCAGAGTTTAATTGTGCGTTGAGTAAAAAAGAACTTTCTCCGATTAGTTTTAAATGTGCCCCATGCTAACTTCATGGAGTGCCCCCTAGTCTATCTATTATCCAAAAGAGTAAATAACCGATTCACATCTATCCATTCTAGACCTCTCATGATTTTTTTTTTTATTTTATCTTTATTGAATTTTCATTTAAAAAATTTCAAACAAAAATATCAGAAAGTAATACAGATGTAATTACTTAACTTAATAACAATTTCCATAATCATAAGAACATAAGAACATAAGAAAATGCCATACTGGGTCAGACCAAGGGTCCATCAAGCCCAGCATCCTGTTTCCAACAGTGGCCAATCCAGGCCATAAGAACCTGGCAAGTACCCAAAAACTAAGTCTATTCCATGTTACCATTGCTAATGGCAGTGGCTATTCTCTAAGTGAACTTAATAGCAGGTAATGGACTTCTCCTCCAAGAACGTATCTAATTCTTTTTTAAACACAGCTATACTTACTGCACTGACCACATCCTCTGGTAACAAATTCCAGAGTTTAATTGTGCGTTGAGTAAAAAAGAACTTTCTCCGATTAGTTTTAAATGTGCCCCATGCTAACTTCATGGAGAGCCCCCTAGTCTTTCTACTATCCGAAAGAGTAAATAACCGATTCACATCTACCCATTCTAGACCTCTCATGATTTTAAATACCTCTATCATATCCCCCTTCAGTCGTCTCTTCTCCAAGCTGAAAAGGCCTAACCTTTTTAGTCTTTCCTCGTAGGGAAGTTGTTCATTCCCCTTATCATTTTGGTAGCCCTTCTCTGTACCTTCTCCATCGCAATTATATATTTTTTGAGATGCGGCGACCAGAATTGTACACAGTATTCAAGGTGCAGTCTCACCATGGAGCGATACAGAGGCATTATGACATTTTCCGTTTTATTCACCATTCCCTTTCTAATAATTCCCAACATTCTGTTTGCTTTTTTGACTGCCATAGCACACTGAACCGATGATTTCAATGTGTTATCCACTATGACACCTAGATCTCTTTCTTGGGGTCAGAGCAGGAACCAAGATGAGGATAAATCACACAGCCAACAGATTCATGAGACCTGTTGCAGAGGCAAAGCTGAAGAGCAGGGACTAGGTTTAAATAGTTCCTGCTAGATGATGTCAGGGAGAAACCGCAATAATTTTTCCCACCTCGGTTCTTTTAAGAGCCGGCATGGGGGGCGAGCACATGCCTAGGTTGCATCTGTCCTGGGCAGATTTGGAGGCATGCTGACCAGACAGGAGGATCACCGCAGTGTCTCCTCGTCACTGCAAGAGAGGATGGCTTGGCTCCGGGGTTCGGCCGGGTAAGCAAGGTCAGCCGTGAGTTGCTGTGTCCGGCAATCATCACAGCAGCAGGCTTTTAAACTAATTTTGGATAGAAATAGGGAAGTCGGAGGCCCATGCTGGTAGGCCTATTTTTTTTGGTCATTGTGGTGGGAGATTGGGATTGGTCTGGCAGGCTGAGATCCCCACTTAACTGTACATATTATTTAAATATTTTTGGTTAAGGTATAATTATCTGGGTACATATTCCAGGACTACTTTGCCTTTGCTCTTGGATATGTATAGAGATAGCCAAACAACTAATTCGGCTGACTCCAAATATCAGAGTTAGCCAGGTAAGTTATTTGACTATCTCATCTCTGCCATGAAACACACTGAATCACCTTCCACTTATCCAGATAAAATTTAGACTGACTTAATTGAATTCTCCAGACAAAAATGTAGTCTAATAAGTGGCAGTGATATTCAAATGTTGGCATTGATCTGGATAACTCAAACGTTTTCTGGATACATGTCTTTAAATATTGACCTCAATAAGTTTATGAAGAAATGTGTTCATGTTCCTGTTTAGGAAAAACAATATACAGATATTAATACATTAATTAATAAATAAATTGCTGTAGAGAAAATACAAGAATGAAAACTATTAAAGTAATTAATATTTCAGATCTATTTTAGGCCCGTTTAAACCTACATCTATTTTAGTTGATATTAACCTATTTTATGAGAGAAAATGCTGGACAGTATTGTATCACAAACCAATTATTTTGTTTAAAAATCTTTGTACCGAATCATTATGGCACCTGTGTAAATTAATATATTGCAGCATCCTTATTTTATGTGCCCTATTGTAAACCGTTGTGACGGATCCCTCTTAACGACGGTATAGAAAAGATTTAAATAAATAAATATATAAAAGTATTTCATTATTTTATTGTATTTCTATTTTTTACCAATTGTACACCATTGTGATGGTTTTATTACTGATGTGACGGTTTATAAAAACCTAATAAACCATAACCATAACATATTTTAAATCAGAAAAACATCTTATTTATAATAATATTAAATTTTGGTGTGAATATGAAGAGGTGTTTACATCATGTACTTTGATGATTGGAGTCTGTGGATATACCTGGGAGGATAAAGACCACTATAATCCAATTTAGAATAAAATTTGCTCTAAATAAGTGGCAGACCAGAGACTGTTTTGCCCCCACAAACAAAAATACATGAGATAAACAAGGTAAGCTCTGAAGGGATAAAGTTCAAGATAAATAAGAAAACAATGTACAGGAACAATGTACAGGAGCAAGCAAAAGTAGAAGTGATATAGCTGCCAATATAGCTAATGAAGAAAAAAAGAAGAGATCAAAAGGAATTAAAGAGAGAGGGAAATGGAGCATCATCTTAGAGTCATGATCAAAATTCTGTTAAAAAAAATCACAGACCTGGAGGCTATCACAGCGGAGGCAGATCCGGATATAGTTGTAATCAATGAGTCTTAGCATAATAGTAACCAGGATTGGGATTTAATCATATTGGGCTACAATCTCTTCAGAAGAGTATGATCAATTGTTTTTTTTATAATAGGCCAGCCCATTTAAATTGTGGATTTCTGGGAGTGATTTGATGGCTCAGTGCAATGTATACAGTTATAGGTAAAGAAGGTTAAGGATGTTTATCTCTAAGATGGTGACTTTATCCCTGTAGTGAACAGTTGAATACTATGTATGAGTTAAAATGTGATATGAGTATGTTTATGTGAGGCATATACTGTAAAAGGTGAGTTTTCAAAGCTTGATGCACGCTGAAATAAGGTGATGAGCAAATATATTGGGCCGGCAAGCACCGAGCTAATTTTAAAAGCGTATACATGCTTTTGCATGCACAAATGCAAATATTCCAAAATGATCTGGGCAGGGCATGGGCATTCTGGAAACGTGCACATAAATACTTATGCACACTGGTGTGCACCGGGGTCCCCGCCACTAACTTTACTTCTGCTGTGGATGACGTGTATGTTATAAAACAAAAAAATCTAGGCAGTCAACAGGGTTTTAAAGGCCAGGTCTAATATGGGGAATGGAGGCTATTAAACAGGAATAGGGTTGGAAGTTCTATCCCTTAACTGGGCAAACTGGGAATTAATTGGGAAAACTGGCAATGGCATCAGCGTGCGTGCCTTTTAAAATCCCCCACTTGGAGGCTGAAGGGAAATTATTGCCTACCCTGCTTTGGAGCTGTCGAGAGGCAGGACCCCTTCCAGCCCAGCTGGAGACTTACTTTTTTCCTTTCCATCTGTCTGTCGGAGCCAGCATGGGTGAGAGGGAGGTCCTCCCACCCAGTCGGGGCAGAGCATTTCCTGGTTCCCGACGTCATCAGTGGGGACCAGTAAGGTTTAAAAACCCGCCCCCCTACGGTGCGAAGCCGACATCGGTGTGCGGCTTTATCAGGACAAACGTTACATCAAGCTGCCAGACTGTGCTACAAGAGATTGGAATATCTTAAAGTGAGTAATCACATAATTTACTACTACTTTTACCATTGGCCTCCTCTCAGAAGGATTGCTTGGAAAAATTGAGAGTGAAGTGAATACCGTAGTCCGTGGACATCTAGAACTATTTTAAGATAATGCCTCACACTAAACAAAAGGTAAAAATTAGGGAGATGGTAGTATCCTCTCCCAATGCTCCCAATGCTATCACTCCGAATGCTGGCCAGATACCAGAGGAAGTGGCTGCAGGGAAATCTGATATTGAGCGAATATCAGATTCATTAGCCGAAACATCTTTAAGCCCTGGTGCACCAAATATTCCTTCCCCACCATATTGTTTACCTGTAGATTTTCTCAAGATGGATTTATTACCTAAGTTGGGGGAAGGAGCCCAAGCAGCAATGGGAAAGGTGGAAGTTAAAGGAGCAGAAAGCGGGGAGCATATTTTGGAGAAACCATCAGAAATTGTTCTAGATTCGCTTTGGACAGCAATAAAATCTTTAGAGGGGGTAATCACAAACCTCTCTAAATTGATTTTGGACTCTAACCAACATATTAATTCCATCGAAGCCTCTCTGGGGAAGAATAAAAATGAACTGGTACAGATGGAGACTAGATTATGTAAAGTAGAGAATTGGCAGCAAAAGTTTGCTAGAGCTGAAATTACCTACGATAAGAAATTGGAAGGGATAGAAAACACATTAAGATATATTAATCTTAGAATTATTAATTTTCCTAGGCATGATTTAATATCTGCTTATGATATGTTCAAAGAGTATCTTACACAAATATTGAAAATGCCACAGCAAATCCTTCCAGTCCTGTCTAAGATTTATGTTACAAATAAAACTAAAACAATAGCTGAGAAGAAATCTAGTGAAGATCAGTTAAACCTGACTGATGTTATTGAAGCTAATACTGAGACAGTGATAGCGAGTAGGGCTACTTTACATATTTCTTTTACTTTTGCCTCAGATAGACAGTTTTCAGACTGTATATGAGAAATAGACTATTGCTGTTCCATGGTGAAAAAATCTGGATTTATCCAGATTTTCTAGGGTAACTCAAGAGAGGAGAAGGAAGTTTATTAATTTGAGAACTGAGATAGAAGCTATAGGAGGGAAAATGAATTTAAAATTTCCTTGTAAATGTGAGATCATCTATCTGAATCAAAAATATGTATTCTTTGAAATTTCACAACTGTGTGTCTTCCTTGACTTCCTCATCCAATAATTTGCTGTAATAGTATGTTTGATGCAAATAATATATGCCAGCAGACTCTCAATATTCAGTTGTTACAGGAAGCAGGTGTTAACTCTGCTATTCTATTTCCTTTTGAATCGCTCTTTTTTTTAATGTTAGCTATCCTTCTGAATTATTTCCTTCTCAGATTATCAGATCAAATGATGTATAGCCTATGATTTATTAATGTAAAAAATTCCATCATATCTGACTGTGTAACAAATGAATGAATTTGTTTGTGAAAATGCATAAATAAAAAATAAAATCCCCCGCTTATGCAGTACATGCAATGGGGCATGTAAATCTGCGCACACGCGTACTTTTGTTCACGCACCAGGCGCGAACAAGAGTATGCGTATTTCAATAGATACGCACGTAGCCATGCGTATCCATTAAAATCCGGGGTCGGCGTGCGCAAGGCTGCCCAAAATCGGCAACCTGCGCGCGCCGAGCCGCGCAGCCTACCTCCGTTCCCTCCAAGGCCTCCGGGGGCTGGTCCAGGGGCCGCTGTCAGGCCCCTGGAACGCCCCCGGGTCGGAACCACGCCCTGGACACGCCCCCGAAATGCCACGTCACTCCCGGCATGCCCACGACACGTCCTCCGACACGCCCCTCCATGCAAGCCTCGGGACTTATGCGTGTCCCGAGGCTTGCGCGCGCCACCAAGCCTATGCAAAATAGGCTCGGCGCACGCAGGGGGGGTTTGGGTAGGTTTTCGGGGGGTATGCGCGTATCTTACACGCGTACCCCTTTGAAAATCTACCCCAGTATTTGCATGCACAGACACACGTCCACTTAAAATTGAGTGCACATTTGTGCTTGGTCAGGCTATTTTTATAGCATGCATGCATATGAGCGTGGATGTCATAAAATAACCATGTCCCTGGATGCAGGCCAATGAACGCCTGTACACATATGCACCTGTACGCCACTTTTAAAGTTACTGTCTAAGGGGCATATTTTCAAAGGGGCACGCATGTAAGATACGCGCGTACCCCCGGAAAACCTGCCCCAAGCTCCCCCTGCGCGCACCGAGCCTATCTTGAATAGGCTCAGTGGCGTGCGCAAGCTCCGGGACGAGCGTAAGTCCTGGGGATTTCCTGGGGGGGGAGGGGGGTCATGACAGTGCGTCATTCGGAGGCAGGGCCACAGGCATGGTTCCGGCCCGGGGGCATTTCGGGGGCGTGGCCAAGGCCTCTGAAACAGCTCCCGGGCCGGGGAATCACACGCTGCACAGCTGGCCGGCGCAGGCGTAACTTTTAAAACAAAGGTAGGGGGGTTTAGATAGGGCTGGGGGGGGGTGGGTTAGGTAGGGGAAGGGAGGGAAAGGTGTGGGGGGGGTGGAAGAAAAGTTCCCTCCGAGGCCGTTCCGATTTCAGAGTGGCCTCGGAGGGAACGGAGGCAGGCTACGCGGCTCGGCGCACGCAGGCTGCTAATTTTGGGCAGCCTTGCGGGCGCCAACCCCGGATTTTAAAGGATACGCGTGGCTGCGCGCATATCTATTAAAATCCGGGTTACTTTTGTTTGTGCCTGGTGCAATTTTATAAAATTTACCCCTAAGTCTTTTTAACCATGTAATAGGCACAGTATATGTTTTTTATTTTTAACGATGCTGGTGAGGTCACCTAATTGCCGAGTTACGGTTGGAGTAGAACTCTATCTTTTCTAGTCGGAGCTTTCTATCCAGATTTAACCTGATGAAGACTTTTTTGTAGGCAAAACATGTTGGGTAGCTGATATCAACTTTTTGGTACCTGACACCGACTTTTTAAAGAGGGATTTAACATCAATAAATATATATATATTTTATATTCACAGCTTTTTTTTGTGCAAGTTTTGATGTTTAATACTGTGCACTTTAACTAATTTTGAATTGTTTGATATCCTATTTTATGTAATTTTTGAAACAAAATGAAAGAAAAAGGAACACATGTTTGTTGTTTTTTGTTTTATTTTATGTCACTGCCTTTTAAAAAAAAATCATCCTGTCCAGCATTTTTAAAAAGCCACCTGGCTTGGCTCCCATTTTCCATGGTTTTCCCAGAGTCTCTGCCACCCTCTGCTGAGGTGGCCCCTCCATGGTCCCACCTCAGACACCTAAACATTCTTAACATTAAAACATACCCTGGGGGCATTAGCAATCACCACTCACTCCTGCCCCGTTAATGCCATTGCTCATAATGGTGCAAGTCTTTTGACATTTTTCCATTAAAAAAAAAAAAAATGCCATAGTGCCATTTTGTTGTACTGCTACATGTCAAACTCCCAGCACCATTATGAGAAATGGCACTGATAGGGGCAGGAGCAACTGGATATTGCTCCTGTACCAAAGATAGGGGATGTTACCTGTTTTCAGGTATGTTAAAGGAGAGTCTGGGGAACTGAATGGCCTGCATGGGTTGGCAGAATGTCCAGGGGTACCTGCATGGGACAGGAGAAAAGTTATGGGAGGGGGTCGTTTTTAAAATGCCTTCTTGGGATTTAGTTATAGTGTGCACACTAAAACCAAACATAATGAAACAAACAAACAAAGAAAAAAAAATCTAATAAACACCCAAATCACCCAAATGAATCAATATGAAAATAATTCTCTTGAACAGCCCTATTGTTTATTTCAACATCAAGTTCTTAGTTCACTTTTGCAGTTTAATTCTCATCAGTACTGAATTTGCTTATCTTTAGAATAAATATGTATTTTCCTATATGCTGGTGACTTTTCAAAACTTGCATATTTCATTTTCTGCCAAAAAAAAAATAGAAAATGTTAAATCATCCAGAATATACAAGATAAAAGTATTACTGATGGATATTTTGAATTAGCAAAGGTAGAAAATTGGAAGTCCTATGGATTTGCAGTGACATATTAAAAATGCAGTTTGATTGGCAGGTGCTAGTAAAATGACTATGCTAATACTCTCTAAAATCTTTCCCTTTAAGACAAGTTTAAATGTCTACAACAGGACATGTCAAAGATTGTCATTCAAGGAAAATAGAAATGCTATTTTATAAGCCACTGAGTTTCATGTAGTAGGCTTGGTACAAGTGCCTGGAAGCTGCTTTTTTGAGCTGACAGATTGCAACTGGTTTTAAAATAGGAATTTAAGAATGGCCTGACATTCTCAGAAATCATATATGATAGAAAGTGCTTGCATAAAACTTATTAGAATTCTAAAATGCAGTTCTGCTTCAGTGAACTGGGTCAACTATCTCACAGCTACAATGATCTCCATCAGTTTTCCCAAACTAGGATGTAATACAACTGATTTTTCTGAGTTTCATTTTCGTAATTCTTATGTTTGTCACAAACTGTACAGTGTAATAGCCATCATTCATTTTCTCTTTAGTATTAATAACCTAGGTCAATATTGAAAGGCTTTCTCTACCTAAATTCAGTTAGTTGGACAAGGCATTAGATTTGAATATTCCTCCCTCACTGACTTACTAAATTTTTGTCCAGGCAACTCTTTACCTGAGCAAACTTTAGCTATATAACAAGAGGGGGTGTTGTACGTATTTCGGGGATATGGTTAAATTTTAGCCTGATGGCAATGATATAAAGCACTAGCCAATAGAGATGTGAATCGTGTCCTCGATCGTCTTAATGATCGATTTCGGCTGGGAGGGGGAGGGAATCGTATTGTTGCCATTTGGGTGTGTAAACTATCGTGAAAATCGTTAAAATCGTGAGCCGGCACACTAAAACCCCCTAAAACCCACCCCGACCCTTTAAATTAAATCCCCCACCCTCCCGAACCCCCCCCCCCAAATGCTTTAAATTACCTGGGGATCCAGCGGTGGTCCAGAACGGCGGCGGTCCAGAACGGCCCCCTCAATTGAATCCTGTTGTCTTCAGCCGGCGCCATTTTGCAAAATGGCCACCGCAAAATGGCGGCGGCCATAGACCAAAACGATTCGACGCAGGAGGTCGTTCCGGACCCCCGCTGGACTTTTGGCAAGTCTTGTGGGGGTCAGGAGGCCCCCCCAAGCTGGCCAAAAGTTCCTGGGAGTCCAGCGGGGTTCAGGAAGCAATTTCTTGCCGCGAATCGTTTTCCGTACGGAAAATGGCGCCGGCAGGAGATCGACTGCAGGAGGTCGTTCAGCGGCGGTCCGGAACCCCCGCTGAACGACCTCCTGCAGTCTATCTCCTGCCGGCGCCATTTTCCGTACGGAAAACGATTCGCGGCAAGAAATCGCTTCCTGAACCCTGCTGGACTCCCAGGAACTTTTGGCCAGCTTGGGGGGCCTCCTGACCCCCACAAGACTTGCCAAAAGTCCAGCGGGGGTCCGGAATGACCTCCTGCGTCGAATCGTTTTGGTCTATGGCCGCCGCCATTTTGCGGCGGCCATTTTGCAAAATGGCGCCGGCTGAAGACAACAGGATTCAATTGAGGGTCCGTTCCGGACCGCCGCTGTTCTGGACCACCGCTGGATCCCCAGGTAATTTAAAGCATTTGGGGGGGGGAGTTCGGGAGGGTGGGGGATTTAATTTAAAGGGTCGGGGGTGGGTTTTAGGGGGTTTTAGTGTGCCGGTTTTCCTGCCCTCCCGCTTCCCCCGATTTACAATTTTTTAATGATAAATCGGGGGAATTGGTATTGTATCGTGGCCCTAACGATTTTTGACGATTTAAAATATATCGGACGATATTTTAAATCGTCAAAAAACGATTCACATCCCTACTAGCCAATTAAAATTAGCCAGGTAAGTCAAGTTAGAAAAAATACCTGTCCTATAGTTGCCCAGATAAGTTTGTCTGAATAACTTTTTCTGGGTATATTCAGTGGAACCCTTATCCAGATATGTTCTACTGCATATCCAGGTAAAGTTATCTAAGTTACCTGATACATTTCCCACTCACCACTTCAACAAATATTAACTTTAGTATGACTTCTGGAAAAATGTTTCTAGAAATGGGAACTAGGTGTGCGCAGCTGACAACTTTTCATTTCTATCATTTCATTTAATTTCAATCTTTTTTGAGTCTTTTTGCCATTTTTTGTTTCATTTCATTTCAGCAAACTCTAAAATCCATTTGCACACATTAAATGAAATGAAACAAAAGAAATCATATCACATTCCTAAGAAGGAAATGCTGAAATTGCTGAAGTCAATGTCTTAAGTCTTTAGTGAAGCTTAAGAAATCCCAGCAACTTAAATCTCACATTTTGAGCTGATCTATTTGACTTTGCTTGGTGACAATAACCACAAATAACCTGGATAGCCATGACCAGTTGTCATTAGAGGAGGGGTTGATGGCAGCACTCACTCACACACTTCCAAAATATAACAAAGAACAAATGTGAGCAAAATTGGCCACAGCTTTATTCATATAACAAACATACAACCATAGGTATGTGCCCGAACCATAACATGGGTCAAATTATCAAAAGCCCTCTTGTGGCAGGCAGTGTGACACCTCCAGACCCGGAGCCAGCTGCAGCCAAGTAAAGCCCTATCCAAATGGGAGGTAATTCTCCTGGGATTTCTCTGTCACCTACCTCACCCAAGCAAGGTGACTGCCCAATTGAAGGGGGGGCGTCCGGTCTGTCTACGCTCTGGGGCCAGCAAACCCTGGTGGTAGACAGCTCCCCAGCATCTCGAAGTATGATGAAGTACACATGGCGCATCACCTCCATATGATGAACTCTCCTGGTTCGGGTATCCCGCCCCAGCTGTGACGTAAAACAATCACAAACAAACTCTTATTAACATCAACATCTAACTAACAGTTGTAACCATAGCATTATAGGGTGGGTGGGTGGGTTCACAGAGAAGGTAGCAGAGTGGAGAGCAGGAGTTGAAAGGGAAGGAATCAAGCCATGCAGCTCAGTTACCTCCCCACTTTGCTGCCCCTACCCCAGGAACGGCCCACCCTGCCCAAATTGCCCAATGAGCCATCCAAGATCCACCTGGCACTCCCCCAAATGGTCTGGGCCCCTC
The DNA here is from genome assembly GCF_901001135.1 of Rhinatrema bivittatum. Classification (NCBI taxonomy): domain Eukaryota; kingdom Metazoa; phylum Chordata; class Amphibia; order Gymnophiona; family Rhinatrematidae; genus Rhinatrema; species Rhinatrema bivittatum. Next base: position 402,641,817 of record NC_042617.1, on the reverse strand, counting down.
TCTGGAGGCCTCCCCTCTCACCTTCTCCAGCTCACTGTGAGGTCCCGGCACCAGGGCACCCATGCCTGCACCGGCGAGTGATGCCACTTTGTCGGCACGTCATCACACCTCGCCGACGCAACTCAAGCACGCGTGATGATGTCATCACCGGTGCACGGCCCATCCCGACATCAACTCGGCCAGGCCCAGCCCAGTCAATGAGTTGTGTTGCTCCCCTTCCACTTGCTCCAGGCGCAGCACCGGGTTACCGGCGGCGTCCATGCACTGGCCCGGCACCATGTCTTTAGGTCTCTGCATTTGAAAGAGAGATGACTTTTATATATGCAGAGTTGGCATTTTTGCCCTGTTACAGATGAAATTGCAATCCTATTCTTATTTCTCATTTGCATCACAACCCACATACAAAAGGAAAGAAAACCACTAACAAATGAGACTGAATATAAAAGGGCATTCTTAATCTCACCTTCTGGAAATGCATTTTCTCAAACACTGTTTTGAAGAATATTAAATTCCTGTTCATTAAAATTTGTTTATGTTAATGAACACAAATGAAATGGGAGTTCAGCTAATATATTGGTATATTACATTAGTCTAAGCAGGCAGCATGCCATCCTTAACCGTCGTTATGCGTGTACTTCATTGACTAATATAATTAAAACTATTTTTATCAACTTCTTGATGTAGAAATAATGTTTAACAAACAGTTTGTAGTAGAGGCTCAATAGGTATCTAAGTTTTTCCTTTTAAGACAAGTATATTTTCTACAGGACATATCAAAGATTTTCATTCAAGGAAAACAGAAATGCTATTTTAGAAACCCCTCAGTTTTACAGTATGTCAAGGGTTTGCTACAAGTACCAATAAAAAGATTTCACCTACAGCTTGTTTATTTAACTGTATTTCTATATATTCAAGTGGACTAACACAGTAACCACAATGTATTGTTTAACTTCTTTACACAAATCGATCTTAAAATTGTAAGCAAAATTTGATTTTCTTCAAATTACAGTGCAAAAGTAAACATAGACAGGAAACTAGAGTGGCACACGTGCATAAAACCAGAAAAAAATGTGTGAATAAAACTTTTACATATTTTCTAACATATGTGCATATATGCGTGCATGTTATTGAATCATCTGTGCATGTGTACATGTGTGCACAATTTTATATGGACATGCACATGTGTGTGCAAATGCCACCTCTACCATGTAAGTGGAGGGATTTTGCTAGGCATGCACGCCAACGCATATTCCCATTTCCCCCGTTTGTTCCCAGTTCACCCCAATAAAGTATAGGACTTCATAACCCCCTTGCTAGATGGACTCCTTCTTATCTTATTAGCCCCCAACCCTTCAAATTCCATAGACTAGCTCTGATTTTTTCCATTTTAAAACTTATACGCCACTCATAACAGATGTAAAGGTATGCAGTAGGAGACCCTGGCACATGCTTGGTTACAGACCCAAAATGCCCATGTCCTGCACATGCCCTGCCCAGTTTCCACACCTTCCCCACCCCTTTTTATCTTTCTGACTGTGTGTGTGAATTGAGGAATACAATGTACTTGGGTGCCTCCTAAAATCCACGCAGCACACACAGGCGTGAGATACTCACATATCTCCAAGCTTTGGCACACATAGGGCTTTTAAAATCCACATGTAAGAGTATAATATCACAAATTAAAATTCTAAAAGCAAAATATCCTTAAAAATACCATTTAATAATTCACAATGAAGCATGATATCATAAACAAAGTTGAGAGGGCAGCATTCTGTTTTTCAAGATCCAGCCAGACACATAGATATTTCATTGGTGCAAACAAATTCCAAATGTGTGCCTCAGGTCTGGTAGCTCCACTTATTCATATCTTAAAGCTCATCACCAAACTTGTTCAGCAGAAGCCCAGTCTATTACAATTTGGCTCATTGATTACTTTGAAACAATTTTATATAGAATCTTTGTGACTGCCATTATTTTTAATATACTATATCTGTTTTATATATTTGTTTTCTTACTTTGTTTATGGTATTATGCTTCATTGTGAATTATTAAATGCATTTTAATGATATTTTGCTTTGATTTCAATTAGTGATATTATATGCTTATCCATCATATATTTAATAGTTTTATTCACATATTATTTTCTGACTTGTATGCATGTATGTCACTCTGGTTTTCTGTCCCCCTAGTTTGTGGTTACTAACCTCTCTGTATTTCTAAAGTAAACATGATCACCACTTATGAAGACTAGGGTTTGAAAATCATTCAGCAATTTTGATTCCACTGTTCTTTCCACTGCATCCTCTCATACAGTTGCATTTGCAACTGTGATGCCATTTGTTTAGGCATGGTGCTGATATATATTCAGTTATATTTATACTACTTCTGTTGCCTATGGGAAAAAAAAAAGAAAGAAACACAATTTCAAGTGATTTCAATGCTTATTTTTTGTATTATTTTGTGAACACTTTGCGGGTAATTTTCAAAAGGTGTTATGTTTATTTTATTTATTTATTTATTTGTTTATTTAGAGGTTTTTATATACCGATAATTGTTTGGAACATCTAATCAATTTACAGAACATGGTATGTAGCCAGTGGCTTTACAATTAACATCAAACATTGGATAATAATACAAATGCGAGTAGCAAGAGATAAGGGGAAGAGTTAACTATAGGATATGTTTTGCACTCGGGGGTGGACCCCTGTCTTGTAGCAGTACAGGGACTAGCCACAGGGGGCGGAGCATAGAAGGAGACAGAGGCAATGTAGATCATCACCACTGGAAGCCCGAGGTCCCCCCGGGAGGAGCCTACAGGGACCCGGGCCGCTGGGACTTAGGTGGACCTTGCAGGGTCTCCTGGAAGTGTCAGAGTCCGGCGTGCCCACAGACACTGAGAGAGTGCTATCGAGTTCGAAACTGGAAACAGGCTGGAGGAGAGCAAACCAGAATAGAGTTGGTGAGGACAAGGCTAAGGACAGAGCCAGAATCAAGCAAGGTCAGGAGAACAGAGTCAAAGTCCAAGAATCAGTCCGAGGAGTAGTCATCGAAGCAAGGGTCACGATCCAGAGGTCAGGCACGTTCGAAGAGCAGGCTGTGGTCTTTGGCAGGCGGCAGGCAGGTCAGGAACAAGCTGAGGTCTTTGGCAGGTGGCAGGCGGCAGGCAGGTCAGGAACAAGCTGAGGTCTTTGGCAGGTGGCAGGCAGGCAGGTCAGGAACAAGCTGAGGTCTTTGGCAGGCGGCAGGCAGGTCAAGCGAAGTTGTAGAACAGGCAGAGGTCAGCATCTGGCAGCGGTCAAGCGAACTGGAAATGAAGACACAATTACCAAGGAGCCAAGACAACTAGGGTGGGTACCAGTTGCAAAGGCAAGCTCTGGTTGTCAGAGCTTGTCTTAAATAGACCGGTGGAAATGACGTCAGCAGGGGAGACCCAGCAGCCCTAGCACGTCACAGCCCCTTTAAATCTCGGGGAGAGGCGCGTGCGCACTAGGGAACTCCCCATCAGGAACTGAGCTCGGCGGTGGAAAGGCCACGTGATGGGACCTGGAGGAGGGTAGCGACGGCGTCCCTGCCGCTCCGCACAGTGGCATAGGATCACCCGGACCGCGGCAGAGGAGTAAGGAGAGCCGGCCATGGGTTTCGCGGCCGCGCTCTGCAACATTATGTATGTAAACAGGCTTTTGAAAATTGCTATTTTATGCACATAACTCCTTTCAAAATTCACTTGATAGGGCTAAATTTTCCAAACATTTTATGTGCAGAAATGGGCTTTTTGAAATTTCCCACAATATATGTTACTTTTGATTATTTAACTCCTTTGAAAATTCACTCCTAAGAGAGTTCCATGTGCTATAAGGCATTAGTGCTAAAGGCTGCATTTAACATGTTTTAACACCTGTTACCTAATGTCCAATTACAATCTACATTATTTAAATTCACGTTAGTGTTACTACATAGAAAGTAACATAAAAATTGGACAAATAAAATTAAACTTTTTGCTATTGGTCTCATTGGCTAGCATATCCATCATTAATAAAGACACTTGATATGGAGCACTTGGCACATTAAACTATCTATACCTCTAAAGGTGACCTGCATTAACAAATGCATGTTTCTGGGCACACCATCCTTGCCAGAACAGTCATGTTCCACCTCTAACCCTGTAATATGATCCATTCTTTTGGCCTGAAACCCTCACACCCACTTCTGGAAGTCAAGGGGATCATTGGGTTCCCCTCATCACTCATCTCACCCCTCCAAAAAAAAGTTCTATGAATCATTAGGCTCCACTGAAACTCCTGCCCCCCTCAAAAAAAATACTATTACAAGGAACTTTGAGGCCTATAGCACTGCCATAACACCTCATACTCCAACTTACTTTTAACAAAGGGACATTTGGCTTCATTTTGAATTGGATGCCTTGGTCAACAGGAGGAAAACTGGTTCCTTCCTATTGGCAAAGATTACAGACAGTCCTTTGAAGAAAGTAATAAAAGATCTGGTGTGTGGTTCAATGGAGTGGTCATGGGCCATGGAAATTCAATAACTTCTGGAAGGGTGTAATATTATTTATAAATTATGTGAGGGCCAGATGGCTCTTGCTAATTTTGGAAGAGTGAAGACCAAATGGTCTACATGACTTTCAGAGAGGTCTGATGGTCCACACAACTTCCAGAGGCAGAGAAAGGGGAGCCTTGATGGCCATAGGACTTCTATCAGTGGGTGGGATGGAGGCTTCTGAGTTGTACACAAGCCTTTCACTTTGAGATAATTAGCACAGAGAAAATCAATATACATAGGTATGGCCAATGCAACCATGGCTATATTATATTTTAATGTTTCCATGATAATACTGCCATCTTCTGGATAACGTTATTTTAATACAGCAGTCATTATAGCCTGATATACTGCTGGTAATAAGACTGTCAGGTAAAGCACATTGGGGCCGTTGCAATGCAAGCACTGTATTTTCCTAATGCTTGCCCATCCACCTTTCTTGGGCATGTGAAGGATGTGCTAGGGATTAATTGTGCATGCCTAGCACATCCCTGTCATCGGGCATCCAGGAGAGGTGGCTGTGTGCAGATTAGGAAAACAGACACTCAATTTACAAGGGTCTGTTTTCCTAACCTGACTGCCATCAAGACTTTTTTTTTTTCCTGATGCTGCTTTCTGTGTTTCTTCCCACTTAGTATTACAATGATATTAAGTAGGAGGAATCATAGAAAAGCAGTTATTTTTTATTTTTTATTTTTTTTGTGGAGGCTTGGGGCGCCTCAAGACTTAATGCCAGCTCCAGGGCTGGTGTTAATTTTTGGGGAGTAAAAATGTGCGCCTCAAGTGCATGGTAATTTTTTGCAAAGGGATTAATGGCTAATAGCCTTTCATCTACATGGCATTTTTCATGTGCTGAGCGCTATTAACTACGTGCTGGTTTGGACATGTGTTTTGGACATGCTAATCCCATAATTGCATGGGGACTTATTGTAGCGCATCTAAGATGCATGGCAAGCTGTGCGCTAGGCAGAACACTGGCATGATTGTCATGCTAGTTTTAACACTGGTCAGTAAATAGGCCCTAAGGACTTTATTTTCCAAAGAGCCTTCTCTGCTCAGTTGTATGCTCTTGACAATAGCAGTAATATAGAATGGTGAGATGGGAGTAAAAGATACAGTTATTAAAGATAAGAAAGGACCCAAACATTAGGTAGGTTATTTGAGTTTCTAGCATGGCATCTTAAACATGAACTATTGGAAAAGGAGATGGCAAAAAAGAAGGGTATGGAGAGGAAAAAGAAGCATTTTGGAAGGATGAAAGTGGATTGTAGAAGACAAGGATAAGATAGTGTTGTCACAAATGTGAAGAAATGTTTAGGAAAAAAACAAATTCTCATAGTTCTTCATAGACATAATTATTTCGGAGGTGAAAACAGAGACACAAAGGAAATATTTAGATATTACACTCACAATGTCAGCTTTTCCAAAGTTAAATTTTTTTATTATTGTTTTAAGGCTCTTCTTGACAGCTGCATGCATTTCCAACATCAAAATCACCTCAGGTAATTTTATTATGGAGACTTTTCCCAAAAAGTATAAATCCTAAGCATCACAAATCAGCAATGTCATAATGCATAATGATAGATTTACCAAAAAGTATAACAGAAATGGTTTTATATGTTCAGTAATTACTAAAACAGGTGTGCAAAAGTATTCACCACAGCCTACTGTCTGCAGCAACTTGAATAAAGCAGCTCATCAGTCTTGTAAACCTTCACAAGAACATTTGCCTTAGTGCCAACAAAAGAACAAATCATTCATATTTTCAAAAACAATTAATGGTTTCTCCATAAGAACTATCAAGGTTATGAATGTGTCAAAACAGCCAAGTGATTCCCTCAGCACTAATATATCTGTATCATGTCTAATTAATTAAAGCTATATTGACAGTGGCAATATAGAGTATTTTCAGTTTCAATTTAAAAAATGTGAAGACTTTGACACCCAGTTGTTCGCATTTTAAGAAACTTATTAATAATGCTTTTACTTTCATGTGTCTGCTCAGCATTTCTATCCTCTATTCATAACCTAAAAGCTGTAGTTCTTCCCAACAATTAACATTCTGTAATTAAAAAAAATTCTGCTATGCTTTCCTGATCTGCCCTTCTTTCTGCTGCATTGATCCTTTAGTACAGAGCTAATGAATTCATTTTTGCTTGAACAGTTTAGTGCAAATACAATGAAAACCCATTACTTCATTGTGAGAAGGTAGATTAGACGCATAAATGTAATTAGTCATAAAATCATTTCAAAGAGTGTATTTTTTTCCAGAACTATGCTTGCTGAAACAGTACATTTCACAAAATGTGTATTTTTATAACCATCCTGATCTATTGTAAGGATTAAAAAAGTAGGGGAAATAATAACAAACAAACAAAATAAAGATAAGTGGTAAAAGGAATTATGGAAATATTTTGAAACTAGTCAGGTTTTCACAAATTAGGGTCCCCAATCACTTGAATATAGGTAATAAGATAAAGCTCCAGTTTGATCTCTAACCCATGAAAAGCAAACGCATTTATCAGGACAGCAAGGATTCCTTTTGAAATTATTGTGTGAAAAGTCTGTAGCAGAGTAACTTAGAACTATTACGAGAGTGGATCCTTGGGCTGGCGCAGCAGGGAACCAATAGGGAGGAGCCCAGAAGGCCCTTCTGATGGCAGGTGAGGCTATAGGAGATCCGAGACCCCTCAGGACCTTCACCACTACCAGTCCTTGTTCCCTGCAGGTTGAGTCCTTGGGTGCCGGGACCAGCTGGACTTAGGTGGGGTCTCAGGCCGGAGGTGAACTTGAGTCTGCAGGAAAAGACGTAGGCGGAGGGCGTGCCTTGTAGCGAAACTGACCAGGGTCTTGGCAGTCATCATATCTCATAGTCAGGCAGGCAAGGGTCTTAGCAGGCAGTGTATCTCGTAGTGAGGCAGGCAAGGGTTTGGCAGGCAGAAGCAGAAGACAGGAAAGAGGTATCAGATGACGGCGGCGGATCCAAACAGGAACTGAAGCCAGAAGTAGCCAAGGCAAGGCCTGAGAAGTAGGCCCTGCCTTAAATACCTGCAGGTTTGGGAGGAGGAGTCCGAGCCCCTCCCGCGGTGACCCCTGAAAAGAGGTCAGGTGGCGCATGTGTGCATCTGGGAAGCTGGGGGTCAGGAGGAAGGCCAGAGAAGGTACCTCCGGCGTGCCTTCCCGCACATGGCGTCGGCCTGGCAGTCTGGTGGGATGGCCGCGGCACGGCTCGCTGGCTGCGACCGCCAGCTGAAGCAAGGTTCCCTGGTCCGAGGAGGTGGAGTCGGCCAAGCTGGTAGATGGGGGAGGGGGGGTGTCTGGCTGCAGTCCCGTTCGGCTGACTTTCACAAAGGCACCCCCTCCTCTAAGCCCCCTCCCCGGGGGTTCGGTTTCTTGGGATGATCTCGGTGAAACTGCTTGATCAAGTCTTTATCAAGGATGTTGGTAGAGGGTTCCCAAGAATTTTCTTCAGGACCAAAGCCTTCCCAAATGAGCAGGTACTCCCACTTGTGCCCCGTCTCAGGATATCTAGAACCTTGCGTACCTGGTAAGTGGTCTCTTCTTCCGCGGACATAGGTGGAGCCTCAGGAATCTTCCTGAAAGGCCAAGATAGAACTAAAGGTTTTAGTAAAGAAGTATGGAAGGCGTTATGGATCTTCAAGGAGGCTGGCAAGAGGAGTTGATAAGTCATCAAACCCAGTTGCCGAAGGATGGAGAAGGGGACAATGTAGTGAGGTTCAAGTCACATGGAAAGTACCTGTAATCGGATAAACCGGGTACTGATCCAAACCTTTTTTCCAGGTCAATATTGAGGTCTGGCATGACGATGGTGATCTGCAAATTTCTTGGCTGAACTACAGGCCTTGAGGAGCATCTTACACACCTGTGTCCACAGGTTTTTTAGGTTTTCTGCTGTCATCTGGGCAGTTGGAGAGGGCACAGGAAGTGATAATGGAATAGGAGGAAGCGGCTGCTTGCCATAGACTATCTGGAATGGGGAAGCCTCCGTGCGTGCCTTGTAGAGAAGCTGACCAGGGTCTTGGCAGGCAGCGTATCTCGTAGTCAGGCAGGCAAGGGTCTTGGCAGGCAGCGAATCTCATAGTCAGGCAGGCAAGGGTCTTGGCAGGCAGAAGCAGAAGACAGGAAACATGTATCAGAGACAGCGGCGGATCCAAACAGGAACTGAAGCCAGGAGTAGCCAAGGCAAGGTCTGAGAAGCAGGGCCTGCCTTAAATACTTGCAGGTTTTGGAGGAGGAGTCCGAGCCCCTCCCGCGGTGACCCCTGAAAAGAGGTCAGGTGGCGCATGCGCGCATCTGGGAAGCCGGGGTCAGGAGGAAGGCCAGAGCATGCATCGCCGGCATGCCATCCTGCACATGGCGTCGGCATGGCGGTCTGGCGGGAGGGCCACAGCACGGCTTGCTGGCTGCGAGCGCCAGCTGAAGCAAGGTTCCCAGATCCGAGGAGGCAGAATCGGCTGAGCCGATAGGTGGGGGGGTCTGGCTGCGGTCCTGTTCGGCCGACTTTTGCAACAAGAACTGCCATAAAATAGTTAAAACAGTGCGTGTCAGTATAAAGCAGCTTTGTAGCCAGGGTAATAACAACAGCTGAGGCTATTCAATGTAAGGTGAATTTTAAAAGCCCGATGCATGCATTAATTATGGAATGTGTCAAGAAGTTGGGATCTTGCATGCCAAGCAAATTTTAAAAGCTGCCAAGAAATGTGTGTAACTCTCGCAGTGCGTATATCTCAAAAGTTTTCAGAAAGGGATGGGGCATGGTCTGGGCAGAGCATGGGCATTTCAGGGCATGAACCTAAGATAGGAATGTGCAGCAGGGATGGATACGTTTAATTTGGTATTGGTATTCGTCGGGATCCAAATCCGTTGCATCCGTTGTTGGGGGACCCCGATTCGTCCATTAGTTACATATGGGATTCATTTCCCATTAAAGTTAAAAAAAAAACCCCATCCCAACCCTTTAAATTTAATTAACTACAACCCCCCCTCCTGACACCCCCCCCCCCAAGACTTGCCAAAAGTCCCTGGAGGTCCAGCGGGGGTCCTGGAGCATTCTCCTGCACTCGGGCCGTCGGCTGCGGTATTCAAAATGGTGCCGATAGCCTTTGCCCTTACTATGTCACAGGGGCTACCGGTGCCATTGCTCGGCCCCTGTCACATGGTAGGAGCAATGGACAGCCAGTGCCATCTTGTACTCCTACCATGTGACAGGGCCGACCAATGGCACCGGTAGCCCCTGTGACATAGTAAGGGCAAAGGCTATCGGTGACATTTTGAATACCGGCAGCCGACGGCCCGAGTGCAGGAGATCACTCCAGGACCCCTGCTGGACCACCAGGGACTTTTGGCAAGTCTTGGGGGGGGGGGGGTGTTTCAGGAGTCCATTTAAGTTAAAATTTAAAGTAAACTAGGCAGACCTGTGGGGTTTTAAGGGTCGGGGCTAACTGAAGGGAAGGAAGGCTATCAAACTGGGGAGGGGGGAAAGGTTTAGAGGAGCTATCTCTCAAATGGGAAAACTGGTATCAAACATAAAACTGGGAATGGCATCAGCACATGCCCTTTTTAAAATTTACCAATTTATGCAGGAGAAACTTAATCAAGTAAAACAACATTATAAGACCCAAAGCCAATTAGTGAAAGCTGCCGTAACACAATCGTACAGCAATTCTAGTAAAAGATAGACACAAAAACAATGCATTCCATTGTTGTGAACCCCCCTACCTTCACGGCCAGTTGGGCTGCTGATTTGCCTCTCTGCTCCCAGCTGATTGCGGCAGTCTGCCGCCGACATCGTCCCCCGTGGCCCGGAGGCTGTGGCTGTCTCCTGTGCTGCACGGCAGGTCTGTGCCCCGCTGGGAGCCTTCTTTGCAGCTGGGACCGCCGCTGCTGCTCCCGGGTTCCTCGGACAGTAGGAAGCCATCCTTGCTGCTGCCGGGGTCTTCAGCCTGCTGCCTGCCTGCTCTTTCTTCTGCTTTTTTCATGGCTGGAACCGCTTCTGCAACCTGCCTTGTCCCAGCCTGGGCCCTCCACGTGGCAGGGATGCCACCAACGTCCCTGCTCCCTTCTCCAGCTTCCTAAGGCGTGGGCACGTGCCTCACTTCTGTATTTAAAGGGCCAGCCAGGTGTGGCTCTTGCAAGCTCCTCCCCAGGCATTGTCCTTTTCAGCCCTACAAAAGGTCCCAGCATTCATTCCAGCTTTGCCTTCGCAAGGAGTTAGACCCTCCTGGGATCTTCCTGTCCTTCACTCCAGGAGTCTCACTGTTCCATTGCTTCATCAAGGTCCTGTGTTTCCTGTTCTTTGTTGGAGCTCCTTGTCTTATCCTGATGTCCTTGATGCAGTCCAGATGTCCGTCTTCCGCTCCTGATGTCCACGATCAGTCTTCCAGTTCTTGGGCCGACATGAGATTCAATGCCAAGAAGTGCATAGTCATGCATATGGGATGTGGAAATCAGAAAGAACTGTATTCGATGGGGGGAGAAGGGCTGATATGTACGGAGCAGGAGAGAGACCTTGGGGTGATAGTCTCTAATGATCTGAAGTCGGCAAAACAATGTGACAAGGCGATAGCTAAAGCCAGAAGAATGCTGGGCTGCATAGAGAGAGGAATATCGAGTAAGAAAAGGGAAGTGATAATCCCCTTATACAGGTCCTTGGTGAGGCTTCACCTGGAGTACTGTTCAGTTCTGGAGACCGTATCTCCGAAGGGACAGAGACAAGATGGAGGCGGTCCAGAGAAGAGCAACCAAAAAGGTAGAGGGTCTTCATCGAATGACTTGTGAGGAGAGATTGAAGAATCTAAATATGTACACCTTGGAGGAAAGGAGGATCAGGGGTGATATGATTCAAACTTTCAGATACTTGAAAGGTTTTAATGATCCAAAGACAACGACAAACCTTTTCCTTTGCAAAAAAATCAGCAGAACCAGGGATCACGATTTAAAACTCCAGGGAGGAAGACTCAGAACCAATGTCAGGAAGTATTTCTTCACGGAGAGGGTGGTGGATGCCTGGAACACCCTTCCGGAGGAAGTGGTGAAGACCAAAACTGTGAAGGATTTCAAAGGGGCATGGGATAAACACCGTGGATCCATAAAGTCTAGAGGATGTGAATGAAGAGAAGATGCACGGGGGTGGCTTGCTTGCGGGAATGACGGCTACTACTTGGAGATTAATAACCTTATTCAATAAACATAAAAACAGTTAATGCGACTCTAACATTGCTCTATGCTTCAACGGCAAGAGGAAATGTGGAAAAAAGGATTTGCATCCACAAAAAAGCAGGGGAGTAACTTGCTTGTTGCGGCATTTACTACCCCAAACCAAATAAGTCTGATACTTCACTTTCAATGCATATCCAGCATAGCTCTCTGCTTCAACGGCAGGGAGAATGAACAAAAGATGATTTATATTCAGACAACAATCAACAAGGAATGAATTACATAGTTGGGGTAAACAAATAAACATGGGTGTAGCTTGCTTGTTACGGCGGTTACTAACCCGAATCAATTAAGCCTGATACTTCACTTGGAATACATGACTCTGATTGAACAGTCTGCCTGCACCTGGCCACTGCCTGCTTCTCGACTCCGATTGAACTCTGCCTGCTCTGACCTTAGTCTGATGTTGACTATGCCTGTATTCCACTAACCCTGGACCCTGGCCTGTGACTCGTCTATCTTCACAAGCATTCTCTTTGACCACAGTGGCCCGGGTATAAGTCCTAATGGCCGTGGCACCTGAGAGCGCAACCTAAAGTGTTGACACTCAAGAGGCTCCAGTTGGGCCTCTGTCACAACCAGCTCTGCCAGCCAATTGTGGGGACCTGTAGAGCTCCTCCCTGCAGGTTGTACCAACTCCACCTTGGCACAAGAGTCCATGCTTGCAACAGATTGCTAAGGCCATGGACCCACTGAAGGCAATTCCTGGCCAAGCTCAGAAATTGAAGGCACTACAGATGGCATTGGAACTACTAGTCGCAGATAGGAATTGCCTTGCCTCATGCTTGGATGCCTTATTCATACTTGCTGCCCCATTGCTTCCAATTGCTTCCAGCAATTAATATGACTATTCTCCAGCTGTCAGCTCTGCCCCACTATGCTGGAGCTCCTGAACAGTGCCAAGGATTTCTTAAATAGTGATATATGCACTTCACTCTCCAAGCGGCATTTTTTCCCAATGATACAGTAAAGATGACCTTCATACTCTCCCTCCTCAGTGGTAACGCTCTGATCTGGGACTCTCTGCTTTGGGAGTGCTCGGACCCACTCCTCCAGGACCTGCTACACTTTGTTGCCGCCTTCAAGCAAGTTTTTGATGAGCCCGGTCAGCTGCCCACCATGGGCTCTGATCTCCTGCATCCGTACCAGGGCACCCAGTTCCTAGCAGACTATGTAATCAGATTTTTGAACCCAGACCACAGAGTTAAATTGGCAGAGAGACAGCTTTCTAGTTATCTTCTTGGAGGGCTTATCACCAAAAATCAAAGATGAGCTTGCGGCTCAGGAGTTGCCATCTTCCCTGGAAGCTGTTAATGATCTCACAAGGAAGATTGATAGACATCTTCAGGAGAGGGCCCATGAGAAGCATGCAGCAAAGAGAGATAGGACCTGGGCACTGTTACTTCAAACAACAAGTTCACCTGATGCTTCAGTCCTTATGACTCTTCCACCAGAGGATCCCATGCAGTTGGATCGATGTTGTCTTTCTCCCGATGAGAGGAGCCTGTGTCAACAGTCTGGCCCCTGTTTATATTGTATGGCTCTTGGCCACCTATTATCTTGGTGCCCAGAGAGAAGCATGCCCACCCGGTAATCATGCCCTCCAACCTCCCAACAGTTCCTATCCCTGCAGGGAGTCCCGAGTAAGTCAACCCCCCCCCCCCCCCAACAGTATCCCTAGAAGAATAGTCTTAAAATAGTATTCGCACAATTAAAAGAACAGATAGGACAAGAGAGGTTGGAATGTGAAAGTCTGGTGGAGTAAAACAACCATGCGCTGGAAAAGTTTGAATCTTTAATCACTAGGAAAGATGAAGAAAAACAATCCCTGAACACCCTTATTCAGTAAGAGAGGGAGAAGCAACCTTTACTCCTGTTAGTTCCTGCCAGCCTGGAACCTGGAAAAAAGGAGGCCATCCCTAACCCAATCTTGGGGCCTGGCTTTGGCCAAAGAAATCCAGAGGCCATTCATTTAGCTATGGTTCAGTTTCAGTCACTGGAATTGCATGAACTAGGGAACAAAACCAATTTTTTGGTTGTAGAAACTACCTGACAAACCAAGAAATCCACAGAGGCCAGAGGGACTATTTGTGGTTGGTACCCCAGCAAACTTAAGGTCTCTCGTAGGTAGTGCACAAGGGAAGAAAGGATCAAAAATACACATTATGTAATTGAAATATTAGAGATCTGTGTTTGCTATCAATATTTTTCACTTCCTTTTGTGAAGCATATGCACATTAAGCAATGAGATGGAAGCTTTATTATTTACATATGCTTTCTGTTGGTGTTAGAGCAGTTACTTTAAATTACATTAAAAGCTTCTTATAATATACATATCTTTATATTCATCTTACTGCCCATTATGTAGTCAATGCATTAAAGGTTAGTGTGTAGGCTAAGGCCATTAAACGTACAAAAAATAGTTTATGCTCTAGGGGATAAGGGAATGCTTGTCAATAGGATCTAGCCAGAATCACTTCATCGAGAAGCTCAGTATAACACCCTAAATTCATTATGTGGTTAAATTTATGTTCCTGGGGGAATTCTGCGCAAAAATATTTAAAAATTCTGTAAAATTCTATTATTTGTCAAAATTGACACTGTAAACATTCTTTGCCTAATAATTTCTGAAGCATTACAGAAGAAAATGTATGACTTACAGATGCATAATTTGAAAATGTGTATGCAGACTTTTCCAAAGAACCTCTCTGTAGGTTCTTTGGAAAAGAAATTTTACCAACTGGCATGATAAAACCTTCTGTAACATAAGTTTTATTGCATAAAGCCTGAAAACTATTAGAAATACTCCTTAAGAAATCTGATCACATCATATTTCCGTTCCAGACATTTACTTTCCACACGCACCACATCACTTATTCAAGCCATATCATTGCAGTTGTCCTTCCATCGCCTGTAGTGGAAAAGTGGCCTAAGGTTAGATGAGTTGGCTGAGAACAAGAAAAGCCAGCATTCAAACCCTGCTGATGCTCCTTGTGACCTTGGGCAGTAATGTAACCCTTTCTTGCCTCAGGTACAAACTTGCAGGTAGATTTTTAAAGTGTTGCTCATTTAAAAATGGCACCATACGCAACAGAAATGTTAAGAAGCCAGGATGTATGCGCGTGCATACCTGTGCGTCCATCAAGAATAAGGAGGAAGAAAAGGGGCATGGACATTTTGGGACAGGGCCAAAACTTACGCGCATTGGCATGTTACCTGCACAACTTAATCAGGAGTAAGGTTTGGACTCAAAGGATGAAGAAAGAGAGGGGTTCCTGAACACAAGAGAGGAGAGAGAGAGAGAAATACAGACAATATGACACTCTATATATTTCCCACTGTAAGAGGGGCACTGTCAAATCTGCCTTGTAACACTGTCCCCCTCCAAAAAAATACACCCTGAGTTGAAAGTGCCTTTCTTACAGTGGGAGATATATAGAGTGGCAGATTCTCTCTCTATCTCCCCCTTCATACAGTCACTTGTGCAAGCATGTTATTAAAATGCATGTGGCAGAGATATTTTAAATGATACACATGTACTTGCATGCATGATATAAAATTAAGCATATTAGCTCATGTGCCAATACACACATTGCTTTAAAAATTAGCCTATTAGGCATTCTAAATAAGGAAATCACAGCGAGGCTGATGAGTGGTAAAATTAACTGGTATTTGTACGTGCTCTGAAACACAACTGTCAGAGGGCTCTGGATGCTAACAAAAAGTGGTGTGCTAGCATAATGACATCAGTGAGTTCAATTTGTGCATCACAGAAATGTGTTCTGACACATTCCCATGTAATCTCACAACTTGCTGGCATTGTTCATTTGAAATAGTGGAGCAAAATATACAATGTGCTTAACATACATACTTGAATAGGGTCTAAATTTTCAGTAAAATTCTTAATAAAAATGTCAAGAATGTATTAAAGGAATGCTTCCTATTCAATATTAAGATTTAGTTGCATTGTATGCCATGTGTGTAAGTTGAATTGTTCATGTCATCATAGTGCCACAGAAATGTTCATTTGGGTTAGCATTTGTATTATAAAGAACTTCAAATCATCTTTATGATTATTGTCAATTCAATGTTTAACGAGAGGGGATTCCAATTTAGATATCCGGATATAGCTTTTATGCTGTATTATTCTGGTCTTGATTGATAATTTGGTCTGGCCAATATACAACATCTGAAGGGGCACAGAATCACGTATACTACTTGTGTTATTTCACAATCAAAATGTCCACTCAAAGTGTGTTGAATAGACAACCTAGTGTGTGCAAAAGTCTTATGGCCGAATTTTAAATCAACCACGTGCACAAATATTGTCACTTACGTACATACTTACTTCTATACAATACGCACATAATTGCTGTGCCTTGAAAAGGGGGGGTGGGCTGGGGGGTGTTCTGGGTGGAGAGGGGTGGGGCAGGATGGAGGCTAGCTGGGACAGTGGCCATTAGCCGCTGTTCTGGGGAAGCGCGCACCAGCATCCGGCCAGCACGCATACATTTCTTCTGCTCCTGAGGAGGAGCAAATAACAAAATTTAAAAAAGAGGTAAAGTAGGATAGATTTAGGGGGTGGGGAGGAGAGGGGAAGAGGAAGGAAGGTTAGGCAGGGGGTTAGGGATGTTTCCTCCCAGTCCGCTCCTTTATTGGAGTGGACTGGGAGGGAACTGGGGAAGTGCCGATTAGGGATGTGAATCATTTTTTGACGATTTAAAACAATCGTCAGATATATTTTAAATCGTCAAAAATCATTAGAGCCGTGATACAATAGCAATTCCCCCGATTTATCGTCAAAAAATCGTAAATTGGGGGAGGGGGGAGGGCGGGAAAACGGCACACCAAAACAACCCTAAAACCCACCCTGACCCTTTAAAACAAATCCCCCACCCTCCCGAACCCCCCCAAAATGTTTTAAATTACCTGGGGTCCAGTGGGGGGGTCCTGGCGCGATCTCCCGCTCTCTGGCCATGGCTGCATTAATAGAAATGGTGCCGGTGGCCCTTTGCCCTTATCATATGACAGGGCAAAGGTAACGCCGGCGCCATTTTGGTTCCTGTCACCCGACGTCACGAGTGCAGGAGATCGCTCCCGGACCCCCACTGGACCCCCAGGGACTTTTGGCCAGCTTGGGGGGGCCTCCTGACCCCCACAAGACTTGCCAAAAGTCCAGCGGGGGTCCGGGAGCGACCTCTTGCACGCAGGACATATTGCAATATTCAAAATGGCGCCGGCGCTACCTTTGCCCTCACTATGTCAATACTGGCAGATGACCGGTTATGAAAACCGACGCAGAGTTTACTGGCTCCGGACTTCATAACTTGGCCGTCTGCCGAGTTATTTAATTTAATTTTTTTTACTTTAAAAAAGAAGTACAGAAAAGCATTTTTTTCTACTTTTCTGTACTTCTTTTCAATGCACTCAGCTATTAATGCCTGCTCCAGGCAGTTGTTAATATCTGAGCAATAAATGGGCTTCTGAGACGCCCATTTATCTTTTTGCATTTGGAGTGAATGAGTAATAGCCTCATTCACATGCCTTTGCATGTGATGAGCGCTAACTCATTCACTCCGCGTTGGATGCAAATTAAATAGGCGCTAATCCCCCTATTGCATTAGGGGGTGGATTAGCACCTATTTTAACCCGCGTCCCATAGGAGGTTAAACAGTGCGCCCGGCTGAGTGCACTGTATTGCATCAGCCCCTTACTTTATGGGTACTTGCTAGGTTCTTATGGTCTGGATTGGCCACTGTTGGAGACAGGATGCTGGGCTTGATAGACCCTTGGTCTGACCTGTATGGCATGTTCTTAAGCATATAGAAAGACATAGTTTAATGGATCACAGTCAAAATGGATTTACCCAAGTGAAGTCTTTCCTCACAAATCTGCTTCATTTTTTGAAGGGGTTAATAAACATGTGGATAAATGTGAACCTGTAGATATAGGGCCGGATTTTAAAAGCCCTGTGTGCGTAAATCCGGCTGGATTTATGCACACAGGGCACTCGTGCGCCGGCGGCCTATTTTGCATAGGCCGCCGGCGTGCGCACAGCCCCGGGACAGGCGTAAGTCCCGGGGCTTCGTAAAAGGTGCGGGGAGGGGGCATGTCCGGGGGCGTGTCTGGGGTCAGGGGGTGGTTTGGAGCGGGACCGGGGGCGTGGTGCCGGCCCTGGGGCATGGTCGAGGCCTCCGGACCATCCCCCGGGTTGGGTGATGGCACGCCAGCAGCCCGCTGGCGCGGGCAGATTTACGCCTGCTGAAAGCAGGCGTAAATCTGCCAACAAAGGTAGGGGAGGTTTAGATAGGGCCGGGGGGGTGGGTTAGGTAGGGGAAGGGAGAGGAAGGTGTGGGGTGGTGGAAAGAAAGTTCCCTCCGAGGCCGCTCCGATTTTGGAGCGGCCTCGGAGGGAACAGGCAGTGCGCGCCGGGCTCGGCACGCGCAAGTTGCACAAATGTGCATCCCCCTTACGTTCGCCGCCCCCGGATTTTATAAGATACGCGCGGCTATGCGCATATCTTATAAAATCCAGCGTACTTTTGTTCGCGCCTGGTGAGCGAACAAAAGTACGCGCTTGCGTAAATTTATAAAATCTACCCCATATTGTATATAGATTTTCAGAAGGCATTTGACAAAGTCCCTCATGAAAGGCTTCTAAGAAAACTGAAAAATCATGGGATAGGAGGTGATGTCCTTTCATGGAATACAAACTGGTTAAAAGACAGGAAACAGAGAGTAGGATTAAATGGTAAATTTTCTCAGTGGAAAAGGGTAAACAGTGGAGTGCCTTAGGGATCTGTACTTGGAAAGGAATATGATGAGTGAGGTTATCAAATCTGCAGATGATACAAACTTATTCTGAGTAGTTAAATCACAAGCGGATTGTGATAAATTGTAGGATGACCTTGCGAGACTGAAAGACTGGGCATCCAAATGGCAGATGAAATTTAATGTGGATAATTGCATATTGATGCATATATGGAAAAATAACCCATGCTGTAATTACACGATGTTAAGTTCTATGTTAGGAGCTACGACCCAGGAAAAATATCTAGGCATCATAGTGGGTAATACTTTGAAATCGTTGGCTCAGTGTGCTGCAGCAGTCAAAAAAGCAAACAGAAGGTTAGGAATTATTAGGAAGTGAATGGTGAATATAATTGAAAATGTCATAATGCTTTTGTATTGCTCCATGTTGACTGCATCTGTCCTTTAGTATTGTATAAAATTCTGTCGCCACATATCAAAAAAGATATAGTTGCACTGGAGAAGTTACAGAGAAGGGCAACCAAAATGATAAATGGAATGGAACAGCTCCCCTATGAGGAAAGACTAAAGAGGTTAGGACTGTTCAACTTGGAAAAGAGATGGCTGAGGGGGATATGATAGTGGTCAATCAAATCATGAGAGGTCCAGAACGCGTAAATGTGAATCGGTTATTTACTCTTTTGGATAATAGAGAAACTAGGGGGAACTCCATAAAGTTTGTAAGTAGCACATTTAAAACACATTGGAGAACATTATTTTTCCCTCAACAGACAACTAAGCTCTGGAATTTGTTTCCAGAGAATGTGTTTAAGGCAGTGAGTGTAGCTGGTTTTTAAAAAATGTTTGGATAGGTTTTTGGAGGAGAAGTCCATTAACTGCTATTAATCAAGTTGTCTTAGAGATTAGTAGGGATGTGCAGACAAAACGTTTATGTTCATAAGTCCATAAGTCGAAAGGGGGGGGGGGGGCAATTTCGGTCAATATGGACATATGGAGAATTCCATAAGTTGAGGCTATGTCCATACGTGCACCAGTTCCCTAAATAAAAATTTAAACCCCCTCACCCTCCTTAATCCCCCCCAAGACTTACCAAAACTCCCTGGTGGTACAGCGCGGAGTCAGGAAGCCATTCCTGTATTCATTTGCAAGGAGCACGTAACGTCCGCGTCACTCCGACATGACGCCGACGTCACGTGGTCCACCGCGGTTCCGCTCCCGGACCCCTCGTTGGACCCAAACGGAACTTTTGGCCAGCTTGGGGAGTTTTGGTAAGTCTTGGGGGGGATTAAGGAGGGTGAGGGATTTAAATTTTTATTTAGGATCAACGATCGCGATTTCCAACTTATTCAACATAGCTATGTTGAATAAGTTGGAAGTTGCGATCGTTTTCGCCTCATCACTTTTTTAAGTTAAAAAAAAAAATAAAGTTGCGTTTTACATATGCGGTCAAAACGAATGCACACCCCTAGAGATTAGCTACTGCTATTACTGGCATTAGTAGCATGGGATCTATTTAATATTGGGTCAATTTCAAAAGAACCGCACAGGCATCCATGTGCACTCAATTCCCAGCATGCGCATTGCGCACATGGATGCATCAAATTTATAGCATGTGAGCGTCAGCGTGCACATACTATAAAATATGGTTCCTATGTGTACATGCATGCCGGATTTTAAAATCTGTGCATGCATGTGCGGGTGAGTCGGGACTCATGCGCGCAGGGGAGAATTTTATAATCTATATGTGGTGACACAATCAGCTGGTTCCCAGTTCCCTCCCAGTTTGCTCCAATTAAGGAGCAGACAGGGATAGAACTCCCCTATACCATTTCCTACTCTGCCTCCCTTTACCTCTCTCCTCTATGACCCCTAAAACCCCTTTCACTACCTTTTTTTCTTTATTTCAGAACTTACTTCTTCTGAATAGATGAAGTAAGTTCCACCTGCCAGCCTGCTGCCGGTGCATGCTTCCCCAGGACAGGGCCTAATGGCTGCGGTCCTGGCCGGTCTCATCCCCATCCCGCTCCACCCAGACCCCTCCCCCAGCCCACCCTTTTTCAATCTGCTGGCACTTCTGCACATACCTGGCAGATACGTGCACGGTCAGGCCAATTCTAAAATGCTCTCATCACGCGCAAGGCCCGGCCACACGCGTATCTGCCAGATTTGACACGCACGAAGGTTTTAAATTTGGCCGTATTTGGGTACTTGCCAGGTTCTTATGGCCTGGATTGGCCACTGTTGGAGACAGGATGCTGGGCTTGATTGTCCCTTGGTCTGACCCAGTATGGCATGTTCTTATGTTCTTAGGCTCTTTGTACTTAGCATTCACTCTCTAGTGATTATTTTATCCTGCTTGATTAAATGGCATCCTTAACATATAATGCCATCACCTCCACATATTTTAACAGCCTTGGCATGTTGAAACAATTTGTATCCAGGTATCACAATGTCCTATTGATTATTCTCCTTCTACCAGGTCTTTGAGATACCTAATATGTCTATATCTTCCTTTCATGCCATATATTCTAACTTTCCAGTCTTATTTTTCAGACTTCAGACACTACATACAGACTGACTTCTAATGTAGGTTTCTCTGTATTTCTGTTTTATGTACACACAACCTGCTTATCAGAAATGTACCCGAAGTTTGGAGTCATTTTTATCTGCATGCGCTGTATTTAAATACATCTGGACTTTAATAGCTTTATAACCCCTTCTCTATTGGGGCATTCCAAGTTATTTGGTTTGCCAGCCAGTATCCTTTGACAATTTCTCCCTCCAAGCCATACATTGCTGAATGATTGTCAACTTTCTTCTTGTTCTAGTTTAAAATCTGTAAATGTAAATCTTCCACTTTTTCTTAAATGTATCTTAAATTTTATCTTTATCAAAATAATTGAAGTTGTTTAAGCATGTTAGGGCTAAATTCAAAGACATTTATGTACATAAAACCTTGTTTTATTCATGTAAATGACTGTTGGAAAAATACCTGTGGGTCAGTGTTTATAAAACTACTGCTGGGAGTAGTATCCCAAAGGCCAGAAAATAAGTTTTATTATAAAAACATGGCTAAGATGTTTTGGCACATTTTTATGCTGGTGAAAATTTTAAAGGCTTGCGCAATCCATGCACATGTTCACAGCGGGTTGCAATTCTGTGACTTTTTGTCATTTATGATTGATTACCTTTTGATTCCTGAAAATTTTACCCCACCCCACATGTTGTACACCCTAGAACAGCCAGCAACATGTTTTTGTACTGGTGAATTTCTCAAATTCCACCCATCGTGATTCATCTTTTAATGAAGTAGGACCAATAAAGGACAAGCATTTTTGATAAATCTGCACTCTGACACTTGTGTCTAACAGAATATACGTTCAAAACACCATACAATTTTTTTGTTCACTGATAGAGCCTAAAATATAATGCATAACTACATGCTGGCAGCTGTTGGATGTAAATAAGTTGGCTATTCTTGTGTTAATAATCACTAGTTGCTGAACATATTACTATCTGAGACACAGGTTTGTGAGATACATGAAAGAAAATTATTTCCCACAAGGCACTGCTCTTAAATTGTCAGATATACTAGCAGTTTATTCCCATTTTATATCAATGGAAAAATTGTTTAGCACAGCTGACTCATGGGCTTCAATCCATTAAAGTAAGACAAATGAATGTCATATGGAGATGCACCACTTGTCAACATTGAACATAGCATATATGTTGCAAGCATTTGACATGTAGGGTGTTCAAGGATTCTTTTGTCATTGTTTTTATTTCATTTCACTGGTGGGGATGTTCCATTTCAGTTTGTTTGTTTTGCTTATTTTATTGTGTGTTTTTCTTGACAGTATCAGCCAGTACCGGGGCTTTTCTACCCCTTGAAATATCATGATTCTAAAAAATAAAGTCTCACTTGGCCTTCTTACCATCCCTCCCCACACATCCACCTGTATCCTTCTCTCCACACTTACCGACAATAAAAAGTGCCTTCATGTGGCAGGAGTCAACCCCAGAGGTTCCAACCCTGCCAGTACTCAATTTAAAATAGCACCAGTGGGCCATGAGGCCAGCAACATTTTATTTATATATTGAGCTTGATTTTCAAAATGACTTACATACATAAAACCCGATTTTATGCATGCAATTGACATTTTGAAAATCAATCAGGGACCAATGTCCATAAAGGTTTGTGCATAACTTGGCTTTCTGTGCACTGTTATGTACACTGAGGATAGGTGTTATAGAGGGCAGAGTTGCAATTTACATGCATGTGTTTTATTTAAAATATTATGCACATAAGTTACCATGCACAAGTTATACACTGCCTGCAAACTTATTCATGTAATTTCACTTTAAAAATACTTAGTAAAATCTGTGTGAGCAATGCATTTATTTATTTATTTATTTATTTATTTATTTGGATTTTTTTATATACCGAAGTATAGCGTTCTGCCTTCACTCCGGTTTACAAGATAACAACATAAATACATACATATAACTTAGAACCTTATTTAACATTCCAAACGTAGAACCTTATTTAACATATTTAACTTATTTAACCTTATTTAACATATGCCAAAACCTTTCACCATATGACTCTCAGAGACAGGGCATTCTCTACAGCAGGACCTACTTTGTGGAACTCCATCCCTCCAGAACTGAGACAGGAACCCTGCCTTCCTACATTTAGAAAAAGACTTAAAACCTGGTTATTTATGAAAGCCTTTCCAGACACCAATTGAACCTAATTTCAATTCAATCAACTAAGACCTCCCTACAGGGTAATCAACAACTTTGATAACTCCACAATGTTACTTTCTCTTTTAAATTGGCAGGTTTTACTTACCTTTTTTATTCTTTTATTCATTGTTAATTTTCTATCGCCTTCTCTACATTCCAAGTTGCATTATGTCCCTGTTTTATTGTAACTGCTATTTCTTCTTCTAGCACTTGTTAATGTTCTGAGTATTTCTCCTTTTGTCACACCCTGTTAATTGTAAACTGGCATGATGCAATTCCCATCGCGAATGCCGGTATATAAAAAATTCAAATAAATAAATAAATAAATAAAATAGTAATTGAAAATTTATATGAATAAGATATTCCTTAAAAGAGCTAGTAAATCAATTCTTGTAATAGCATATAGACCAAAAATAACAATGTAAGTGTTAAACAGGAGAAATGATTTATCGGTGATAAGGGTCTGGAAAGGTGATCGGAGTATGTCGGGTGATGCAGGTAATGTCTTGGGATTGGTAGGAAATGGGACGAGGGAAAGGTGGTGGGTTGGTGGGGGGGGGGGGGAGGAGGGAGGCGGGGAGGGGAGAGGGGAAGGTGTGTTAATAGATTGGGATGTACTCAAAGGGGCAGATTTTCCAAAGGTTCCGCGCGCTGGGCCTATTTTCAAAAGGCCCAGCGACGCACATAAAGCTCCGGGATGCGCGTAAGTCCCGGGGCTTGCAAAAAGGGGCGGGGAGGGGGCGAGGAGGGGTCAGAGGATCTCGGCACAGCTGAAAATTCACCTGATAAATCCCAGTTTTTAGTGTGTACATGCATTTGAAAATCAAGTCCTAAATGTCCACTTCTGAATAAATAACCTACTACTGTCATGGTTTCTTCAACTAACAGCAAATTTCTGTAAGTAGGAAGAATTCATAGACAGAATGAATTGAAGTCAAGTTGTTTCTGATAAAAAAAAAAAAAAAATTCATACTAAGCAGCATGACAGCTTGCACTGAAAAGAGGTTACAGCTATTCACTCCTAAAGAACATGACTTATAATTGGCTACAGTTTGTATGACAGATTCTCATTTCTTATGGTTAGTAATGGTATACAAAATTTCTTTACATCCAATTACTTTTTTTTTTTTGCTTGACAATTGTGAGAACTATGTCTAATGTTTTTTTTTCTGTAGTTCAAACCAAATGGATACATCATTATGTCATTACTTAGAAGGATAAATAATAAAGAGAAAAAGCAGTCAGCAGTTAAGGTTTTGCAATTTCATTGTCAAAACTACCTGAAATAGAACAAAGCACTCATATTAAATGCTAAGAAAAATGTATCATATGAATGATGTGTCTCATGGAAAATGTTTCTCTCTACTGTGTGTTCTGATTGCTATAAAGTCTATCATACTAGTAAAGGTTCAAAGTTGTAAAAATAATTTAGGGATCCATATTCAGTAGTGTTTAGCTGGATAACTTGTGAGATATCCAGCTAAATAATGAACTGAATTTTTCCGCCACTTAGTTTAAATTTAGCCAGATAATATAGGGACATTCTAAGGGATGTTGTGGGGTGGAGTTATGTTAGCTGGTTAAGTTATCTGGTTAACTTCAATATTCAGAGTTAGCTGGATAATTTATTTGGCTAACTCTGGTCAGCCATAGATTAGTCCTACATTTTTTCCGGAAAAACCTATCCAGCTAATTTTAAGATAGTTGTATATATTCAGTGGGGTGGCTGCATTGAATATCAATTGAATATCCCATCCAAATTAGTTGCTTAAGTTTATCTGGATAATTTTTCAAGCTAGCCAGTGGTTAAATATTACTCCCATAGAAAATTTATCATACACAGTCACTTATACCCTCCCTTCTCAGTTCGCCCACCCCTCAAAAGCACACAGTAATTTAACATAGCATACTGTTGTACAATTCAGAGGTTAGTACAAATTTCATATATTGAACATCAAATGGTTCATATATCCCTGGCCAAGTCTCACTAAATCAAACATCTTCAAATATATTGTTGACTACTAGGTGAACTATACCACCTTAGAGCTACTTGCCCAAAATTAGTGTTTGCTGATACACTTGGTCACCCAACCAACTGGTTAAAATGTGATCATAAATGAGGTAATCATAGCTTGCAGATCATTTCTAGTCATACCAACAACCTCTGGTAACACCAGATTGTACAAATACCCCAAACCCTGCCATGTATTGCTATGTTCAGAAAGTCCCAAGACTCCATGTTGGTATTGCTTGCAAAGCCCTGATTCCCCTAGAGCCCACTCTGTAACAATACAGGACTTCCTTTTATGTTGATACATGGGGTCTGAATGCTCTGGATCCCGCTATAAGCAAGGATAAAGACTTGTTTGTGCTTCTCACCCCCCAACAGCTGTTATATCCTATAGCACCCATCACCAAAAGATATTCCTCCCAAAATCTGACAGATGAGAAATCAGTATGATACAAACTAGGGCAGTCAGCCAACATCAACGCATGGGATATTATATAATCCCCAAATAACCCAACAAATTTTGATATTTTTCTGCTATGAATATTATCAATGGACTTAACAGTCCAAGGCATCCTTCTATACCCATTGAGGTATGATGTACGCCCAAATCAAATGAGCTTAAGTAAATTAACAACAAATCAATAGGAAGTTTTTCCCATCATACAAATGAGGTTAATATGTTTCTGACTGCAAATATCCTTACTTCCAAAATGGACCAGAAAGAAATTGTGAGCCTAACAAACATGCCTCCGACTCAAAGCTACTGCACTTGGATTCTATATGGTGTTAGACCAAAATGAACACCCACCAAGAATTCCATAGCTCTCCCATGAACCAAACATATGTAGGAATGCCCAAACATCCAGACATTTGTCTTCCTGGGCAAACAAAACTGAAAAAAAATCCAGAAAAACAAAACTGATGAAGTATCATTAGATCAAGAAACCAAATTAAGCCCGGATTTTAAACACACTGAGTGTGTAAAATCCGGGCCTTACTCACGTGGCTGGGCCTTGCGTGCACCGAGCCAATTTTCAAAGGGGCCCAGCCATCAGGCATGCACATAAAGCCCAGTATGCTCACAAATGCTGGGCTTCTTTGAAGGGGTGGGCTGGGGAGGGGGGAGGGGCAGAGCAAGGGCAGGCAGGGACAGCAGCACCATTGTTCGCTGTCCCGGAGACTCGCATGCCAGCAGCCAGCCAGTGCAGGCAACTTACTTCAGCTCAGGAGCTGAAGTAAGTTACAAAACAAAGAAAAATACCAAAAAAAGGTAGGGTTTATGGGGTGGGGAGGAGAGGTGAAGAGGAAAAGTATGGGTAGGGGAGTATGGGGGTAGGGAAATTCCTTCCCAGTCCACTCCTTAATTGGAGCAGATTGGGAGGGAACTGGAAAAGGCCGGAATGTGTCGCCGCGCAGAAATTGCTAAAGTCCCCCCTTGCATGTGCCACCCGCACATATGCACGTGGATTATAAAATCCAGAATGCATGTGTGCATGGTCCATAGATTTTCTACCATGCGCACGCCAGTGGCGAATAGTAGTAAATCGGCACATCCATGGGTGTGCGCCGGGAACAACAATCACATGGACATGCGCACGCAAAGTGGAAAATCTACCCCTTAATGTGTATAACTTAAAATCATTAGAAAGTAATTGCCCCAAGCTTTTAACAGTTGCTGCAGAAAATCCCTGTGAAGCAGCAAAGAAGACTGCACCAATCTGGAATGAATGTGTACCAAACAACCTTAGACTGAATCTCACAACAGCTAGACTTTTCTTTAGAATCATTATGAAATTTTGTGAGAGAAGTGTCTTTATGTTCCAGCCAAAGCATGCTTCCAGCTGGTCTGTCAATTGTGAAAGCCCATGCACAAAACACAGGGAATGTCATCAAACCTAAGGCATGACACAAAGAAAGCCAGCTACCTTTTCCCAGCTGATCTGTCTTGAAATGCTGAATATGCAAATAAACCATTTTTTCAGACAACAAAACATCATCTTGCAACAATCCTGAGTGCTCCAATGCCTTTTTTGATGATGGAATCAATTCATTCTTTCTCAAAGCACCAAGAAAGGCCAATGAAAAAAGCGAACAAAAAAGTGCTACTTAACATTTTGAGAAAGAAACTTCAGACAAATCCCCAAACCGTGCAATCAACATATCATATAAAATAAAAAGTCTAACCTTTTGTTGGACAGTCTTCTAGTCTGAACAAACTAAGGGCCTCATTTACCAAGGAGTTACCACGTGTGATAATTTCGCAAATTGCACTAACAGCAGTTAGCGCGATTTGCAAATTTTTAATTTTGTATTCAGGGGGCGGAGCAAATGTAAAGTAGGGAGGATTTATCGTGTGTCGCAAAACAGCCACACCGTTAGCACGGTCAATAACTACACCTCTTTTATATGAGAGAGAGAGAGAGAGAGAGAACCTTGTCATAGTGCCTCCCTAGACAGGTATTTGTAACCCTATGGGAGGCCCACCTAGTAACTCGAGGTGAGGGTTAAGTATTAGTGTAGGGGGTTAGGGGCCACTTTCACATTCAACATGAGACGTACGAACAGAACAGTAGTCTCTTCTGAAGATTTGCTGGCCTTCGGAGTGAGGAAACTCACTCCAAGATGAGATATGGGCAAGGTTCTCTCCACCTAGCTTGTTGTTACCCAGGTAGAGAGTCCATCAAGCTAGGTGACGTCGGGTGACAGGAACCAAAATGGCGCCAGTGCTACCTTTGCCCTGTCATATGGTAAGGGCAAAGGGCCACCGGCGCCATTTCTATTAACGCAGCCGTGGCCCGAGAGTGGGAGATCGCGCCGGGACCCCCCCGCACTGGACCCCAGGTAATTTAAAACATTTTGGGGGGGTTCGGGAGGGTGGTGGATTTGTTTTAAAGGGTCGGGGTGGGTTTTAGGGTTGTTTTGGTGTGCCGGTTTTCCCGCCGATTTACGATTTGATGATTTAAAAAAAAAAAAACAAACAACCATGACAATCAGATTTCCCTCCCCCCCAGCCAAAATCGATCGTTAAGACGATCGATCACACGATTCACATCCCTAACAATTAGGTATTTAGATCACAGAGGCTTTGCTGAGAACAATTTCCATCGATATGTGAGAGGGCACACACTGATTTCTAATTTGCGAAAGAGAGTATGCAGAATTGAAGTTAGTGCTCTTTATTGAGATTTTTTGTTAAGGAAACATAGTAGATTTTGAGAAGTCAGGCAAAACCAGGTGGAGACTTACAGACTGAAAGGACTACTGAAGAGGAAAGAAGATTAAGGTGCTTCATACATGAAAGCATAAGCTGAACTTTATATCACATACACCACTGGATGGGAACATTGGTTTTTTTTAGATATTTTTAGAAACTGAACAGTCAGAATTTCAGAAAGAAATACAAAAATTTAAAATAAATTAAAATAATACTTAGCTGAAAAACACCTTTCTTCTGAAGATGCATCCCTCTAGAAAAGATAAAATAAGCAATGGAGCAGAAATATTTAAAACCAAAGAATGATATTTTTGGGAGCAATTGAGTACTTAGAAACATTTGATAAAAAAGATAATACCTGATATCACCGACGCCGTGAATTGAAGTTCTGTAAATGGGAAAGAAACATAGAAACATAGAAACATAGAAATGACGGCAGAAGAAGACCAAATGGCCCATCCAGTCTGCCCAGCAAGCTTCCCTCATTTCTTCTCTCATACTTATCTGTTTCTCTTAGCTCTTGGTTCTAATTCCCTTCCACCCCCGCCATTAATGTAGAGAGCGGTGATGGAGCTGCATCCAAGTGAAATATCTAGCTTGATTAGTTAGAGGTAGTAGGGGTAGTAACCGCCGCAATAAGCAAGCTACACCCATGCTTATTTGTTTTTACCCAGATTATGTTATACAGCCCTTATTGGTTGTTTATCTTCTCCCCTGCCGTTGAAGCAGGGAGCTATGCTGGATATGCGTGAGGTATCAGTTTTTTTCTTCTCCCCTGCCGTTGAAGCAGAGAGCTATGCTGGATATGCATCGAAAGTGAAGTATCAGGCACATTTGGTTTGGGGTAGTAACCACCGTAACAAGCCAGCTACTCCCCGCTTTGTGAGTGTGAATCCTTTTTTCTTCTCCCCTGCCGTTGAAGTTATGCTGGATATGCGTGAAGTATCAGTTTTTCTTTTCCCCTGCCGTTGAAGCAGAGAGCTATGCTGGAAATTTGTGATGTATCAGTCTTTCTCCCATGCCGTTGAAGCAGAGAGCCATGCTGGATATGCGTCGAGAGTGAAGTATCAGGTACATTTGGTTTGGGGTAGTAACCGCCGTAACAAGCCAGCTACTCCCCGCTTTGTGAGTGCGAACCCTTTTTTCTTCTCCCCTGCCGTTTAAGCAGAGAGCTCTGCTGGATGTGTGAAGTAACAGTTTTTCTTTTCCCCTGCTGTTGAAGCAGAGAACTATGCTGGATATGCATTGAAAGTGAAGTATAAGAATGGAGTGATCAAGCTAGTTGAAAGGCATCAGGAATAGAGGAAGGTGGAGGTAGTAATTTGGATATTTGGTTTGGGGTAGTAACCGCCGTAACAAGCCAGCTACTCCCGTCTTTGTGAGTGCAAATCCTTTTTTCCACATTTCCTCTTGCTGTTGAAGCTTAGAGTGATGTTGGAGTCACAGTAACCATGTGTATGTTTATTGAATAAGGGTATTGTCTCCAGGCAGTAGCCATCATTCTGGCGAGTCACCCACTCTTCATTGGCGGCCTCTTGACTTTATGGATCCACAGTGTTTATCCCACGCCCCTTTGAAGTCCTTCACAGTTCTGGTCTTCACCACTTCCTCCGGAAGGGCATTCCAGGCATCCACCACCCTCTCCGTGAAGAAATACTTCCTGACATTGGTTCTGAATCTTCCTCCCTGGAGCTTCAAATCGTGACCCCTGGTTCTGCTGATTTTTTTCTTATGGTAAAGGTTTGTTGTTGCCTTTGGATCATTAAAACCTTTCAAGTATCTGAAAGTCTGTATCATATCACCTCTGCTCCTCCTTTCCTCCAGGGTGTACATATTTAGATTCTTCAATCTCTCCTCGTACGTCATGCGATGAAGATCCTCCACCTTCCTGGTCACCCTTCTCTGTACCGCTTCCATCTTGTCTTTGTCTTTTTGTAGATACGGTCTCCAGAACTGAACACAGTACTCCAGGTGAGGCCTCATCAAGGACCTGTACAAGGGAATAATCACTTCTTTATTCTTACTCGATATTCCTCTCTCTATGCAGCCCAGCATTCTTCTGGCTTTTGCTATCGCCTTGTCGCATTGTTTCGCAGACTTCATATCATTAGACACTATCACCCCAAGGTCCCTCTCCTGCTCCGTGTACGTCAGCCTTTCCCCCCCCATCGAATACAGTTCATTCGGATTTCCGCTCCCCATATGCATGACCCCATATGCATGACCCTATTTATAAATGGGCAAATTTTAAAATGGCTATGGGTGAAAAAATGGGGGTAATGCTTGTGGCCGGGCCTTGCGTGCACTGTGTGCATTTTCAAAGGGACCCAGCAACTTGCGTAAGAACATAAGAAATTGCCATGCTGGGTCAGACCAAGGGTCCATCAAGCCCAGCATCCTGTTTCCAACAGAGGCCAAAACCAGGCCACAAGAACCTGGCAATTACCCAAACACTAAGAAGATCCCATGCCACTGATGCAATTAATAGCAATGGCTATTTCCTAAGTAAAATTAATAGCCGTTAATGGACTTCTCCTCCAAGAACTTATCCAAACCTTTTTTGAACCCAGCTACACTAACTGCACTAACCACATCCTCTGGCAACAAATTCCAGAGCTTTATTGTGCATTGAGTGAAAAAAGAATTTTCTACGATTAGTCTTAAATGTGTTACTTGCTAACTTCATGGAATGCTCCCTCGTCCTTCTATTATTCGAAAGCCCTCGTTACATGCCAAAGTACCAAGCCCAGAGAAAGGGACAGTCCGGGGGGTGGAGAGGGGAGGTCCTGGGGCAGGGTGGGGCAGGGCTGGAGGTGGCCAGTACAGTGGCCATTTGTCACTGTGCCAGTGAAGCATGCGCTGGCTGTCAGCCAGTGTGCACAAGTTGCTTCTTCTCCAATGGAGCAGTAAGCAATGAAACAAAAAAAGAAAAGGTCAGAGACAGGGTTTAGGGGTGGAGAGGAGAGGAAAGGGGAAGAGGGAGGGAGTATGGGTAGGGGGGTAGGGAAGTTCCAACCCTGTCCATTCCTTAATTGGAGAGGACTGGGAGGGAACTCGGGGAGGACCAATTGTGATACTGAGCGTAATCTTATAAAATAGGCCCTACCTGCAAGTGCCGCCCACACATGCATGTGCGGATGATAAAATCCCATGCACATGTGTATGCAGCCATGGGATTTTATAACGTGCTTCTGCCAGCGTGTGCACATTATAAAATTGGTACATCCATGTCTGCACGCCGGGAAGCACGCGCACATGGACGTGTGCACACCTTTTAAAATCTACCCCAAAGTATTTTTTACCATAGATGCAAAATGAGAGCAAAGCTTTAGCAAATAAACTCCTAAGTGAGCCAAAGGAATTACAGCTCAGTGAGTTAAAAGGATTTTGGTTGCATAATATATTACTATTTCCAGAGCTCTCATAAAAATTGTATATATGAACTTAGTTAAATAGAGTTCTAAAGCTTCTTTTCTCTTTATCTAAGTTCAAAGTTGAAAGATTTCATGGACTTAAACTGTTTCTGTCGAAGGCATATTTGTGAACTGCGATTTCCTTTTTGTCAGCACCTTTTAAGAAAAGAAGAATACTGGAGAAATAAATTTGTTTTATACTGATAACCTATTATTATAACGTCATTATTACAACCTATTAGTACAACCTACTATTGTAAGGTCATTTCTGAATTGTCCAGAGAATTACTTTTATATTAGTTTTTGCAAATAAATTAGAAAATGCAGTTTTGGTGCTAAGGTTTTCAGATGATTTATTTCCAAAACATACCCAAGGCAGAATGAATGTTGTTGAGAAAAAAGATGTACTAATTAAAAATTCTGATTTATCCCTTCTCTCCATCCCTGCCTCCAAAAGTAACTCTGAATGGGTGGGCAGCAACCAATAGTAACCCGTTAGTTAAGATGGGCAAATGAATCATCAGGGTTGTCATCAGAGTTCCCTAACATTCAGGCACAACATCTCAGCATTACATTGCTCATTATAATGGGAGAGGGACTCATCCTAAGCCAGTTTACACTTGTAGTTGACAAACATGGTAACAATGCAATAGTACTGCCGTGATGAAGATGAGAGTACTTCTATGGTCATTGCTATTGATCCTGATTTCATGGCACTCTTTCTGATGAGGTACATATAAATAACATGCTCAGAAATCTTAGTAATGATGATTTTGCAATTAATAATGCAAAATTTACAGCTGAAATCATCACAGCACTTCACTTTCAATATAAGATCTCCAAAAATAAATCCTTACAACAAGACCTATGATCCTCCTTTTATATCAGAAGCTGAGCATAAATGAAACCCAAGTCTCTAGGTTCATATTTTGTGAATTTTTAACCCTACATTCTGAAAAAGCCAGTAGCTAATAAATCCACATTTGTGCCTGCTATACTATGCTTCCCAGGGAATTCAATGAAGGCATATTATAAATAGCTTATGAAAATATGCTCTAAAGGGAGGGCTGCTCAGGGGCTGCACGAAGGAGGCTGCACGAAGGAGCGCGACAAAGGGGCAGGCCCCTTTGTCGCGCTCTTCTCTTCTCAAGACGGCAGGGGAAGTCAGCGAAGGCCTGAGCGGTCGGCGCTAAAGCCCGTCGGGGTAAGGCCTTTAAATTTTGCACTTGCCCCCCACGGGCCCTACCGCCGACCACGAGGTTAGGTCTCCGAGCCCGCCGGTCTCCAGGGCCCTCCTCCACCGCGTCGATCACCGAGCCAGCAACCAGCCAATCGATCTCGGAGCCCCGATCCGACGTCATCCAGGGGCGTCCCCGCTGAAATTAAAAGTCCTGCTCCTCCCGGCGGCTCTCTCTTCTCTTCTCAAGATGGCAGGGGAAGTCAGCGAAGGCCTGCGCGGTCAGCGCTAAAGCCTGTCGGGGTAAGGCCTTTAAAAAGAAGATTAACTAATAGAATTATAATGAAAATTATTATTGTTGATCTGCTGGAAACTTCAAGCTTCAAATCAAAATAAACAAATCAGTAAAACCAGGCATGAAATTTTAAAACAAAAACAATAAATAGTACTTCATTACATTTACTGGCCAATGTCATGACAAAGCATATGACTTTCCCATACTATAGCAGAAAAACACTGGGATCACAACCCTGACAGAATTATAAGAATAAAGAATGTACGATCACATGGGGCATTCTCATTCCAACTGATAAAAAGATTGATGCAAGAAAACCAAACATTGCAATTAATGGGAAGACCACAAGAATGGGGGGAGGGGCTATGAGATGAGGGTGAAAGGTGGTAGACTCAGGAATAATCTTAGAAAATATTTCTTTACAGTGAGGGTAGTGGATGCTTGTAAGAGCCTCCTGTAGAAGTATAACCTTACAGTAGATTACTAGATTAAATTTTAGGGAGCAAATACAGACACATTTTATGAGGTTGTCAATGAGTTTATTAGCAGCATAAAGTAAAACAAGGTTTAGAATGCAACAGTTATTTCTTTTCTTTTTGGTTTAGTTTGTTACAGTTTTACAGTGCAAGCGCACGGGACCGCTCACCTTCGGGGTCACACAGCGGATCCCGGTTCTGTCTCCCTCGTGGCCCTTGCAAGTCCAGCTAGGCCCGGCATCCCGCGGCGGCAGTCACGGGGCCTTCAGTTGTGCGCCAAGCCTCACGCCAGGCCTTGGCATCTCAGCAGCTATCCACGCCCCTACGCTAAAACGTGCGGACCAGCCGCCCTGATGTAAGTTCCAGGGCAGGGCCTAGTTCCGCGGTGCACCCTGACTGAACTCATGTTATAAGGAAGTTCCTGGTCTTACTTCTTTGCGTTGGTATGTGGCACAATGCCTAAGGTGAAGATATCTTGATTCTTAGAATTGATTCCTTGTTTGTGGGTCCAAGCCCACACATCCTTGCTTCCAAGAACACTTGTTTCCAAGCTTGTGGGTTCAAGCTCCCACTTCAAGAATTCCAAGAGCATCTACATGCTGGGTCAGTTTGTCCTGTGATTGCCCTTGCTTGTGTTCCTAGTCTCATTCTAGGATCCTTCAGTTCCTTGCCTGCTTGTTCCTGTGTTTGTCTCCCTGGTCTTACCTCAGACTGAATTCCTGGTAAAGACTTCAGCTTATTCCTGATCTACCTGCCAAAGACCTCAGCCTGCTCTTTGACCTTGCCTGACCTCTGGATCTTTGTTGACCACTCCTTGGACTGATACTTTGCTTGATTCTGGCACTGTCCCTAGCCTTGTCCTCTCCAATTCTATTCTGGTTCGCTTTCCTCCAACCTGTTTCCAGCTTCGAACCCAATAGCGCTCTCCCAGTGACTGTGGGCATGCTGGACTTTGACTCTCCCAGGAGACCCTGTGAAGCCCACCTAAATCCCAGCGGCCTGGGCTCCTCGCGCAGGGGGGGGGGGGCGGGGGCTCGGGCTTCCAGTGGTGAAGACCTACACTGCCTCTGTCTCCTTCCGTGCTCTGCCCCCTGTGGCCAGTTCTAGGGATGTGAATCGTTTTCCATATCGTCTTAACGATAGAAATCGTGTGGCAGGGCAAGAAAATCGTCTTAGGCACGATTTTTTAGTTAAAAAATCGTTAAAAATCGTTTTTTCCGATTAGTGCGCACTAACTCGAGTTAGTGCGCACTAACGGGAGTTAGTGCGCACTAACTGGGAGTTAGTGCGCACTAACTGAAAATGATACAATTTGACACTTTTCAGGTCAGTTAAGGTCAGTTTAGGAATGAATATGTATTCCTATTGGCTGCCCTCTTATTTATTCATGTTACCAAGTTTCCTACTGACAGTATATGGGGGATGGGAAATGGAAACAGTTGGTAGCTTGACAAAACAAGTAATGTGATCAGTCAATGTGACTAGAACTTGTGCCCTAACCCTGATACCAGGGGTATTGTGATCTTCCTGCACACAGTGCCCTATCCCTATTAATACCAGGAGTGTTGTGATCTTCCTGCACACAGTGCCCTATCCCTAATACCAGGGGTGTTGTGATCTTCCTGCACACAGTGCCCTATTCCTGATACTGGGGGTGTTGTGATCTTCCTGCACACAGTGCCCTATTCCTGATACCGGGGGTGTTGTGATCTTCTTGCACACATCCCGGTATCAGGGATAGGGCACTGCATGCAGGAAGATCACAACACTCCTGGTATTAATAGGGATAGGGCACTGCATGCAGGAAGATCACAACACTCCTGGTATTAATAGGGATAGGGCACTGCATGCAGGAAGATCACAACACCCCTGGTATCAGGGATAGGGCACTGTGTGCAGGAAGATCACAATACCCCGGAGGAGTGAGGGTCAGGCAGCTCCCCCCTGTCTGTGAAGCCAGCCTCTCACTAGTAATGCAGGGAGGGAGCTGTCTCAGATTTCACCATCCTCCCCCCCCCCCCCCCTCACCCACACACCATTCACTAGCTGGGACATGGGGGAAGTCAGGAGTGAGGGTCAGGCAGCTCCCCCCTGTCTGTGAAGCCAGCCTCTCACTAGTAATGCAGGGAGGGAGCTGTCTCAGACTTCACCATCCTCCCCCCCCCCCTCACCCACACACCATTCACTAGCTGGGACATGGGGGAAGTCAGGAGTGAGGGTCAGGCAGCTCCCCCCTGTCTGTGAAGCCAGCCTCTCACTAGTAATGCAGGGAGGGCGCTGTCTCAGACTTCACCATCCTCCCCCCCCCTCACCCACACACCATTCACTAGCTGGGACATGGGGGAAGTCAGGAGTGAGGGTCAGGCAGCTCCCCCCTGTCTGCGAAGCCAGCCTCTCACTAGTAATGCAGGGAGGGAGCTGTCTCAGACTTCACCATCCCCCCCCCTCACCCACACACCATTCACTAGCTGGGACATGGGGGAAGTCAGGAGTGAGGGTCAGGCAGCTCCCCCCTGTCTGTGAAGCCAGCCTCTCACTAGTAATGCAGGGAGGGAGCTGTCTCAGACTTCACCATCCTCCCCCCCCCCCCTCACCCACACACCATTCACTAGCTGGGACATGGGGGAAGTCAGGAGTGAGGGTCAGGCAGCTCCCCCCTGTCTGTGAAGCCAGCCTCTCACTAGTAATGCAGGGAGGGAGCTGTCTCAGACTTCACCATCCTCCCCCCCCCCTCACCCACACACCATTCACTAGCTGGGACATGGGGGAAGTCAGGAGTGAGGGTCAGGCAGCTCCCCCCTGTCTGTGAAGCCAGCCTCTCACTAGTAATGCAGGGAGGGAGCTGTCTCAGACTTCACCATCCCCCCCCCTCACCCACACACCATTCACTAGCTGGGACATGGGGGAAGTCAGGAGTGAGGGTCAGGCAGCTCCCCCCTGTCTGTGAAGCCAGCCTCTCACTAGTAATGCAGGGAGGGAGCTGTCTCAGACTTCACCATCCTCCCCCCCCCCTCACCCACACACCATTCACTAGCTGGGACATGGGGGAAGTCAGGAGTGAGGGTCAGGCAGCTCCCCCCTGTCTGTGAAGCCAGCCTCTCACTAGTAATGCAGGGAGGGAGCTGTCTCAGACTGGTATCAGGGTTAGGGCACTGTGTGCAGGAAGATCACAACACTCCTGGTATTAATAGGGATAGGGCACTGTAAGAGATGACTGTAGTAGATTGAATAAAGATCTGATGTTTCTGCTCTCCTCACACCAAACAAAAACAACACACAAGCAGAGAAGCCCTTCTTACAAAGCTGAGCTAGTGAGTTAAGTAGGAGGAAAAGTAAACATACTTGTGCCAGTGTGGCTACTTAAAAAATACACTTACCAACAATCAATTACATATATTTGAACTGTGTACAGTTCCAGCCAGGACCACCTTTCTAAAATGCACAGTGATTGGCAAATTCAACATGCACTAGCATTTCAGGTGCCTGCTAACAAAAATAATAAACAAACAAGTTCTAGTCACGTGAGTGCTGATTATTACATTACTTTTTTTGTCAAGCTTCCAACTGTTTCCATTTCACATCCCCCCAACCATTACCTCAGTATTAGCCTTGGTAACATCAATAGATAAGAGCACAGCCAGCCAATAGGAATACATACATACATATTCATTCCTAAGTGACCTTTACTGACCTGGGAAGTGTGAACACTTTGTTTCATTTTCTGTTGGTGTTCGTTAGTTTCCAGTTCCATTTCCCATCCCCCCAACCATCACCTCAGTGGTAACCTTGGTAACATCAATAGATAAGAGGGCAGCCAGCCAATAGGAACACATATTCATTCCTAACTGACCTTCAGTGACCTGGAAAGTGTTTATTTGTATCATTTTCAGTTAGTGCGCACTAAATCGAGTTAGTGCGCACTAACGGGGAGTTAGTGCGCACTAACTTGAGTTAGTGCGCACTAACACGATTTAACGATTTTTAACGATAAATCGTTAGAATTTCTATTGTATCGTGTTCTATAACGATTTAAGACGATATAAACATTATCGGACGATAATTTTAATCGTTGAAAAACGATTCACATCCCTAGCCAGTTCCTGTACTGCCACAGGACAGGGGTCTACCCTCGAGTGCAACAGTAAGATAATCAGAATTAAAGTGCTATCTAAGCTCAACTTTGTACTTTAGGAATTACACAATGCCAAACTCATTAGCCCAGCTGAAAGTAATTAAGCCAGTATTCTCACCATCCAAGGTACTGAACAAGTCCAGGGTCACACTTGTAACAATTACATTGCTGCAAAGTCTATATTTGTATTGCTTAAGGCCTTATCTTTTACTTTTACTCAGTCTGTGTGCATAGCAACAGTCCTCAAGTTCATGGTACACATCATGTTTAGGGTCAATGGCATTTACCCTACAGTTTCTCCCTTGTAAGATGGAATGTGCTGCAATGGATGCATTGCCTCTTACACCTAACCAGTAAACATATATGTGCAAGTTAAAGTCAGGGTAACACAAGATAATGATAAATGCAATGATATAAATTAATAATAATCAATGCAAAATTAAATCAGAAAATAAGCATCAATATATCTTCAATTGATTAACCTTCAATGTAATAACATCAGTTAAATGTAATACTATAAATGAATTTATTCAAAATTCAACAAGCTGAGTCTTCTCTTTACACAACTCATTTCCTTGAATAACATTATGTAAAACTGTATTCTGATTAGAGATGTGAATCGTGTGCCCGATCATCTTAACGATCGGGTTCGGCTGGAGGGAGAAAAAAATCTGATCGCTGGAGATGTGAATCGGAATCGGTTCCGGGCCATCGGCGCCATCGGAATCGGTTCTCGGGCCATCGGCGCCATTTTGTCTGCCCCTCAAAAATGGCGCCGATGGCCCGTTTAAAAAAAAACCCACCCGACCCTTTAAAGATGACCCCTTAGCTTCTCCCACCCTCCTGATCCCCCCCAAAACATTTTTAAATTACCTGGTGCTCTAGTGGTGGCCCGGGAGCGATCTCCCGTTCTCGGGCCATCGGCTGCCATTCATAAAGATGGCACCGATGGACCTTTGCCCTTACCATGTGACAGGGTATCCGTGCGATTGGCCGGCCGCTGTCACATGGTAGGAGCACTGGATGGCCGCCGCCATCTTTATGATGGTGGCGGCCATCTTTAAAGATGAACATGGACATGAAGTCCTCGACATCTGCCACAGGCGCCACCTTTGGGAATAACTCCTTTCTTGGGAGAGTTAAGGCCCCAAAGAAAACTCGAGGGAACCAGCTCAAAACATCTTGGATAAAACCCTCTTCCTATAATTTCACCGGGCCCATCCGAGCAAACCCAGACCTCCAAAGGGGGCATAAAGGGAGGGTACTGTTACACATGCCATCTGTGGCAGACCTGCGGCATGGCCCCCCTCACCTCTCTTCAGTAACTCCAATGCCTTTTCCCTCATCTCTGGTGGCAGTAGGCCTCCAGCTCCATCCTTGGGCCACCCCTGGTCCCTCTGGCTCAGCTCAGCGGGGAGACACTGCTACTCAGCCCCGTGCCCCTCCCTAGGCACACGTGCTTCACTAATCCTTAAGTAGGGCCCACGGTGAGAACTGAGCCATGGCCCCAGATGATGACATCAGTGGAGCTTTAGTATTTAAGTGCAGGCTCCGCTCCCTAGCTTTGCCTTTGCAACAGGTCTCCTCGCTGGTCGAGTACTCATTGCCTCCTGTGAGATTCTTCTCATTCCCGTGTTCTTGTTCCTCATTGACCCTTGTTCCTGATTCCCTTGTTCCTGCTTTTCTGCTCTTCAACTCTTCCTTGGATTGCCTTCACAGACTTTGACTCTGCTTTGCCTGACCATGCTGTTGACTCTCTCCAGACCCAGTCCTCTGCATCATCTGACTACTTCATTGCCTTTCTCCAGACCCAGATCTCTGCATTACCTGATTACTCCATTGCCTCTCTCCAGACCCAGACCTCTGCTTTGCCTGACTATGTTTGACTATCTCCTTGATCAGACTTAAGCTTTGCTTGCCACTACCTCCAGATTGCTGCCAGCCCTGACTCAAGTTGCTCTACAACTCCTCTTCAGCCCTCATTCTTTACTTGGCCTATTCAGGCTTTGGACTGCTCTTGCTCAGGCACCCCCTATCTGACTTTGTTCCTTTGGTGCCCGGGTCTTCAGAACACTACCTCATCCAGTACTAGACTGTATCATCTCTCTTCTGCTGTCTCTGGGCTGACCTTGATTACTCCATCAATGACAACATATGGAGGCCCACCTAAGTCCAGCCAGCCCCGGTACCCAAAGGCTCAAACCTTGGGGAATGAGGGCTGGTATTGATGAAGTGCCAGCTGGCTTCCGTCCATCAGCCCACTTCACCTGCCAACAGTGGAGACCCGT
The DNA here is from genome assembly GCF_901001135.1 of Rhinatrema bivittatum. NCBI lineage: Eukaryota > Metazoa > Chordata > Amphibia > Gymnophiona > Rhinatrematidae > Rhinatrema > Rhinatrema bivittatum. Next base: position 402,601,499 of record NC_042617.1, on the reverse strand, counting down.
AGGTTATTACCTATGGGTTGCATCAACCCCATCTTGGCCCAAGGGTCCACCTCTGGCGCAACAGTGCGATAGGCTATTTTCCTGGTCCTGCACAGGTTAAAGGTATAAAACAGGGTCACTTCATCACATACTCCCTCCCTCAGCTTGGACCCACTGGTCTGAGCATTTTCAGTCCCCCTGGATCCCATCCAGGGAAGTGTCTCACATCCCCTCTCCCTTTCATCTGTCTCCCATCAGCTAGGCTTGTGGTCATGATTCTAGGGTTATTCTCATGCCTACCTATTAAGGTTACCCATACAACACTGACCACCACCCACTGTACCCTTCACCCAATTCCCCCCCCCCCCAGTCCTTTAATTGAGTCCTTTGCTGGCTCATGGTTCCAATCTTGCCTCAGCCAGACTCTTTGGATTGGCTGTGGGACATCTTATGGTGATTCCTTTGGTACCATTTTTGGGTGCTCTTCAGCATATAGTGCCTCTTCTCTGTCATTTTTCTAAGCACTCTCTGCCACTCTATAGCATCAGTCCTTAGGCTATCCGTTGTGCCACACATTGGGTCCTCTGCATCCACTCTAAACTGTGGTCTCCAAGATTCTTCCCTCTAGGCACTCCACATTGCTTCTTTCTGGGCCCACTATTGCGCCTCTTTTTGGGCTCTCCATAGCAGCACCTCCATCTGGTTCCACTGCACTGCCTCCTATAAGCCAATTGTGCTGCATCCAGCAGACCACTCACTATTGCCTCCTTCTGAGAACTCTATTTTGCCTCTTCCAGATTAAACTATGAAACTCTATCATGAGCTTTTTTGTACCTCAAACACAGTCACTGCAGGATCAATACTTGGCACTCTTCCTGCTCAGTTGCCTTCCTCTCTGCATAATCTTACCCCTCAAGGTCTGAAATGGCTTCAGCCCCATTGCTACTTTCAAATCTCTCTGGAGTGAAGCCCTACTGAAGGGTTGAGCTGCAGTCCAGTGACTCAACCAGCTGCTGGGTCCCTTTGGGTTCTCTGTGGTATATCTTTCCAGGCTATCTGCCTTTCCTCTCACTGGGCTTTCCACAGCACTATCTTCTTGACTCCCTGCAGCCACTTTTGTCTGTGTTCCCTGCTGCACCTCCAACTGGCTTCTATGCAATGACTCTTTCTGGGTGATTGCCAGTGCTTCTCTCTACTCCCAGGCAGTATAAGTTCTCCTCTATCCAGGAGGTTATGGGAGCAAACTGTACTTCCTGACTCTATTTTTTATTAGACCAAGCAGCTGACTCTTTATGAGCCTCTCCTATAATTGCCTTTGCCCTTCCAGGAAGCTCTAAATCAAAGCTTGTATACTTCTTTCAGTCATGCTTCCACTTATTGATTTCTGGTGCTTAGTGCAGAGCCTGAGCTTACTGTTGGAGGCTATACCCTGTGCACATACTAGCAGTTTCACTTTCTGCCAAGGCCATGCCCTTTTCCAGCCACAGTGCACACTGCTTTTCTCCCTTTCTTTAGTATTTTTTCTTCAAAGTAAAAACAAAAAACCCTGCCTCTCAGGCACTAATTTCACAGAGTACAAGCCCTATCTCCAGTTGGAACATATCTCCTTTGTCTTTTGAAACACCTAAACCTGCTTCCCTCCAGGCCCCACAGACCACTCTCTTATTTAAAGACATTTCACTCTTTTATTTGTTTTTTTATGTGCTCTTCTTTGAGCCAGCAAGCTTTACTTCAGTGCTCTGGTATACACTAAAGCCCTGCTTTTCCCCCAAACTTCTTCTTTGGCAAGCACCAAAATAAACTTTCTTTCATAGTTCTCCCTGGAGCCTTTGTGTTTATTGTTTCATGTGCCAAACTTAGAAAAAATATCCCCAATGTGACACCATATGTGAGGATGACCGAACAAATTCTTCTGGACTGAAGCAGAAAACCACACTGACTCTAGCCTTTTCTAATGCAAGTTTTATAAACATAAACAGCAAAATAATATTTCAGTAGACTGCCTACATTTGCAGAATATTCACACACAACTTCAGAGAAGTTTAGGAGCTCCTTGCTCCTGGAAATGTGAGCCCTCCTTATCCCAACTGGGCTTATATTCTTATTGCCCTTCCAGCAGATGCTACCTATAGAACTCTCTCTCTCTCTGTAGGAAAGCTGGACAAGGATAAATGCCTATTCCCACAAAGGTTAAAGGGGGAAAATAGAGTCCCTTCATCACAAGCCTTACTTTCATTTTTCCAAAGTTCACAGTAGTGAGTTTTCCCTGGCAATTGTTAAGGACATAAATTACTTCTTATTAGAAACTGTCAGTAACTCTGAGCAATTCTGATTAACCTGTTTGAGGCAATTATAGAAAGAATACAACTGCACACTACAGAAATAGTGTCAGTGGATACTGTTGCAAAATGGCATCACTTGTTGTGATAACAGGGACTTATGCTTACTTAAAATACAGACATCCTCAGTGCATTTAATCTGTGTATACCCTAAATCTCAAGTGGATAACTTCCAACTGTAGGAGTACCTTGTGTGGATAACCGTACAGTAGACTACTTGATTTAAACAATAACCTTATGATACAAATTCATTATTTTTAGGGAACAGATGCAGACATTTTCATGAGGTAGTCAATGAGTTTATTAGCATTGTAAGGTAAAACAAGGTTTAAAACAGTATAGATATTTCTTTTCTTTTTGGCTTAGTTTATAATAGTTTTATAGCACAAGCACTGTCATGCAATCTAAGCAGAATTTAAGAAGTATCTAAGCTCAACTTTGCACTTAGGAATTATGCAATGCAAAACTAATTAGCCTAGATTAAAGTAATTAAGCCAGTGTTCTCACCTTCCAAGGTACTGCACAATTCCAGGATCACTCCTGTAATAAGATGTTGTCCCAATAACACAGGGTAATCCAACAAAGCCCCTTTTGGCGAATGATAGATAAAACCCCAAAGTTCTCACAGATGTCTATGTGAGATATGATGGCAGAAAAGGCATAACTTTACTCATTTTCCAGTCTTTCAAGGGATGTTGGCAAGACTCCTACAAATCAAAGCAGGTATCAAGTATGAAACTCATTCTTAACTTGCAGGCTCACTGTGGCAATCATAGTTCTGTTAACAAAGTTCTCTTGACAGATGTTTGGGGAATCTGGAAAAAGTCCTTGGGGAAAAGCCCTTGGCAAATGGTCTTTCACCTAATATATGTTCAGAAAATTAAAAAGTAGGTAGAGTCATGAGAAGATCATCAAGGGAAGCACATGAGGATCTTCGGGACTCCAGGTTCAGCAAGGGAGCCTTACTTAAGCAGAGGAGGAAGAGTGAGATGATAGTCAAATGCTGCACCTCGTGTTGTCATTACTTGGAGTATTTTTACCTTTATCTTCTTTCTGAGTGTCTAACTACAGTTAGAATACTTTTGGGGGGAAACATGGTCAGTGGTGTTCTTAACAGCACACACAGTCTTAGTTCTTTCCATAATGAATGCCACAGTTCAACACATGTCCAAATTCAGCATTCAAAATTAATTCAAAAACAATTCACATACCACAGGAATTGACAACAATGATATTTCAAAGCATACGCTGCTATAGGACCTTCATTACATCTGTATGTGCTGTCAGATTTTTGTATCAAATGCCCAGGTCATCTTTAATCATTGGTCAATAATATTCCTGAGTAAACATCATTTTTTTAAATTTTTCTATGCAAATTAAACTTAACATCTTCCCTTTGTTCTTTGGAAGCAGTGGCAGCAGAGACATGAAGTTATGTGGCACCCGACATAACATCATGTTTCAAGAAAAGACTGCATCAGGGTTGAATGTTACACAAATGTCAGCATCTTTCTATAAAAATCAGAGATTTGGTCTCATAAAGTATAAAGTATAAAAAGAAGGCACAATTCTGAATACTGACATTAAAGCACAAGAGCAAACTTGTTACATTCAAAGTGAAGTTGCCATGTTCCAATTCGTCAAAATGACTGCATAAAACGGTAGTGTTCAGCCTGCTTTTAAAGGTTTAATGTGATGATGTAAGTATGCACATAGGGGCAGATTTTAAAACTACGCGAGTGGCATACATTTGTGCGCACAACCCAGCGCGCACAAATGTACACCCAATTTTATAACATGTGCATGCAGCCACGCGCATGTTATAAAATCAGGGGTCGGCGCGCATAAGCGGGTGCACAATTGTGCACCTTGTGCGCGCCGAGCCGCGCTGCGTTCCTTCATTTCCTCCCAGGCCACTCCAAAATTGGAGCAGCCTCGGAGGGAACTTCCCTACACCCACACCCCACCTTCCCTTCCCCTAAATCTCCCACCCCCCAGCCCTACGCTAAACCCCCCTAAAAAAACGTATCTTACCTAGTTACGCCTGCCTTGGGGAGGCGCAAGTTGTGCGCGCCGGACAATGGCTGGCCCATGATCCCGGGCACAGTGGCAAATAGCTGCTGTGCCTGGAGGCTCCCGCCTCACCCTGCCCTGCCCTGCCCCGGGAGATACGTGCATCCCAGGGCTTTACGCATGCCGCCGGGCCTTTAGAAAATAGGCCCGGCGTGTATAGGGCTTTTAAAATCTGCCCCACAATCGAAAAGGAAGCTGTCAAGCAAAGTGTCAGAGAAAGGTAATCAAAGGGCTATCAATTTCAAGAAACTGAAAATAAAACGAAAACTACTATTGTTCATGATGTGATGAAAATGTTTTTAGAAAAACTGAAACCACTTGATATCTGAGTTATCCCTGTGGGATGTACAGATAAAAAAATGAAAAGTCCACTGCTGTTCATGTTGTAATTTTTTTTTTTTTTTACAGTTCTTACCTCTCCAGTCATCTTTTACTTGTTCCAGAATAAACCATTTGATATCTCAAAAGGAATGTCCAGCATAGAGAAAATGAGAAACTATAGGTGCCTGAATTTTGTTGGTTTTCAAGCAGCTCTTATGTTTCAAAGATGTGTGTAAGAGAATCTAGTAGTTTTTCCCACAAATTGAAGGCCACATGGACATTGTAGCAAATACACAAGGTATCTCAATTTACATGTAGGAACAAAACCAACTTTGATGATTCTCCCATTATGAGTGACAATCTGGCCATCAGTGTTCTGCATGTTCTTACATTCTTATGTTGCAGATGGTACATTAATCATACGCTGCAGGTTCCACCATGACACATTCCATTTCAGGTGGAGAGCTAGAATGAACAGCCCAATATTTAATGTTGCATGTTCTTTCAAATGCAAAGTGGATAGAAGATTATGAGCTAGTAAAGTGATCTAATATGTCTAATTATGGTGTATGATATTACATATCTTTGGTGACAATGGAAACAAATTTGAGCGCCTGGAAGATGTAATAGGGCAAATTTATAAACTAAAGAATAACAAATCACTTGGAAGAGAATGGTATATATCCTAAGTGTGAAGAAAGAACTAGAAAATGAAATTGTGGGCCTGATATTAGTAATTTATAAACTATCATTAAAATCATCTATGATACTTGGAGGGCTGCCAATGTAACTCCCGTTTTAAAAAAGGGATGAAATGGTGATCTAGAAAACTACAGAACCAGTGAGTCTAATATCTGTGCCATGCAAAATGATAGAAACTATCATAAAGAGCAAAACTGATGAACATATAGATAGGCATACTTTAATGGGAAAAAGCCAACATGGATTTAACCAAGGGAAGTCTTGCCTACCAATCTGCTACATTTTTATTTTAAGAGTGTAAATAAAGAAGTGGATAAAGGCAAGCTAGTTGATATAGTGTATCTGGATTTCCAGAAATATTTGATAAAGTCCCTAGTGAGTGATTTCTTAAGAAATGAAAAAAAGTAATGGGATGGAGACAGTGTCCTATTGGGGATTAGAAAATGGTTAAAAGAAAGCAAAGAGTAAGTCTAAATAATATATTTTTCCAAAGGAGAAAAATGAATTGTGGAATGCCCCAGATATCTGTTCTGAGACCACTGCTTCTTAATATATTTATTAACAACCTGCAAATGGGAACAATGAGTGAGGTGATCAAATTTGCTGATGACATAAAATTATTCAAAGTTGTTAAATCATAAGAGGATTGTGAGAAATTGCAAGAGAATTTTACATGCAAATGGAAAATTAAATTTAATGTGGACAAGTGCAAAGTGATGGATTTAGGGATGAATAACCCAAATTATAGCTACACAAAGCAAGGTTTCATATTAGGAGTCACCATTCATGAAAAGATCTAAGATCCATTGTTGATAACACATTGAAATCTTTTTTCCAGTGTGCAGAAGCAGCCAAGAAAGCAAATAGAATGTTAGGAATTATTAGGAAAGGAAAGGAGAGCAAAACAGAGAATATCATAATGTTTCTATATTGCTCCATGGTTCGACCTCATCTTGAGTATTGTCTGTAGTTCTGTTCACCACATCTCAAAAACAATTTAGCAGAATTAAAAAATGTATAGAGAAGTGTGACCAAAATGATAAAAAAGACGGAATGATTCCCCTATGAGGAAAGGCTCAAGTGGTTAGGACTTTTCAGGCTGAAGAAGAGATGGCTGAGGGGAGAATGATAGAGGTCTTTAAAATAAGTGGCATGGAATGAGTAAACAATCTGTTGTTTATTCATTCAAAAAGTACAAAGACTAGGGGACACATCATGAAGTTACATATTAGTTAAAATTAATAAAAGAAAATATATTTTACTCAATGAATGATTAAGCTCTGGAATTCATTGCCAGAGGATATGATGAAAGAGTGTAGCTATGTTTAAAAAAGGTTTGAACAAGTTTCTGAAGGAAAAGGAGTTACAGAAATCCACATCTGGGATAAGCAGCAATGGAATCTATATACCCCTTTAGGTTCTGCCAGGTACTTTTGACCTGGATTGGCCACTGTTGGAAACAGGACACTGGGATTAATGGATCTTTGTTCTGATCCAGTATGGCATATCTTATGTAGATAACATCTGTCAGCTAGGTAACTGAGAGTCCCTTTTCTCTGAGTCAAACCTTATTGACTATTCAGTTTAATTAGTTCCAAAGTTGATCTTGATTGAATGTTACAACCTCCTATAGACAAAGCTTTGGTAGGATTCAAATAATATTTTCTGACTCTCGATGAATAGGAATATTGTCTGGCAGTTAATGAAGTTCTGAGAGTTTGTTAGCAAAACAGGTGGTAGAACAATACTCATTTCATTGCTGGATACAAATGTTTTACAAAGGATATGTTTCTGGTGTCCAAGGACAGTTCTGGTGTCCAAGTTTTTCTTCTCACATTGAAAGTGATGACAATTCTTTCAAATGAACAAACAAACACAATCTTTTCTTCTCTGTTTGAGAAACAGTCTCATATAAAGTAGCCCAAATCATCACATGGCTGAAAACTCTTTGTTTGTATTGTTTTAGGATTCCACTTTTTACTCAGTCTGTGTGCATAGCAGCATGCCTTAAGTTCATGATGCACACTCTGTTTAGGGGCACTGATGTTTACCCTACATTCCCAGTAGAGGTGGTGGAGACAAAAATGGTATTTGAATGGGATAAATACTGGGGCTATCTGAGGAATTGATGAGAATTGTGAAGCTAAATTAGTTGGGCAGATTCGATAAGCTTCACAGTCTTTTTCTGCTATCATGTTTCTATGTTTCTATATTACTGATAGAAATGTCAAGACCAACTATTCTGTGGAATGCATGGAGAGAGAGAAGATTCTCAAGTATTTAGAGATGCAATCAGAGACCAAGAAAATGTGGAATAAAGGAATAAAAATAGTCCCAATTACATTGGGCACCACTGGCCCGATTAAAAAGAATTTCCAAGAAAACCTTGCCTTACATATTACATCCTATAAGCTCCAGAAGGGGCTTTCTTTGGATCAATTGAATATTTTAAAAGATTAGCAATACATTTGAGAGATTAAGATCATTCCCAAAAAATATTTTTTTTTCCAATGTATGCTCAAAACAAACCCATTTGGAGACACTGTCACAGAGAAAACAATGATGAGAGCAATGAGTCACAAGCAGAAGTTTAAAGATGCACAATACATACAGAAGCTGCTATAGTAGGAAGTCAGAGACTGAGTAAAAATCACTGAAGAAAATTGCATGATGCTGAGACTCAAATAATAAAGGAAAGTAGATGAAAAATATACAATTATTGGGAAAATAATGCAGTACACACACCTTAAGCAGGTAAATGTGTGACTGAAAATGCAATGTGAAAATTGCAACATAATATTAGGAGCAACACCACCCTCCATTGCCTCAGGTACAAATTTAGATTGTGAGCGCTTTAGGGATACGGAAATACCTATAGTACCAGAATGCAATCTGCTTTGAATGTGCCTGAAAAGCTGAATATAAATAAATAAAAAAAATTCAAATTCAAAAACACTAGCTTTTCTAATTGATGCTGTATTTTCTTAAGTGAAGCACACTGGGAAATAAAATACTGTCTCTTTAAGATGACCATTTTCAATCACACTTTAAAGAATCTATATTTTTTAAAATCAGAAACATTTTTTTTTTGCAGTCCCGTCTCTCTGTTTGCAACATCTTCAAAGGGTTTTCAGTGGGTATTAGCACCCACGACAGATTAGTCAAATGCTAAGAACAGCTGTCACTAACACACACAACTTAAAAAGAAGTATTAAATGGGAAAGACAGTTTATAGAGTAGTTTGATGGAAAAATAAAGAGTGCAATTCAGTTGCTTGCTGAAAGCGACAAAAATGACAGAATGTATCAGGTGCTATCTGAGACACACAGGAACAATTATTGTGATATTTTCAATGCAATATTGCCCTGCAAGAAATCAGAGAATAAATAGAAAATGTCATTGTCTTTCTATATACACTGTAGAAATGAACACAAAAGTTGTTAATATTGCAAAGAGACGATACAAAGCAGTCACATTCAACAAACAGAACAATAAATACTTTTATTTTAAATGCAGATTACTATCTAAGGGCCTATGCATCAAAATCCATGCTAAAAAAGAAGATTAGCATGCATGCACTAAAATTGTAAAGTGTACATTATGGGTCTCATTTACCAAAAGTTACATTTTCAATGAGTGGCAAGTGTAACAATTAGCAGATGCACATGCAAATAGCACATATTTATGTAAATGCTCTTTGAAAAACCTCAACCATACTTATGCAAGTAATACAGCATGAAAAGATTTGCTAATATAAAAAAGGGGTGGGCCAGGGACATTCGGAGGTGGGGCCAAAGTTTCCACATATAAGATGCTATTTTATAACTTGCCAAAGTTGCTCACCCACTTCTGTTACTTGCATACATTGGCACCTGCTAATTATCTTGTGTAAGTGAGAATAAAAGTCTTCTTTTTTTTAATTTCTCAAATTTTACAATAATTAATACAGGGAACATCCTTGCAAGGAAAATACGGAAACATAATCATCCTCTGAAACCAATTACATACATTCCTTCATGTATATAATATTAACTTATTAAATCTAATTTACTCTAATATATTCATTGGAAATAGAAGGAGAGGGGAGGAGAAGGAAATAACAGAGGAGAAAAAGAAAAAACAGGCAAAGGGAACATTAATATTTCTGAAGTAAGCTTTCATCAGCTGACTCATATCCGATTCGGTGAAATAATATTCTTTTCACTGATGGCACCATATCTGTCGGGATCTTTATAGTCTCAGTCAAGTATCTTTTGAAAGTCACAAGTAGTGGTTCTCCCAAAATTTTCGGAAAATAAATCATTCTCACGTTCAGATGTCTGGTCGCCGTATCTCAAAAAAGATATAGTTGCGATGGAGAAGGTACAGAGAAGGGCAACCAAAATGATAAAGGGGATGGAACAGCTCCCCTATGAGGAAAGGCTAAAGAGGTTAGGGCTGTTCAGCTTGGAGAAGAGACGGCTGAGGGGGGATATGATAGAGGTCTTTAAGATCATGAGAGGTCTTGAACGAGTAGATGTGACTCGGTTATTTACACTTTCGAATAATAGAAGGACTAGGGGGCATTCCATGAAGTTAGCAAGTAACACATTTAAGACTAATCGGAGAAAATTCTTTTTCACTCAACGCACAATAAAGCTCTGGAATTTGTTGTCAGAGAAGGTAGTTAGTACAGTTAGTGTAGCTGGGTTCAAAAAAGGTTTGGATAAGTTCTTGGAGGAGAAGTCCATTAATGGCTATTAATCAATTATACTTAGGGAATAGCCACTGCTATTAATTGCATCAGTAGCATGGGTTCTTCTTAGTGTTTGGGTAATTGCCAGGTTCTTGTGGCCTGGTTTTTGGCCTCTGTTGGAAACAGGATGCTGGGCTTGATGGACCCTTGGTCTGTCCCAGCATGGCAATTTCTTATGTTCTTATGACTGAAGTCTCCTCTGAGATGTAATACAATCCTTCATGAGAATGATATTAGAATCTTGAACTTGTTTTATATTACACCACACTCATGGGACCAGAATGGGCTGGGTGTCCAGGAAGGATATGGAGTCAGGTGGGACTGATTTTGCTGTGAATGTGGGGACCCCTCCAATATGAGTCTCAGTTAGCCACTGAGTGAGCTTTATACACATAAAATCACCATGGAAAACTCTACCCAAATGCCTGAAAAAAAGGACACCTATCCACAGAAAACAATAGACATGTATAAATAGTTAGACACAACTTCAAAATTATGGATAAATGGACTTTAATTTAGTTATTACCAATCAGTATACTTTATTTTAATACCCAAAGCCTGGTCCTGTGTGATTTGTCTCACCATCTCACCCCTTGGGATACAGCTGCTAACTAGGGATGTGCATTCGTTTGAGAAGACGGAGACAGGCACAAGAGGTAAGATAAAGGTCGGGAGGGATTAGGATAGGGCTAGGACGTGGGAGGGTTAGGGGAAGGGGAAGGGAGGTTAGGTTAAGGGGTTAGGAAGTTCTCTCCCAGGCCGCTCCGATTTTGGAGGCCGTGGGCGTCGGCACGTGCAGGGTGCACAATTGTGCACCACCCTTGTGCGTGCTGACCCCCGAATTTAGAAGGTTTCAATTTTGAGGTCTTATTTACATTGGATCTGTTCAATTGCTAGAATTTTTAGCCTTATGCTTCTTAAAAGAACTTAGCTATTATACTCTCTCTAGAGATTTTAATTATTGTTCTCTTATAATTTCTCTATCACATTTGTATTTTATACATTTGTTTAAGCTTTGAGATTCACAATAAGTATTGTTTGTATGTTATTTAGAATATTGTAATCATTAGTGGTGCAGTCTACGTATATATTCATAGACTAAACAGTAAATCTGGATATTTCATTGCAGAGCTCTTACTATAAAATACCCTGATTTATGCATGTAAAACCTGACTTATGGGGGCGGGGGGGGGGGGGGCGGATGGTGAAAATCATCACATTAACATGACAAAATTCTACACATGTATCTTAGTAAAATCGAAAGTACAAATACATGTATATAATGAGTTGCACACACTTATCCAGCTAATTGTTAACTTATTCAACTAAATTCAACTAAGTAGTAAAGATGTGCAGAGGGACGCCATATGTTGCATTCGGGATTCGGATTCGTTGGGGAGGCAGATACGTTGCATTCAGCAAGGGGGCCCCCTGATACGTTTATCTGTTAATTCCTATTCGTTTCCCTGCTAAAATTAAATTAACTACAACATCCCACCCTCCTGACCCCCCCCCCCCCCAAGACTTACCAAAACTCCCTGGTGGTCCAGCGGGTATGAGTGCCGGAAGCCATCCCCTGCACTCACACCCTCGGCTGCTGGTTTCAAAATGGTGCCGATAGCCTTTAACCTACTATGTCACAGGGGCTAACAGTGCCATTGGTCAGCCCCTGTCACATGGCCATCGGCACCATCTTGTGCTCCTACCATGTGACAGGGTATGACCAATGGCACCAGTAGCCCCTGTAAACAGCAAGGTAGGCAATCAAACAACGCCGTGAGGATAACAACAAAGAATAGATGCCCAAGGTTTTTTTTCCAAATCTTTAATTGGTCCTCAAAATCCATCTGGCCCCCCGCACTCACCGTTCCCAAGCAGCGGGTCCAGAAGGGCTATCGAGTGGCCGGAGGGCTACTCTTGAGACCAGCATTGCATTGCTGGCCTCGCTGGTGCGTGGAGGTCCAGCAGAGGGGTGTTCCTGTCTTGCTCCTATCCCATCATTCCTTGCCTCTGTTCTGTCCAGCTCTGTTCCTGTTCCACCCGTTCCTGCACACACACCTCGCCACGCAGTGTGGCTCGTGGCCCGCCTTGAGCCATCCCATGGCCCAAGGGCTCCCGCTCTTCCAAGAGCTAGCGACTGCGCCTCCAGTGCCTCCAACATCAGCTTCCTTAGGCTGCGCTCGCAACACTTATCAAGCTATATGTCATTAGTTAGCTGGATAAATTGGCATTTACCCAGATAAGTCTGAAGTTGCATGGCTTGTGATTTTTACATATGCAAGCATTTGTGTGTGAATTTGAATTCATATTTTATAACCTTTCCATAGTGGTTATAATATACAGTAGCAACTTTGCTTGTGCCCAAATTCATGTATAAATGAGTTACCCTCATTATAAGCATAAATATGCACATCCTTGACCATACGTTTGGGTGAATAAACCAATGAAATTCCTGAGATGAAATCATTGACAAGAAACATTATTAATTGAATAATTGTCACACATCATAAAAGTTAATAAAGCATATCTCCAACTTTGAAAAATGTGCATAGAAAACAGAAAAACATCTGTTTATCCAAAAAAGTAAGGTCATTCAATGGTAGATTGAGCCCAAATGGTTCCAAAATGTCTAGTTTATTTGGAACATAAATGGATGTTCTGTCTGTTTTGTATGCACATTTCTCAAAGTTGGAGATGTGCCCTAGTGGATGCATGCTAAACTTTAATGCATATACCACAGTATGCTGTAGCCCACACATCCAGCAACATAGTACTGGATATATGTACTGAATATAGTAAAACAAGGTCAAATGTAATATATATTAAAATATTTAACTGAAAGGTAAAAAAAAAATGCTTATATCATACTTTATGAGGGATATGTAGGTTTTGTGATATTGAGAAAGTATCTGTAAAAGTGCAATATTATTATACAACTAGTGACAACTAGACAGAGTAAATAAAAACTGTAGAGTTTAAAATATGTATTCAAAAGTCTGTGTAGAGTATTTCTCTTTGAAGGGCTCCTTGCCTGATCATTACAAATGTCCAGTCACATGCTGTGAAAAAAAGATTGGTAAATTATTTAAAATGACAAACAATCATGTCATGCATCCTCTTCTAGGCAACACAATATTTGCTTTGCTCAGCTGAAAACATTTATAAATCTCTGATACTTAATACATATTAAGATGGAAAACCAGAGAGAAGAAGGTTCCGCCCCCCCTGCATCTAGTAACATATGGTAAATAAATCAGATTGTCACCTAGTAAAGTCTAGAAAAAAAAATATTCATAGGCTGTACTAATCAAGAATCTTAGCTCCATCAGTTTCTCTGGAGAAACCTTTCAATAGAAAAAACACACTGAAGAATATTTCATATGGTCAGTCAGATGATTTCATTTTTGTTGTTGCTCTGGCATGTATGCAGCCCAATTTTTTTTAATTTCAGAAAATTGCATATACATATTTTTCACATCATTTTAATAACAAAATGCATATTAGATACATAGGTTTTGCAAACAGAAACAATATGAATATACTGTGGAATTAATTTAATGTTTAGTGATCTAATTACATTGGTTCCTTTTTTTAAGGAAATAATTGATATCAATCCATTACTGAAAGTATTACAAAACAATATTTATTCGAACTACTAAATACAATCACTCTTCTAAATAGGACAAGGAATTAACCAATTGAAAAAAACTAATAAATCAATATAATGGCACCACTGTCACTGGAACTAGGTTCACTATGTTGATTAGTAGCACAAACTCAAGTATAAAATAAATTATAAATGCAAAAGCATTTCTCCAACTTTATCTGCATTATCTAGCCTATTTAATATATTTATCCAAATAAACAAGTACATTGATGATATATTTAATAAAATAAATATTGTTACACTCTGAGTTGCTTTTAGAATAAGTGGTATAAAAATGGAAGAAGGAAATAAACATTTCAATAAATATTCTATCCTCATATATATATATCATTATTTTTAAAATTGCCCATGATGTTTCAAATGTTTTGGTTTAATGGGATGGCTTTTGGAAAATATTCTAAACAATATCAAAAGTAGCTCAGGAAACACTTCCATGCTTTTATTTTCTTGAATGTAGTAAAATATCTAAAATAGTTTCATCAATGCAATTCCAAACTGTGTTTTCATTCTCAGCTGAATCTGCTTCTGGGTTATATACCTTTAAAACTTAATTCAGATCAGATATGCCCAGTTATACTTAATTATAGTGTCACCACAAGATCTTCTCTATTTTTAGTCATATTCCTAACTTTCTCTTACCTCTTCACTTTTTTCCTCTCCAAAGCATTGTTTTGGTTAACTCTGCTGATGATTTCAGGCATCCATTGACTTTCCCTCCCTTTATTTTGCTAAGGTTTTAAATTATTTATATATTGATATTTTAATTAAAAATGTCACATTTGTAAGCTTTGGTATGTAGCTTATTCTTATGCATACTGGATGCCATATCACATAAGAGTCAAGCCCCTTTCAGGACAGCCTGCTGCACACACACCGGCCTGCATGTAGTACAGCATCATGATCATTCCAATAACTAGAATCTTCATCTGTCCTACCCTATCAGCAACCTCAGTTCTGCTCCTTAAGTATCCTTGCTGTAATGACCATAACACTACAGAACTATATGTCACCATGTTGGTCTTACCTCTTCAAGTGTCAGAGGTACGTTTGAAGCAAAGGCACACACACTGAGTTAGCTAGAGAAGGTTACAACTTAAATGCTGCAATAACAACAGGGCAACAAGATGTAGTTTAATAGTATCCCTTTTCACTAACAGGAAACCTTCCAGCAGAGAAGAAGTATCATACAGATATGCATGTAGGTGATCTATACAACAGCAGCTGTCTGCCCCAAGTTCTAATCATCCACCTCTATCACGTAAATTCCGGTTATATAAAAGAAAACAATTGGCCTTCAATGTGGCCAATTACCACATGGCAAACTTGGAGTTTAACTCAAGGCTACATTTATTAGAGATCCAAACCATACTATCACTCTGCATACAGAGTCACTACAGTATAGGTGCCAGTTTACTGAAAAGGTGCCTTTCATCACCTTTCCAACACATCCATATGCCAATGTAAATCTCATCTTTACTGGATCTACCCGAGAACTCCTATTTTCAACTTGACATGTAGACTACAGGCTTCTTGAAAGCTTCCTCTGGAAAGCAAACAGCTGTGAACTATCTAGGATGCTTGGAGTTAACAATTACCTCATCTCCTCAAACACTTGACACCCTATAAGTAGATGGACCCCACACAAAGCAGCTCTTTGGAGTTCAAATGAATTCGCTTGAAACAAGGTCTGAAGTGGTTCTATGCACACCAGTTTCACATTCAGAGATATAAAGTAATAAAAATGGTGGTTGTCAAAAACCAAAGGCATCAGAAATATTCAGTATAAAACACTTTGAAGTATTCTAGTACACAGTTGTCATAAAGCAACACAGATGAGTGAATGATGGTTAACGAAGAGCCACATAATGTATGCTAAAATGCCTACTATAGATGTGAAGACCTAGGGCCTATGTAATATTGAACACCCCAGATAATATCTTCATCCACATTGTCATGATGTACACCCAGTATTCTTACCCTGAGGCCAGAAGTGGGACTGTTCTCTGGCGAGGCTGGCTGAAGCAGGACAGGAACAGGGTATCTTCTGCTTATATGGGTCACATTCTCCTAAGGTTGAGTCTTCAGGTGCTGGTGGCTGGCAGGACTTAAACAGAAGGCACTCACGCTCAGGACTGGATTTAAGGGATGCCCACAAGAACCAGACTGAGCTGCAGAACTAAATCTGGATGCAGAAGTATGCCTACTAAAATAGACAAGACACAGGAAATACAAGACATGATTAGAACCAAACAAAGAATAACATGACCAAACAAACTAATAAAAGGAGGCTTAAAATTAGAGCCACAAAGTTTAAGATTAAAACATGTAGTGCCACAACTTGGACCAGAATTTGGACCATGCTAAGGCAAGGCACTGATTGTGAGACTGGCTTATATCTATGAGGCAGCACAGAACATGGACTCCAGCAGCACCTCCAAGCCATATCACATGGAGGACTAGTCAGCAAGTATTCAAGGCCCACAAAGGGTCCCTACTAGTGGTAGGCAAGAACTGCATACAGACCCTCACACACAGAATCCTAAGAAATTATCTTGCATATAGGACAGCTCTATACATACTTAATAGAGAATATAACTCATACAAAAATGGCCCATTTACAAACATATTTCTGGAAAAAGAATGTGTATACAGGTACCATGTTAATTATTCCTCCTATTTTATAAAAGTACACATGGACATTTTTGGTGTGTCATTGTTACTACATCAATGCATAATTACTTAGCCAATAGATGCCTATGATGGTATTTAAATTCAGGTCTTTTTGTCTGTATACCAAACAGCATCATGCCTGGCAGAACAGGACCTATGCTGAGAAAGCCAAACTTGTACTCCCGAAAGGTAAACATACTGGTTAGGGAGGTGATACAGAACATGCCATATGGGAATGCATCAAGGAAAATGGGATCTTATGAAAAAGAGCAGACATGGGAAAAAATCTGCCAAAACTTAAAAGCCATCTTCCTCAACAAAAGACATGTGCAAGACCTCAGAAATAAGTGATGAAACTTTGTCTATAGTACAAAAGGAAGATAGGAACTGCAGTCCATGACTGCAGGTCCTATCTGTATTGTAGTCCATGACAAATCTCTATCTGAAGTCCATGACAAGCCTCTATATTTTGATACCGGTTTCTTAGAGCATGAGTGGCCAACTCTGGTCCTTAAGAGCCGCAAACAGCACTGGTATTCAAGATATCCATAATGAATATGCATGAGATAGATTTGTATGCACCTCTTCCATTGTATGTATATCTACCTTACTCATATTCATTGTGGATATCCTGGAAACCAGATCTGTTTTTTTCTTGCGGTCTGGAGTTGGTCACGCTTGGCAATGCTTGGCATAACACTCTAAGTTATTGTGGATTTGAATGGAGATTTGCAGCAGCTGGTTGTTGACTGGGGCACCTTCGGCTATTATCCATCCCTATAGTGGAGGTCCAATGTGAGACCAGATAGAAAGTGTGATTAAAAGTGTCAATTGTCACAGTTTGTATACTTTACCTACTTACAGGTGAGGAGGCACACCTTGACTCAGATAGCCCTGGCTACAGTGGTCCGATTCGGTTCAATGCTGGCTGAAAGTCCAGAGGCATCAATAATGTCTGAAGACGATGGGTCCTGTAAATCCACAGAAGCCAGGATCTTGAAATAGATAATGAAGTAGATGAACAGAACCAGGCACAGTTAGAGGACAAGAACTACTCCTCAAATTATGAACTGTATTCTCCAGATCTATTTGTACCTGATAAGGGCAAGGAGGAAGTAAGCACAGGAGGGGATGAACTAAACTATTTGCCAGGTTCTGAAGAGTGGATTCCTTTCAGTCCTGCAGAGAGCCAGTTGCTTGTATAAAACAATTGTGTCAAGAAAGTGCAGGGCATTAAAGAAGTGCAACAAGGGAAGCTGTATGGAATTATACAGGTGCTAGGGGAAGAAATGAATGACATTAGTAATGTTTTGCAGGAGATGTTTCAACACATGCCTCCCAGTTCAATCTTTTTATTGCAAATCCAAAGGGATACAAACAAGGAGAACACAAAAAACGAAAACAGTCTATATTGTAAAGCAATACATTCTTACTAATTTAAATGAGCAAATAAAACAGATATCAAGGACAATAATGAATAGCCTGAGGGAAAATTGAGGGATAATATATATTATATACAGCATAACCAAAACAAAAATACTCTATGCCGGAGCTGAAGGATAAGTGCGAAAAACTTAAGAGAGTACATTAAGTACAAAACAAATTTAAACACATGAATGGTCTCCTGACCTCCACATTTCTAACCTTCTAGACATTCTATTACAGCGTAAGAACATAAAAATATAAGAAATTGCCTTACTGGATCAGTCCAAGGGTCCATCAAGCCCACCATCCTGTTTCCAACAGTGGCCAATTCAGGCTACAGTACCTGGGAAGGACCCAAAAACTAAGCATTTCAAATGCTACTGTATGCTAGTAATAGCAGGGGCTATTTTTTAAGTCAACTTGATTAATAGCAGGTAATGGATTTCTCCTCCAAGAACTTATCCAAACCTTTTTTAAACCCTGCTACACTAACTGCATTAACCACATCCCCTGGCAACAAATTCCAGAGTTTAATTGTGCATTGAGAGAAAAATTATTTTCTCTGATTATTTTTAAATATGCTACATGCTAACTTCATGGAGTTCCCCCTAATCCTTCCATTATCCAAAAGAGTAAATAACCAATTCACATTTACCTATTCTAGACCTCTCATGATTTTAAAGACCTCTATTCTGCAAGCTGAACAGCCCTAACCTCTTTAGCCTTTCCTCAAAGGGGAGCTGTTCCATCCCCTTTATCATTTTGGTCACCCTTCTCTGTACCGTCTCCATCACAATTATATCTTTCTTCAGATATGGTGACCAGAATTGTACACAGTACTCAAGGTACACAGTACTGCCACCATTTTTTCATATTTATAGTACAAGCAAACAGAATTCCACCAAAAGTAGATGCAATAGAGTTCATTTTTTCCAATTAGCTAGAATCATTTTCAGAGTTATAGAAAGGAGGAAATCAAGTAAGTGTGTTTTAGAATGAGATAACCTAAGTCATACTGCTAACAATAACAAGGCAACACTAGAATATATTAAAGGTTTAGAAATATTAAGCATGTTTGAATTTTTTTCTCAGATTTCTTGCCAAAATAACTCATTTGGTAAACAATACAAAAGTAAATGAGACAAGGACAAATTTAATATGGTACAAGTCCAGCAAGTTTGAGAGAGTAAGATGCCAGCCCTATGAAGCATTCAAGGAGTCCAAATCACCTGATGAGCTAAGAAAAAAAGGGATTGGGTTATTTTGGACTTTAAGGAGGGCCTCAAAGTGGAACTCCAGAAATAATCATATGATAAGTCATCAGAAAAAGAAAACTCTTGAGACCAGATGGATTCAAGACCAAAGAGACTAGGACATTTTGATACTTTCATGTGTTTATAAATACAGGAAGTGGCATGGCCATTGGCAGTCAATGATAACAGAAGCATGAATGCTTGAGGGGTCGTGGAGGAGGTCCACAGGTCTGACAGTTTTCCTAGATAAATGACATTAATTGTAGCCATTATATATGGTAACTTGTATTTAACCATCAACTGGTCAAAGATTACTAAGTGGAAATCTATGAAAAGATGATCTATAGACCAAAGACCAGATCTATACATTACTGGCCAATTAATCTGCTTGTTGGCTATCAAAAATATCAAAGTAAACTAAATGAGTGTCATGGAGGAATTAATCCACGGCATTAGGTGCTTGTCAATGGATTGCTCATACAATTTAAAGGTGTGGCATGTGCTCTTGATAATTGGTAAAGAGTGAAATCTAGAAAGAGAAGAGAGACATAGAAGGGACCAGAGCCTTAAAGGCGTTCCAGTCCCAGTTCCATATCTAACCAAATAGGACAATAATCCAGCTTTTTTGCATTCCAACTAGCCATGCCATGCCCTGCTGCATAATATACTCAGAATGATAATGGAAGAAGTCTGGGGAATAAACCCCACCTTTAACTTTAGGGAGTTTCAGTGTATATAGATCTATTCTATGATTCTTATTATTCCATAAAAATCAAGAGACTAAGCTAATTAGCTGAGAATAAAAGTGACATTCTAAAAAAGGGGGAGCAAACTCAGTTAAAAATTGATCTTAGGTGCAAAACCATTTTGATTGTATCCAGTTGCCCCCACTAAAAGAAGTGCAGGGGGACCAATGAGTGATTGTATCTGATATTATCATCAATATTCTCTCTTTACCTTTGGTTAAGGTCTTATCAATCTTATCAATTAAACCATAAAATATATATCCCTAAATATTTTAAGCTTTCAGGAACCCAATGAAAGTTTGGGAAAAGAGAAGAGAGAGTACTGGTCCAGAAATTTAAGGGCATCATCTCAGATTTAGACCAATTAATATGATACCCAGATAGCAAAGAAAATTAAGTAACATGCTGCAGAATATGAGGCATAACTATTTCAGGATAAGAAATGTTACATAAAATCATCTGCATAAGCAGATAGTTTATGTTCCATATTACAGGGGTCATTTTCCAAGGAGTTAATTCTGTGGGGGGGGGAGAGAGAGAGAGAGAGAGAGAGAGAGAGAGAGAAGAGAGAGAGAGAGAGAGAGAGAGAGAGAGAGAGAGAGAGAGAGAGAGAGAGAGAGAGAGAGAGCACCTTGCTATAATGTCTACTCCCTAGACAGGTATTTGTATTCCTATGATAGGCCCACCTAGTAACTCGAGGTGGGGATTAGGTATGAGTGTAGGGGGTTGGGGCCACTTTCACATTGAACATGAGACGTACGAACAGAACAGTGGTCTTTGTGAAGATTTGATGGCCTTCAGAGTAAGAAAACTCACTCCAAGATGAGATTTGGGCAATGTTCTCTCAAACTAAGCTAGTTTGAGAGAACATTGAGTAGACATTATAGCAAGGTGCTCTCTCTCTCTCTCTCTCTCTCAACAGGCTGTTCGTGAACCGCGATAAACCTTTCATGAAACAGCTGTTCGTGCAGTGCAAAGATTCTTTGGTTGTTTTATCGTGCACCGCGAAGATGTATTCGCGAATACATTTGCGCAAATCGCGAACACATCGTGGCATGCAATGTTTCCCCGCTGCACGAAAAAAGCCTCATTTGCATGGGAAACGCCCCTTATTGCGTTACCAATGCGATATTGGAAAATGAGGACCTATATGCCTTGGATTCATGGATCCTGATGGATTGATTGAAACAACAGTACTAGGAAGAAGTTTAAAAGGTCAGGGGAGAGCAGGCAACCTTGTCTTGTACCCCTTTGCTAGAAGATTCATTCTGACAAAGCACCATTTATATATAATTAAAAAAGGGGAGAGTGATATAGAACCTGGACAAACACAAAAAAGTGTTGTCCGCACCCAAACCTTTTAAGGATCTCAAACAGATAACCCCACTCTACATGATCACAAGCCTTTTTGGCAACTAGGGAGACTATGACAGAAGTAAAGATAAAGTATTAGCTAATAGCTATATGAAGTATATTAAAGAACAGTCTAGTGTAATCTAGTGTAATCTATAATATAACGTCCTTTCATAAATCCAGATTGTGATGGGTGAATAAGGGTAGTCATAAACTTTTCCAAATGGAATGTCAGTACCTTTGCAGGATTTTTAAATCAATGTTCAACAACAAGATTGGTCTGTAATTGATTACCAATTGTGTGCCCCTATTAGGCTTTGGAAATACTACAATTTTTGCTTTGTTGAATTGACTTGTAACTATACCAGAATTCAACATTGCTATGCATAGAGCTTGTAGTTCAGTATCAAATAGGGATGTGAATCGTGTCCTCGATCGTCTTAACGATCGATTTCGGCTGGGAGGGGGAGGGAATTGTATTGTTGCCGTTTGGGGGGGTAAAATATCGTGAAAAATCGTGAAAAATCTAAAAATCTAAAAATCTAAAAATCGCAAAACCGGCACATTAAAACCCCCTAAAACCCACCCCCGACCCTTTAAATTAAATCCCCCACCCTCCCGAACCCCCCCCAAATGAGTTAAATAACCTGCGGGTCCAGCGGCGGTCCAGAACGGCAGCGGTCCGGAACGGGCTCCTGCTCCTGAATCTTGTTGTCTTCAGCCGGCGCCATTTTCCAAAATGGCGCCGAAAAATGGCGGCGGCCATCGACGAACACGATTGGACGGCAGGAGGTCCTTCCGGACCCCCGCTGGACTTTTGGCAAGACTCGTGGGGGTCAGGAGGCCCCCCACAAGCTGGCCAAAAGTTCCTGGAGGTCCAGCAGGGGTCAGGGAGCGATTTCCCGCCGCGAATCGTTTTCGTACGGAAAATGGCGCCGGCAGGAGATCGACTGCAGGAGGTCGTTCAGCGAGGGTTCCGGCGCCTTGCTGAACAACCTCCTGCAGTCGATCTCCTGCCGGCGCCATTTTCCGTACGAAAACGATTCGCGGCGGGAAATCGCTCCCTGACCCCCGCTGGACCTCCAGGAACTTTTGGCCAGCTTGTGGGGGGCCTCCTGACCCCCACGAGACTTGCCAAAAGTCCAGCGGGGGTCCGGAAGGACCTCCTGCCGTCCAATCGTGTTCGTCTATGGCCGCCGCCATTTTTCGGCGCCATTTTGGAAAATGGCGCCGGCTGAAGACAACAAGATTCAGGAGCAGGAGCCCGTTCCGGACCGCTGCCGTTCCGGACCGCCGCTGGACCCGCAGGTTATTTAACTCATTTGGGGGGGGGGTTCGGGAGGGTGGGGGATTTAATTTAAAGGGTCGGGGGTGGGTTTTAGGGGGTTTTAGTGTGCCGGCTCACGATTCTAACGATTTATAACGATAAATCGTTAGAATCTCTATTGTATTGTGTTCCATAACGGTTTAAGACGATATTAAAATTATCGGACGATAATTTTAATCGTCCTAAAACGATTCACATCCCTAGTATCAAAGATACAGAGAACACTTTATAGACTTCAACTATATAGTCATCCAGGCTGGGAGCCTTACCTGGCTGCAGAGAGGATAAAGCATGTTTGATTTCCACGAAGGTAGTAGAACTCAAAAATGCCATATCATCCTGTGAAACTTTGGCAAACTGAGAGAGAATAAAAAGATTGAAAAAAGGGAAGGATCATCTCTTGGATTCAGTGGAGTAAAGAGAGGCATAATATTCTTTGAAAATATTAAGAATATCCAACCTCTTGTTGACTATCTGTCCAGTATTAGATTTTAATGTGACTATTCACTTAGGGCTGGATTTTCAAAAGGTTACATGGGCGTGGGTGGGGTGTGGTCCAGACGGGGCGGGGATAGATTCAGGCTCGCGGCACAGCAGCCATATTTGCTGCTGTGCCAGGTATCATGCACCGGCAGTCAGCTGGGGGTGCGCAACTTGTGCTGCCCGGAGGCAGGCACAAAAGGTAAAATAAAGGTTGGGGGGGTTAGAGTAGGGATGGGGGGGGAAAGGTTAGGGAAGGGGTGGAATGGTCAGGCTAGGGAGAAGGGAACGGGGGAAGACAGCGTGGCTCAGTGCACACAAGATGCACAATTGTACGCCCATGCAAATCCTTTTAAAATCTACCCCAAGGGCTGGATTTTAAAAAGGTTACGCACATAAATCCTGATGATTTACGCACGTACCCTGTCTTACGCGCGCTGGGCCTATTTTAAAAAGGCCCAGCGATGCAAGTAAAACCACGCTCATGTAAGTCCCGGGGCTTTACAAAAGGGGTGGTCCGGGGATGGGGTGGGGGCAGGGAGGTCTGAGGAGGGGCAGGGGTGGGGCCAGAGGCCTCCGACAGAGCGGCCATTGCCGCTGTGTCAGAGGATCGCATGCCAGCAGGCTTCCAGTGCGTGCAACTTGCAAAAGAGGCAGACGCAAAAGATAAAATATTTTTTTTCTTTTTGGGGGGTTAGAGTAGGGCTAGGGGGAGGAAAGGTTAGGGGAAGGGGTGGGAAGGTCAGCTTAGTGGGAAGGGAACGGGGGAAGGCAGCGCAGCTCAGCATGCGCAAGGTGCACAATTGTGCACCCCCTTGCATGTGCTGACCCCTGATTTTATAACTTGTGCATGCCTGCACGCGCAAGTTATAAAATCAGGTATACATGTGCGCGTGCTGGGAAGCGCACGCACATGTACACCCACACGCACTTTTTTAAAATCTACCCCTTATGTTCTTTCTGACCTCTTAAATACATTGCCAGTAGATGACCAGACTTATTATGGTCAGCATAATTCATGAACTTTTGTAAGAAAATCTATTTCCTGGTACATGCACTTAAAATCTTACTATATTGATATTTCAGCTTATAAAAGGAGAGGAGTACAGCATTGTAGAGAGAGTGAATGTGCTCCTGTTCTACTGTAGTTGGGAAATTTGTGCTTTGATATCCACTGTTTCTTTCCTTAAAGCCTTCTGAACCTTAACAGAATAGCTAATAATTAACTCACTTAAGGTAACTTTGAATGCTTCTCAAATAAGCAACATAGTAAACTCAAGTTTCATTATGTAAGAAAAACCTATTTATTCCAGCAGTAAGATGAGTTGTTAATTCAGAATCTCCTAAGAGGGAAGCATTGAATCTCTAGGAAGGGGTGTCAGAGAGCAAAGGAAATGGAGATATCCGCATGATCAAAAATAAGTATAAGGGAGATGATTTCTGCAAATGTAGGATCAAAAAGACTTTGTGAGTTCAAAAAATAGTCAATGTGTGTATAGTAGAGATGTGAATCGGAACCAGAATCGGTTCCGATTCCAGGTTCGGGGACAATCGGAGAATTTTTTTCGTGCGGTCCGATCATTTTTTTTTTATCAGCTGCGTCCAAGCCGACAAACAGAAAACCCACCTCGACCCTTTAAAACACATGCTTTAGCTTCCCCCCCAAAAAAAACTTTTTAAACGTACCTGGTGGTCCAATGGGGGTCCTGGGAGCGATCTTACACTCTCAGGCCATCGGCTGCCACTAATCAAAATGGCACTGATAGCCCTTTGCCCTTACCATGTGACAGGGTATCCGTGCCATTGGCCGGCCCTTGTCACATGGTAGGAGCACTAGATGGCCCGCTCCATTTTTAAAGCTTTCAGGAACCCGACTTCAATTAGTCAGCCATAGTGACTCACTTCTCTCTTGATTATCAAATGTTGGTACCTAATCAAACCAAATCACACTACCTCAACATCTTTCCAAGGTGAGTAACTGAACTGAACTTTTCCACCTTTTTACTTAGGTATACACTGATCCTAGCTTATTTCTAGCTTCTGGCTAATTTTATTTTTTTTAATACAAACACTCAGTTCTGCTTACTATTTGCCTTACAGACTTTTAAAAATAACACACTAACTACTGCTTACTAGCTGCCTTACTGACTGACCATTTAAAAATACAGTGTAACTTGTTTATTCGCTGCCTTACTGACTAATAAAAGCACAAACACACAAACACACTAAATAATATTCCCAAATAGTTAACTTTGCCCCAATACGTTTGAAACAGACAATGTCCCAAGCAAAAACTTACTGATTCCTTTCAGCCACCAGCAAGGTGATCCTCTCCTCTCAGGGCTCCCACTGGAGAGGGCTATGCACTGGAGAGGGCTCCCACTAGAGAGGGCTCCCCACTGGAGAGGGCTCCCACTGGAGAGGGCTATGCACCCTATCATCCTGGGTTTACCCTGGCTGCAAGTGCACCAACCCCAATTTGACTGGGCATCCCTGGATCTCTCCCGCTGGGGCCTAGAATGTCATGAGAAGTGCCTTAAGGAGATCTCTCCTATCATATGCATGCCTATGACTCCAGCGATGCCAGGACTGCCGCCCCCAATACGCATCCTTCGGAGATGTATTCTCCAAATAAGAGACTTCAATTAGTCAGCCAGAGTGACTCACTGCTCTCTTGATTATCAAATGTTGGTACCTAACATCCCCAAAGAGGAGGAGAGGAGAGGAGCTGATTTGGAGGATACATCCCCGAAGGATGCGTATTGGGGCGGCAGGCCTGGCATCGCTGGAGTCGTAGGCATGCATATGATAGGAGAGATCTCCTTAAGGCACTTCTCATGACATTCTAGGCCCCAGCGGGAGAGATCCAGGGATGCCCAGTCAAATTGGGGTTGGTGCACTTGCAGCCAGGGTAAACCCAGGACGATAGGGTGCATAGCCCTCTCCAGTACAAAGAAGGAAATTGATTCCGTATGGTGCGCCCCTGTGCGAAGAGTAACATGTACGGTTTTGCAAGCCATGTTGCCTGGTAAGGGCTCCCCATAAATGGAGGATAACAGTTGTGGATCTTTCAACTTGATGAGGGGAATCCTCAGGTCTTCCACTAGACCTCTGAGGATGAAGTTGCCTCCTGCCCCTGAGTCCACCAGGGCAGGAGTCTGAACCGTGATCGGTCCATAGGTCAAAGAGACTGGGAGAGAGAGCGGAGGAGATGTCGTGGTATGGCCTAAGAACAGTCCTCCTGCAGGACTTAAGCCTGTCCATTTCCCGGACGAATGGAGCATGTAGAAACATCATGGCTGGGTTCACCACAGTACATGCAAAGGCAGCGCTTCTTCCTAAATCTTCTCTCCTTAGACGTCAAGCGTCCATGACCAAGTTGCATAAGTTCATCTGTATCAGCAGCAGGGATTACTGGAACCATCCGAGGTGTAGAGACAGCACTGGCCTGTTTCAACCCGGGTAACACCCTAGGCCGGAGTTCCTTCACCTTGTCCGGAGCCGGTGATCAATCCGAGTGGCCAAGGCTACTAATTCGTCCAGTGAGTCAGGTGTTTGGCGAGCAGCCAGCTCGTCCTTAAAATGGTTATCCAGGCCTCTGCAAAAGAGAGTCTTGAGAGATTTGGGGTCCCAGCAAAGTTCTTTGCAAGAGTTTTGAACTCTATGGCAAATTCAGCCAATGATCTGTTGCCTTGCTTCAAATCCACTAAAGCAGAACCAGCTACAGAAGTTCGAGCAGGGTCATCAAAAACAGATTTAAACAAGTCCATAAATCCTTCTATGTCCTGCAAAATAGAGTCCTTGCATTCCCAAGACATGGCCCTACTATCCAGGTATGAAAGGATGTAGGTAGTCCTGGAGAGAGCTGTAGGAAACAGAGACGGCTGTAAGGCAAAGTGCATGCAGCACTGGTTCAAAAAGCCCCGGGTCTTCTGGATTTCTCCAGAAAAGCAGATTGGAGCCGCCAGTGGTACAACAGTCTTCAAAGTTACCTCCGGTAACTAACCTTCTTGGTTGGAAGCTGTGCCTTGAACCTTCTGTGTGTGTAGCTGATGAAATGCTGCAGTAAGTTTCTCCAAGGTGTCTTGATGCTCCACAATGCACTGGGCCAGGCCCGGTATGGCCTGCAAGGCATTGAGTTGTGCCGGATCCATGGAGTTAGCAATCTGTTATTATTTAGGAGAGTTGTGGGTAGATCCTTGGGCCGGTGGCAGATGATCACGCCCCGGGGGAAGATCCCGAGAGGTACCAGCGGTCAGGCTCAGAGTTAGGAGACAGACACACACTAGTTCTTTTATTAGACAATATACTGAACCACCAGAGGTGGCAGTAGTAAGCTGGAATGCCTGGCTGGGCTGTAGTCCCTCAGATACTGGAACAGCGTTCCCTGGAGGCTGAGCTGTAGAGAAACTGAAATATAGTGAGTAGGCAGGGTATGCAGAGTTCATGGACAGAACCTGATGGTAACACTCAAACAATGTCTCATAGAAGCCCAGGAGCTGGAATGAAGTAGGCCCTCAAGGAGCGAGTACCTGGTTCCAGGGAAAGCTCTGAGACAGCGATGGTAACTCACAGATGTAGTAGGCAGCGATGACTTCCAGGCAGAAGTGAATTCCGAAGAAGTCCGGGAACGAGGGCCCTTGAGGAGCGAGTACTGGTTCCAGACTGCAACCTACAAAGTAAGAGAGAGAGCGAGGCCCCTGAGGAGCGGGTACCCCTGGTAAGTCCGAGGAGGCAGTGTAGCTTGGAAAGTCGTAGTGAGTCCGTTGCCATTCCTTGCTAACTCGACTTGTTAGCAATTCAGAGACCTTTACATATCTGAAGTGGATGACATAATCTCAGGGGGACGCCCCTGAGGTTCGCACCACTTCCGGTACTTGGGGTTACTAAACATGTGAATAAAAGTGAGCAGGTAGATATAGTGTATTTGGATTTTCAGAAGGCACTTGACAAAATCATCTATGAGAGACTCCTAAGAAAACTAAAAATTCATGGGATAGGAGGCAAACTGGTTAAAAGATAGGAAACAGAGAGTAGAATTAAATGTTCAGTTTTTTAGTGGAGAAAGGTCGACAGTGGAGTGTTTCATGGATCCATACTTGGACCGGTGCTTTCTAATAGGGATGTGAATCATGTGATCGATAATCTTAACGATCGATTTTGGCTGGGGGGGGGGGGGGAAATCTGGGTCGTATGACATAGTGAGGGCAAAGGTAGCGCCGGCACCATTTTGAATATTGGCAATACGGCCCGAGTGCAGGAGGTTGCTCCCGGACCCCCGCTGGACTTTTGGCAAGTCTTGTGGGGGTCAGGATGCCCCCCCAAGCTGGCCAAAAGTCCCTGGGGGGTCCAGCGGGGGTCCGGGAGTGATCTCCTGCACTCGTGATGTCGGGTGACAGGAACCAAAATGGCGCCGGCGCTACCTTTGCCCTGTCATATGGTAAGGGCAAAGGCCACCGGCACCATTTCTATTAACGCAGCCGTGGCCCGAGAGCGGGAGATCGTGCCGGGACACCCCCCCCCCCCCCCCCCACTGGACCCCAGGTAATTTAAAACATTTGGGGGGGTTCGGGAGGGTGGGGGATTTGTTTTAAAGGGTCGGGGTGGGTTTTAGGGTTGTTTTGGTGTGCCGGTTTTCCCGCCCTCCCCCGATTTACGATTCTTTGATGATAAATCGGGGGAATTGCTATTGTATCGCGGCTCTAATGATTTTTGATGATTTAAAATATATCTGACGATTGTTTTAAATCATCAAAAAACGATTCACATCCCTACTTTCTAATATATTTATAAATGATATAGAAAGGGGATCGATGAGTAGGTGATCACTTTTGCAGATGACACATAATTATTCAGAGATATTAAATCACAAGTAGCTAGTGATAAATTACTGGAGTACCTTGTGAGACTAGAAGACTGGGCATCCAAATGGTAGATGGAATTTAATGTGGACAAGTGCAAAGTGATTAACATAAGGAAAAATAGCCCACCCTGTAGTTACATAATATGTAAGATATGTTAAGTTCCATGTTAGGAGCTAACACCCAGGCAAAAGATCAAGGCATTATAGTGGACTGTTGGTTCAATGTGCTGCAGCAGTCAAAAAAGCTAACAGAGTGTTAGAAATTGTTAGGAAAGAAATGGTGAATAAAATGGAAAATATCATAATGCCTCTGTATTACTCCATGGTAAGACCACACCTAATGAGTACTGCATGCAGTTCTGGTCACCTCATCTCAAAAAATATATAGATGCACTAGAAAAGGTACAGAGAAGGGCAGCAGTAATCAGTTGTTTACTCTTTCAAAAAGTACAAAGACTGGGAGACACAAAATGAAGTTACAAGTTTTTATTTACTAGAAATTTGTTGCCAGAGAATATGGTGAAAGCTATTAGTGTAGCTCCATTTAAAAAAAAAGGCTTGGACAAATTCCTGGAGGAAAAGTAAATTAACAATTGTTAAGGTAAAGTTGCAGAAATCACCCGGGATAAGCAGCTTGTAATCTACCCCTTGGATCCTGCCAGGTACTTGTGACCTGGATTGGTCACTGTTGGAAACAGGATACTGGGCTTGATGGACCTTTGATCTGACCCAGATTGTCAAATCTTATATTCTTTTGACCAAAATGATAAAGAGGATGGAATGGCTTCTTTTGAGGAAAGATTAAAGAGGTTAGTGTTATTCAGCTTAAAGAAAATATGCCTGGGGGGGGGAGGGGAGAGGGATAATATGATAGAGGACTATAAAATCAAGAGAGGACTACAATGGCTAAATGTGAATCAGTTATTTACTCTTTCAGATGATACAAGGACTAAGGGTACACACCATGAAGTTAGCAAGTTGCACATTTAAAACAAATCAGAGAAAATTATTTTTCACTCGGTATAACAGGATGCTGGGCTTGATGGCCACTTGGTCTGACCTAGTATGGCAACTTTTTTATGTTCTTATTTTCTTATGAGCACTCTCTCATGTCCCTTACATTCCAAAAGAAGACCTAGATGGAGTAAGTAGTGGAGGATTTGGTCCTTTTGGGGCCATTTCTTCAATCTTGGATAGTTGAGGGATTCACCCAAAGGAATCTTCTTCCTGAATGTAGGGCAGTGGACAGCTTAGCACCAGGGATACATCTTCTTAACTTCATGGGTGGGTGGGTTGAGGGGAATAGAAACATATAGAAACATAGAAATGACGGCAGAAGAAGACCAAACGGCCCATCAAGTCTGCCCAGCAAGCTACGCACTATATCCATTTTTTTCCCTTTTTCTCTCTCCCACCTGTTACTATTGGCTTCCAGTACCCTCCAGCCCTAGTTCCCCTCCACCCAATTTAGAGAGCAGCTCTGTATCTGCATCCAAGTGACATCCAGCTCAATTAGGGGTAGCGACCGCTGTAACAAGCAGGCCACCCCCTTGCCCCATACTCTTACCCACCCCTGTTTTTACTTTTTTGTTTTGTTTTTGTTTTTTTTTTTGGAAATAGCAGCCCTCCACCTTCCGCTCCGTGAAGGTGGAACACCAACTACTGGCCACTGGCATCCCGCTCCATGAATGCCTCTGTGGCTACTGTCGCTCCGTGCAGTGTTTGAATGCCGCTGTGGCTACTGCCGCTCCGTGCAGTGTTTGAATGCCTCCACTTTATTCACACCCTCTAGACTTGATGGATCCACAGTGTTTATCCCACGCCCCTTTGAAGTCGTTCCCAGTTTTAGACTTTACCACTTCCTCCGGAAGGGCATTCCAGGCATCCACCACCCTTTCCGTGAAGAAATACTTCCTGACATTGGTTCTTAGTCTTCCTCCCTGGAGCCTCAGCTCGTGACCTCTGGTTCTGCTGATTTTTTTCTGAAGGAAAAGGTTTGTCGTTGTCTTTGGATCATTAAAGTTTTTCAAGTATCTGAAAGTCTGAATCATATCACCCCTGCTCCTCCTTTCCTCCAGGGAGTACATATTTAGATTCTTCAATCTCTCCTCGTATGTCATCCTATGAAGACCCTTCACCTTCCTGGTCGCCCTTCTCTGTACCGCTTCCATGTTGTCCTTGTCTCTTTGTAGATACGGTCTCCAGAACTGAACATAGTACTCCAGGTGTGGCCTCACCAAGGATCTGTACAAGGGGATAATCACTTCCCTTTTCTTACTCGATATTCCTCTCTCTATGCATCCCAGCATTCTTCTGGCTTTTGCTATTGCCTTGTCGCATTGTTTCGCAGAGTTCATATCATTAGACACTATCACCCCAAGGTCTCTCTCCTGCTCCGGGCACATCAGCCTCCCCCCCCCCCCCAATAAAATATAGTTCAGTCGGATTTCCACTGAATACCCGAGATACAGTCTCTTCTTTATATTTTGTGGAGATTAATGCGGTTAACAATATGTAGAAACCACTTGAGCAATTAACAGGGTCTTCAGTCTAGAGGGGCTTGATTGAACATTTTAGAGATCAGATCTGCCATAGGACTCTGCAGCATAGTTAAGTTTCCGCATTCCCAGCAGAAGCACATGTGCTAACATGATTTGTGGTAATCCATTTTAATATAATTGAATGGCATTCTATAAATATATATGCAACACAATTCATTAATATTTTTTGTGCATTACAGATTTTTTAAATAAAGAGGTACACATACATGGGTGGGATGAGATTATCTGGAAGTCTACTAGATTCTTGCTTCCCCTCTGCCACCAGGGTTATTTGGATCTCTGTTGAGAGGAAGCTGCGGATGGCAAGGAATTATTGTTAACACTTCACTTAGAGAAAGTCTTCTTCCAGCCTACCTTAAAATATAGGTGGTTGGGCCAGTTTTGAAGATCCCACTCTATATGAAAATTATAGACCAATATCTAATCTCTTACTTCTATTGAAG
Organism: Rhinatrema bivittatum; assembly: GCF_901001135.1. Taxonomy (NCBI): domain Eukaryota; kingdom Metazoa; phylum Chordata; class Amphibia; order Gymnophiona; family Rhinatrematidae; genus Rhinatrema; species Rhinatrema bivittatum. The sequence continues at coordinate 402,569,562 of NC_042617.1, read as the reverse complement.
ATTATAAGAGAAGTAGTGACCACTGAGGGAGTAGATTTCTTTGGAATAATCTGGGTGGCTGGCTGATAGGATTTTGGCCAGATCATAGCATAAAGTCAACCTTGCTATCTTTTGAACCATCCATGTTTCTGGTGTTATTTGACCTTTTGAGTGTTTTTGAATTGATAGATCATTAAGTGTTGATTGAGAGATGTTAGTAGCTGGGTTTTGAAGGTAAAGTGAAGGATTAGATTTCCTTCTTTTTGAAGGACAGAACACAGGTTGTACAAGTGATCTGGAAAGAAATATGACAAATGATCTGGAAAGAAATACGACGAGTGAGATAATCAAATTTGCAGATGACACAAAATTGTTCAGAGTAGTTAAATCACAAGCAGATTGTGATAAATTGCAGGAAGACCTTGTGAGACTGGAAAATTGGGCATCCAAATGGCAGATGAAATTTAATGTGGATAAGTGCAAGGTGATGCATATAGGGAAAAATAACCCATGCTATAATTACACAATGTTGGGTTCCATATTAGGTGCTACAACCCAAGAAAGAGATCTAGGTGTCATAGTGGATAACACATTGAAATTGTCGGTGCAGTGTGCTGCGGCAGTCAAAAAAGCAAACAGAATGTTGGGAATTATTAGAAAAGGAATGATGAATAAAACGGAAAATGTCATAATGCCTCTGTATCGCTCCATGGTGAGACCACACCTTGAATACTGTGTACAATTCTGGTCGCCGCATCTCAAAAAAGATATAATTGCGATGGAGAAGGTACAGAGAAGGGCTACCAAAATGATAAGGGGAATGGAACAACTCCCCTATGAGGAAAGACTAAAGAGGTTAGGACTTTTCAGCTTGGAGAAGAGACGACTGAGGGGGGATACGATAGAGGTGTTTAAAATCATGAGAGGTCTAGAACGGGTAGATGTGAATCGGTTATTTACTCTTTCGGATAGTAGAAAGACTAGGGGGCACTCCATGAAGTTAGCATGGGGCACATTTAAAACTAATCGGAGAAAGTTCTTTTTTACTCAACGCACAATTAAACTCTGGAATTTGTTGCCAGGGAATGTGGTTCGTGCAGTTAGTATAGCTGTGTTTAAAAAAGGATTGGATAAGTTCTTGGAGGAGAAGTCCATTACCTGCTATTAAGTTCACTTAGGGGCGGATTTTCAGAGCCCTGCTCGCGTAAATCCGCCCAAAACCGGGCGGATTTACGCGAGCAGGGCCCTGCGCGCCGGGAAGCCTATTTTACATAGGCCTCCCGGCGCGCGCAGAGCCCCGGGACTCGCGTACGTCCCGGGGTTCTCGGAGGGGGGCGTGTCGGGGGGCGGGGCCGGAGCGCGCGGCGTTGCGGGGGCGTGTCGGCAGCGTTTTGGGGGCGGGTACGGGGCATGGCTACGGCCCGGGGGCGTGGCCGCGCCCTCCGTACCCGCCCCCAGGTCGCGGCCCGGCGCGCAGCAGGCCCGCTGGCGCGCGGGGATTTACGTCTCCCTCCGGGAGGCGTAAATCCCCCGACAAAGGTAAGGGGGGGGTGTAGACAGGGCCGGGTGGGTGGGTTAGGTAGGGGAAGGGAGGGTAAGGTGAGGGGAGGGCAAAGGAAAGTTCCCTCCGAGGCCGCTCCGATTTCGGAGCGGCCTTGGAGGGAACGGGGGGAGGCAGCGCGGCTCGGCGCGCGCAGGCTATACAAAATTGATAGCCTTGCGCGCGCCGATCCAGGATTTTAGTGGATACGCGCGGCTCCGCGCGTATCTACTAAAATCCAGCGTACTTTTGCTTGAGTCTGATGTGCAAGCAAAAGTAGGCTGATCGCGCTTCTTTTAAAATCTACCCCTTAGAGAATAGCCACTGCCATTAGCAATGGTTACATGGAATAGACTTTGTTTTTGGGTACTTGCCAGGTTCTTATGGCCTGGATTGGCCACTGTTGGAAACAGGATGCTGGGCTTGATGGACCCTTGGTCTGACCCAGTATGGCATTTTCTTATGTTCTTAAGTAAAGGGAATGCAATCTGAACTGATGTCATTGAATATGAAGCACAACAAAGCTCCTGATTTTCACAATTACTGTTTAACATTGTTATAAAGGCATTGTCAGGCCTTTTTCAGGAACTGGAAGTCATCAGCCATATAAATTCCAATGATATCCAGTTTCTAATTCCTATAGAGATGGGTTTGGATTAAGCAATGAAATATATGAATTATTGTCAGCCTAAGATTCCCTCAGTTGTTAAATAATAAGTTGGTGATGAACAAATCAAAAACA